>NC_086172.1:160589180-160889180 GCF_023053635.1 Elgaria multicarinata webbii | reverse complement strand
ATATATGTTACACCTTTAAAAACCAATAATACTTAGAAAAGAAAGAGCTGTGTCCTTTAACACACATCTGGGGTTTGTGGGAAGGATCTCCAGGCCTGATGGCATGACACACAGGTGTCAGACCATAATATGGCAGTAGATGCTAAGGTGGTGACTTCAGGGATTTTGCCTGTGTGCCTTCTTGATTTTAGTTAAAGGAAGGAAACCCAGGGAGATGCCACAACAACCGGAATAGCCTCCTCATCCATAGGCCAGAGAAGGTCAGGTGATATTCCCTGAACCCTATAAAAGCTTGGTTTGCTCACTAGTCTAAGCAATGAGGAGAGCTGCTCTTAATGAATACAAATCGCCTTTGCCTCTGCACATTCCCGCCCTCAAACGTATAGGAACCTGGCCTGACATCAGACAAATCTGAGCCTTGTTGTTATTCCCTCATAATCACTCCAAACACTCCTGTGGGGATTGTCCCCCAACACGAATGGGAGGACTGCAGAGGCAAAAAATAAAATAAAACTTTTAGAACCCCGGCATCACGCTTGGTCAAAAGTTAAGTAAGTTCATTCCATCCCTGCTATTTTGTGTTTGAAAGCGGACTTTTGTCAAGACAGGCTCTCTTGGTTATTATTACTTCTTGAATGATAAGCACTGGGATTGACCTTCAAAAGAGATTTAAATGGGTCTTATCCGAAAAACAGTCTGTGAACATCTATAAACTAATACTCTGCCTTTTACACCTTTCTTTCTGAGGTGTAAAAAAAAAAAGGCAGCACATCAAAGTCAGCAAGGAACTTACAATAATGGATTTCAAAGTCAAAAATCTAATGCAAATCTCACTATTTGCTTACAGACGCTTTGAAGTCCCAACAGATTAAGTTTAGAAGTATTTTCATAGATGGTATCTACGTAATCTAACATAGATGATTTCAGGAACTGTGTTGATGTTTCCAGTAGATACGTCATCTGTGCAACACGAACACCACCAATATGAAATGCATCTGTTGTTTAATTTATTTTTTTGCATTTGTTGTTTATTTATTTATTTTAAAGGTGCCATGCAATTTATAGCACAACACCAAGAGGTTATAAATAATATTCTGCCTCTGTGGAAAGGTCTTTATCTCTGCAGGGAGAAAAAATGGCAGATGTGGGGGATAAAGGAGCTCCATCTCTGTTAAGCTTATATAAGGTAATTGACTTTGTTAAAGGACATTTAGGTGTTGTTTGATTTACATCTAGTGTCGGCTTAATGCATCAACCACGTAAGGTTCCACTTGTTTAAATATTTCATTTTAAAAGGTGCAGTAAGCTCATAACTTCATCAGCGTCCACCCTTCCCTGACTGAAATGGATTCTCCAGTTTAATCTATTACACCCATGACTTGAAGTAAATGAAGTCTTCACCCCTTTTCCTGACAAGGGAATGGAGGCTGTCATATTACTTATTCTCATCAAAGTTATACAGAGGACTGGGCAAAACTCTTATCACAGATCCATGTGTGTATTGTCTATTTATTATTATTATTATCTTCATCATCAAAAACACACAAAAGTACTGCACAGCCCTGTTAAAACAAGAATTTTAATAAAAAATTATACACAGGAGAAAAGGCTACCTAACATATTTGAAACATTCTTGCTTCTTTGTTTTCTTATCAGCATTTTGCTTTTAAGAAAGAAAAATGTTTGTTCTCATTCCAGAGCCAGCTTGATTTATGTTTATTTGTTAACATATTATCATGTTTGATGAAGCTGCACTATTACAAACTCAGGCCATTGGCCGCCTCAGACAGCTCTGCTTCTGGATTTCCTAGGACTTGGGCAAAGGTCTTTCCAATGGAGTGCCTTTTAGCTGGAGATGCTGGAGGTTGGACTAGGGGCCTTCAGCAAGGTTTTTAAGCCCTGCCACTTAGCTTTGCCTTCCCCATATCACTCACAGCAATCTTTTTTTTAAAATGGACTTATTCAAGGTGACTATGTGCACACAGGTCTATAAATTTACTATTTGAAAAGTCTAAAGGATAGAAGTGGGACCATTGACAAAATGTTGAGGTGCAGCCTGTTCCTACTCAGGTTTCCAGACTGCCAGCCATGCCCTCTTCTAAGATACTCGTTTCCATTCCTCATTCTGGTCTGTTCCTTTTCAGAGTTCTAGCCTGCCAGCCAAAATCTTTTCCAAGATACTCTCTTCCATACCCCATTTCTGGCCTGTTCCTGTTCACAGTTTTAGCTCACCAGCCCCACACTCTTCTAAGATGCTGCCTTTCATCCCCTGTTCTGGACTGCTCCTATTCACAGTTCCAGCCAGCCAGCCATGCCCTCTTCCTCGATACTCCATCCCATTCTCCATTCCCACCCATCCCCAGTTTTCCATTTCCCCTTAAATATTTTTGTACTTTTGTAAACAGTTGAGCTCCTCCCTCATATGTGTAGAAGGTGACATTTTGGATACATAAGAACTAACACTTGGGAGAACTGAGTTCATTATTTGTATATAGGACACTGCTTTTAAGGGAAGAAATGCATGTTAGAAAAACACAGCTGCCACAAGATAAGCAATATGGAGTTCCACCTTCCCCCTACAAAACATCTAGCACAACTTACACTGTGTGTCGATGGGACTGCACTGTAGATTTCTTTCCCTCCTTCAATGGCAGCCACTGATGCCAATCAAAGGCAAGGAAGGAATTACAAAATGTGATGTCAAGAAAGACATTGGTTAAGCCGGATGACTAATTACAAGGGGGAAAGGTGTTCTTTGCAAAGAATCCCTGTATTTCTTGCAAAAATCAGGTCCCCACTTAGCATTACAAAACATCTAATGAAACTTTATTGGTCTCAGAAACTGAGCCAATGTATTTGATAAGCCGCAGGGGTCATTTTAAATATGACTACATGCTACTTAAGCCAGGGATGGAGAATCCACGGTTCTCTTCCTGATGTTGGACTACAACTCCCACAATGCCTTGCCACTGGCCATGTTGGGTGAGGCTGATGGAAGCTAGTATCATTGATAGCTTTGTCCTGCAGGAATTTATCCAACCCCCTTTTAAAGCCATCCAAATTGTTGCCCATCATAGAATAGTAGAGCTGGAAGGGGCCTATAACGCCATTGAGTCCAACCCCCGCTCAATGCAGGAATCCATCTTAAAGCATCCCTGACAGGCTTTTGTCCAGCTGCCTCTTGAATGCCTCTAGTGTGGGAGCGATTTCATAGTTTAACTATGAGGTGTATGATGAAGTCCTTCCTTTTATCTGTCCTGAATCTTCCACCAATCATTTTCATGTGATGACTCCATTGGGTTCTGATATTATGGGAGATGTAGAAAAATGACTCCCTATCCACTTTCTCCATACCATGCATAATTTTCTACACCTCTATCATGTCTCCCCTTAGCCTCCTTTTTTCCAAGCTAAACAATCCCAGCTGTTGTAACCTTCCTTCATAGGAGAGATGGAGGCCACCAGGTTCTCCACTCTTGGCTTAAGCTATCCTGCTATTCCCAATATTCCAGACAAAAAAATAATGAGGAGAGATTGGTTACCCCATACAAAGACACAGAGCGTCATCAGATGGGTGGATTTTTGCATTTCCCTACATCATTCTGGCTTCCTGTTGCTGTGCCACAATAGCGACAATCTAGTTACATGAGGAGGAACAGAGAAAGCAGCAGCAACCATGTGACCCATTCTGGCGTTTTTATCGTGCTGCTTTTCCTGCACACAGCAGGAAGTAGTGGTACATTCCAAGTTTGTTTGTTTTAAAAAAGACGGACTAAAATGCATCTATTTTGCAACGGAAAAATGAGCGGAAGGAGCAGGAGGTGGGCAGGAGGCAGATGTTGTCATCTAAAAGACGCATGAACATCAGTAAGTGGGCAGTAGTGAACATGTGATAAAACATTTGATGACACTCTACATGACGCACAGGAGATACCGGGAGCAGGGAGGCATGATCCCTCCCTTTCCCCAGGATTTTGCCCTACCCTTTGAGCCCGTTTTTTCCATGGTCTCGGGCTGATCCCGAGACTGCGGAACATGTGTGCGGGCGTCGCGGTTTGTCCTGGCTCCTCATGGTTACTCGCGAGGAGCCAGGACCTGCACATGGGGCACAGAGCTCCTGAGGGTGGGGTGAGGAGAGCGGGGGAAATTATTTAAAACTAAAAAAAACCCTGACCTTTTGCGAACAAGCATTTGTGCGCTCTTCTCCTTTAACAAAAAACAAAATAAAATGGTGGGCGCAATGCCCTCTCCCTCCAAGGTCATCGTGCGGTGTGTGTAAACAGAGGGGGAGGTCTCACAATAAAAATTATTGCGAGATCCTCACTCCTCCATTGTGCTAGACTGCTAGGTCTAGCTGAGGCCACAGTCTTCTCCAGATCTAGGGCTGAGCTGGAAGTCCACTACAGTGAATTCAGCTTGAGATTTGGGGGAAGACAGGGCAAATGAAAAGTGCCTGAAACCTTTGCCCTGCTTGTGCCTTTTCCCCTGACAACTTGTAGAGTCATTCTGAGGGGACTTATAGTGGGAGTGGGAGCGGGTGAAGAGAAGAGGTGGTCAACTTTCTTTAAGTTGAGCCAGCTTTCGCCCCTACTCCTGAAAATCACCCGTTCCGCCCTGTAATTTCACTGCCTGCAAATGGACACACATCAAACCTGGCTGTAATCATCTTCTTAGCCACACACACACACACACACACACACTTTTGCTTTAAAGGATCTATGTGATTAGTAAACTTCCTATAAATGATAAATAAGCCCAATCAAGGCTTTTAATATCGCTTTAACTTTGGCTTTGTTTACTCTCAATTTGCCATTAAAGAAATGTTTATGCAACAATATGAGCCGATGCATATTTATCATGGACTGCAGGTTAATATGTGATATCAGGAAACCACAGTGAGGGTGGGGTGGAACCTGACCTGACTGCTAAGTAGATGCAAGAGAGTTCTGCTTTCTATATTCCATTTAACTTTTTATTTACTAACTTTTAAGGGCATCCATTCTGTGGCTCACTCATATCTTTCTTCTTTGCTTTTCCTTTACTCTCCTCCATAATCTCTTTGTTCTTTATGTTCTTTGTTTTGGTTTGTTTTAAAACTTTCTAAACTGGATTTTTAATAGGGTGACTCTATGAAAAAGAGAACAGGGCTCTTGTATCTTTAACAGTTGTATAGAAAAGGGGAATTTCAGCAGGTGCCATTTGTATGCATGAAGCACCTGGTGAAATTCCTGCTTCATCACCACAGCCCTGCCTTCTTTTGTATCTGGTCACTCTACCTATATTAGAGCTATACTCTCTAAAGGCACGGCTATACATTTTGGGAGAGCAAACATCTCCATAGACAATCCTCTTCTGCCCCAAAAGTTCCTTCTTCTCAGAAGACCATAGTATCACAATCCCTGAACACTGGCATACTGGGGAATTCTGGGAGCTGTAGTCCAACAGAGCTACTGGCTGGGGGATTTTGGATGTTGTAGTCCAACACATCTGGAAGGCATCAGGTTGGGGTCAGCTGTTTTAATAGCCATACTCCATTCCATTTTGAGGCTTTGAAAACTTTCTATATAAACTTTATACATATACTTTCCTGATTATATGCACAAAAAGGCATGACAAATAGATTTCTTTTGTGAAAGCAAAGCTTTATACACGTAGCTGGGATTTAAGGGATCAGATTTTACAACCTGCGTTCTCCACGGTGATTTATAACGGCTAACATAATAGTGCCATTCATGCCACTAGAAGCACAAACTAGAGAAATGGATGTCCTGTTTAAACCCGGGGGCAGGTCTTTGCCCACACCATGCTTACTGGGAGGGCAGAATGTTTCCAGAAATCCAGCTTTTGAGCACTCAAATACAGGCTCGCAGCAGGCCTGCAACCAGGAGCACTGCTTGGATTGTTCTTGATAAGCTATGATCTTGAGGACCCATGTGGCCATTCATAATGGGCTGCACGCTGCAGATCAAACGAAGGTATGACATAATGGGCCCGGTTTTCGCTTTACAAAACTGCTAAGCAGGAACCACACGGTCTTGTCGGCTAAAGAACAGATTACGTTGTGGAAGGTAGAGAAGAAACTCTGTGCAGAAATTAAACAGCAACATAACTTGAATGCATTTGAGGAAATGGGGACCGCTGCCAGCCATCAGGAATGGGCAAACTTCTGAAATCGACTTTCTTTAATTTTGGCTACTAAAGTCCCAAGATCCACCAACCAGAGCCCAGTGCAAAAGCCGTGCACTAGGAATTAAAGAATTCTGAGCCTAGAGATTTGTTCTGAGTGCCTGAACTGAATGGAGCCCACAGTCTTTCCACACCAAAATTTATGCCCAGTTAACCCAAGCTCTTTTCCTTTCAGCAACATGATTTAGGGCAGGAGGGGACTCATGTACTCCATGGGAGACTACCCTTGTGCATGGTTCAGAAGCAGCAGCTAGCGCAAAATGCAGCAGTTAGGGTGCTCATTGGGACACCCAGCTATGCTCATGTAACACCAGTGTTAAAAGAACTGCATAGGTGTTTTTTTAACTACTAAGCCACATACAAGGTTATGTCGCTGCCATACAAAGCCCTAAACTTGGGACCAGAGTAGCTATAAGACCACCTTCCCTATAAGACCAAGCCAAACCTTTCAAATCATCAGAGGAGGCCTTGCTGGTCATTCCAAAATGTTGCCATGTAATACTTCGACAGCGGACCTTCTTGGTCGTGGGGCCCACCGTCTGGACCCCCGTGCAGTCCGGGAGGCAGAAAATGTGTCATCCTTCAAACGCCTCCTGAAAATGCACTTGTTCAACTAGGCTTTCCCCAGGTTGTAATTAAATTAATCATGCCACTTCAGCTTACTGCTCTTTGTATTGCTTTTATTGTAATTGGAATTGTTTTTAATGTTGCATTTGTACTACTGCATTTTAAATGTCATTTTAATATTTATATGTGAACTGCTTTGGAATTTTATTACATTTAGTGGTACATCAATGGCTATATCAATGGCTACTAGTCCGGTTGGCGGTGCACTACCTCCAGGATCAGAGGCAGAAAGGCCATATACACCAGTTGCTGGGGAACATGGGTGGGAGGATATAGTTACATCTGTGTCCTGCTTATGGGTTCCTGGTAGACCGTGGGTTGGCCACTGTGTGAACAGAGTATTGGACTAGATGGACACAGCATGGCTCTTGTTATGATCTTACATAAATATCCCAAAATAAATGAATAAAAATTTGTGTTGCTGCCATTGTTAAATACCTGGGATTCTGAGGTTCTTGCAGAAGTACTGAAAATCACTTAGGCTGTTGCTAGACCAGGGTTTGGCCTGGTGTGAGGCCCGGGCTGGCCCCTGTGCATCCAGATGACGCACAGGGGATCCCGGGCCCAGGCAGGGCTCAAACCGCCCTGGCCCCAGGCTAACCGGCATCGCTTGTGACCCGGTTTTTCCCGCGGTCTCGGGCTGAGCCACTTTTCCGGTTACCACATTTACTCATGAGTAGCCAGGAGAAGCGGTGGACAGCGCCAGCGCTGCGGCCATCAAGGCAGGGGGGGGAGATGGGGGGAAAATGGAGCTGGGGGGGGATGGGGATTGGACATCGCAGGCAGGGGGGATGGGGGGGATCGGACATCGTGGGGGGGGAATTGGGGGCAGGGAATACTTTTTTAAAAAAACCAAACCCTACTTTTCTTGTTGGTGCGCTCCTGCGCACATGGCCCCTTTAAAAGATTGAAGAAAATGGACAACGCGACGGGGCTTTCCTTTACCCCATCGCATCTGCCATGTGGAAAGGAGCAACAACCCACGTTACTTCTAGCACAGGCTGGCCCCTCCTCCCACACAGATTCTCTGGTAGGTCTAGCAAGGCCCATAGAGACCTAGTAGGACATTCAGAACTACCTTAAGAACATAAGAAGTGCCATGCTGGATCAGACCAAGGGTCCATCTAGTCCAGCACTCTGTTCACACAGTGGCCAACCAGCTGTCAGTCAGGGATGAACAAGCAGGACATGGTGCAACAGCACTCTCCCGCCCAAGTTCCCCAGCAACTGGTGCACACAGGCTTATTGCCTTGAATACTGCAGATAGCACACAACCATCAGGGCTAGTAGCCATTGATAGCCTTTGCCTCCAGGAATTTATCCAACCCCTTTTTAAAGCCATCCAGATTGGTGGCCATCACTACATCTTGTGGTAGTGAGTTCCATAATTTAACTATGCGCTGTGTGAAGAAGTACTTCCTTTTATCTGTCCTGGATCTCACACCAATCAGTTTCATGGTATGACCCCGGGTTCTAGTATTTTGAGAGAGGGAGAAAAATGTCTCACTATCCACATTCTCCATACCATGCATAATTTTGTACACCTCTATCATGTCTCCCCTTAGCCTCCTTTTTTCCAATCTAAACAGTCCCAGTTGATGTAACCTTCCCTCGTAGGGGAGGTGCTCCAGCCCCTTAATCATTTTGGTTGCCCTTTTCAGCACTTTTTCCAGCTCTATAATATCCTTTTTTTAGGTGTGGTGAACAGTATTCTAAGTGTGGTCGCACCATAGATTTGTATAAGGGCAGTATGATACTGGCCATTTTATTCTCAATTCCTTTTCTTATAATGCCTAACATGGAGTTTGCCTTCTTTACAGCGGCCTTCAGCTCCAGATTTCAGGATGGAGGATACTTTGTAAGAAACATGCCATCACGGGGCACCCTTTCCTGAGTTTGCCCACCACCTTGCCATGGTTGCTACTGTCTACACACTTTGCCTCTTCCATTACTGCCAATTTGCGTCACTGCCCAGAAAGACGAGACAGACGGTGGAAGTGTAGACTACTGCCCATTCTGCTTATTCGCTGTTTGTATTCTTGGAATACAAAGGAGTGGCACCAGGGGGTTCTGGGAGTCAGTGCTGGGAACCATGATAGGATGTGGGCCTCAGCAGGTACCCACTGATGCTGAAGCCTAATGCCAGCCCTGACCAGCTAAATAGTGAGAAAACAATGTTAAGCTGTACAGTCTTCTTGTTAAGCTGTACATTACAGCTTAACAAGAAGACTGGGACCTGATACGAGAGGTTTACAACATAAAATTTGGCACAGTGTGCATTTGTGCTATAAAGCCCTACATGGTTTGGGACCACAATACCTGATAAAACTCTTCTCCCAACATGAACCTACCCATACACTGCGCTCAACATCCAAGGTCCTCCTCTGGGTGCCTAATCCGAGGGAAGCTCAGAGGATGGCAACAAGGGAGAGGGACTTTTCTGTGGTGGCCCCCCAATTGTGGAACAATCTCCCTGATGAGGCCCGCCTGGCGCCAACATTGTTATCTTTTCGGCGCCAGGTCAAGACTTTTCTCTTCTCCCAGGCATTTAACAATATGCAATTAGGCTGGGTTTGTTTACGAAAGTTTTTGTGGTTTGAAATTGTATGTTTTTGTGATTTTAAATTTTTGTATATTGTTTTTAAGTGTTTTTATCCTATGTAAACCGACCAGAGAGCCTCAGCTATGGGGAGGAATAATAATAATAATAATAATAATAATAATAATAATAATAATAATAATAATAATGCTACACTTACTTTGGCTTAGTTTCAGTAGAGAATATTTGGGGAAGAGGCTAAGGATATCGGGGGGAGGCACTAAAGAGTTATGCCAAAGGCCGCATGGAAAATGTGGGGTTCCAGGTGGGATTTTATTTATTTATTTATTTGTTTGTTTGTTTGTTTGTTACATTTATATACCACCCCATAGCCGAAGCTCTCTGGGCGGTTTACAAAAATGATGAAAGAAGAGACAAAGGCACTGGCATGGAGGTCTCCAGAATGGACCTTTTCAGGCATAAAGGGCAACAAAGGAGAAAAGGTGAAGTTATTTGAGGGAGGCAAGAGAATTTACAATGGCTGAATGTGGTGCAGGCCACATACATAGGGCTTGTTTTGAGAGATCAGAGAGCTGATCTAACCCTAAGCCTAACCCTAACCCCGAGGTGGCTTTGGCTCTGCACTGCATCAGTTAGATGACACAGGCGGAGCGACGTTTGCTCTTCTGCCATCTGAAGTTGCCGTCTGATGTTGCTCCAGAGCCAATCCGGGGGAAGTGTCTGGCGGAAGACACAGTCGTGAACACAGTTTTGTTCCACATCCCAAGCAGTGGTGTAGTGGACTCAGGGCTCACAGGGATGCGTTGCTAAAAATTTTGATGATCATCATCTAGATCTGTGTTCTGGTTTTGCAAGGTCCAAGTCATCAATCAGGTTCTTTTGATTACCAAGATGAAACGAGCCACTTGGGCAAAAAGATGACAGCGTATTGATAGAAAATGGATGCAGAATATATACATGCAAAGGAAGTTCACACCTCTTTTCAACTAAACAAGCTCTCATTGCTGGGTGTCTATCCGGGGGGGGGGGGGGGCAACGGTAAACAGAAGACATCCTTTTGATCCACAACAGGTTCTCCAGGCCGGTTGCACAGTTCTTCCTGAAGCGAGACTGAAGCATGAAACCTATGAGGAAGCAGGGGAGCTTTCTCTCACACAGTTTCCCAAATCGTCTAAGCTTGGGAAACTAAATGCCGTCCTAGTGCCTGGTTAGGAGAGTAAAACCTCCCGGCTCACCTTGAGATAAGACTCTATGAGGAAAAGGTGACATAACTGTGAGAGGCCCATCCAGGGAATGACGCCTACTCTGGCTAAAATCTATTTACTGTCTTAGGCAATACAGGTCTCTTAGCAGCATTTTGGAACTCTGACGTCCATATTTCTTCTCATTAACAAACTCACTACAGATGATTAACTTCATTTCTATACCGCCCCATAGCTGATGCTCTCTGGGTGGTTTTCATCCATCCATTGGAAGGGATGCTGGCATTATCGGCCCACCCCCCACCCTGCACAGAATTCCCTGTTCCCTTTGGGATTAGCTGCAAGCTTCACAGTAGTTGGGGACAAATGAATTTTCCCAGCAACAATAGATTGCTCCCTGTTGTAATTGGCTTGGCTCAGTCTTGAAGGGCAATTAATATCCATTTGCTTTACAAAAGCTCCTGGTGGAGATGAAAACTGCTAGAACTGTTTTGCGGAGATGGCTCAACAGCATGGCCTAAATTTTGGGGCTCTTCTGGGGTGGAGTGGGTGGCTATAGGAATAGTTCTGAGTGCCTGCACTTCAAAATTAAACACTACACCAAGGGAGCACCCCTATTCTCATAAGTTGGCCAGAGTTTTAGCTGATACAAGTATTGCCTTGTGCAAGCTTCTAATGGGCCTTTAATATGTATAATGCAAAGAAAACGTTGCTGCACTTGATATGCTCATCCCAGCTACAAGATCTGCAGCAAATCCATCTCCTGCATTTCCTCCCCTTTGATTTCTGTCCAGGATTTCTTATTTGCAGCATTGGCAAAGCTAAAGGAAGAGAAATTCCAGCATACTCATGTTATTAGTAGCTATCAATACAATGAAAAATAATAATCTGATGACATGCCAGTATCTTATTTCTCACCTAAAGGATCATTTTCACAGTTACCTGCAGGCATTTGATGCAGGCCCAGTTATATATTCAGAGATAAGAGGTTCCCCCCCAACCTTCCCTGCACAGAAAAGACAGAGAAAAAGCACAAAGAAACAAGCTTCGAATGAACAAACCCAAAAGAAAGCTGTGCAGTTTAACAGAGTACCAACAAAAATATACTTCTTTATTGGATTTGACTTGCCTTAAGTTTTAAATCAAACTCAAGCAATCAAATTTTCAAAGTCTGATCAGCTGAGAAATAAGGATATTAAATATGATTAAATGTGATTGCATTTGAGTGTGAGGACTATTCTTCCATTACTGCTTTGATTAAAAAAAAAAGTAATCGGAGCTCTGAGGTAGAAAAGTTAAATGCAGCAGCAAGAGAGAGAGAAAAGACAAAGTTTGCTTCCTTTTCTTAAGTAGTGGGGAGAAAACATGATTTTCTCTTTGAGAAAAGAGAATGGCTTCCACTTTCTTTACAAAACAAAGCAATTTGGGGGTGAAGTTTCGGCTTTTCGTACTTCTTTTAACTGCTGGAAATGGGGCCAACTTTGAAAGACAGCTTTTAAAAACCACACAAGCAAATGAGAAACCAGGAAGGAGATCTTCTACAAAATATAGTAAACATATGTCCCCATCCAGTGCATGAGAAAGGGAAGTTGCAGGCCTAAAACTACACAGTCATCTTTTCACTTGTGGGGAATAAGAGATGCATTCAGGCACAGACATTTTAGTAAATTAGAAGAGCATTTGACCCACAAGCAGCACAGTGTCCTGGACTAGATGGGCCCTTGGTCTGATCCAACAGGGCTCTTCTGCTCTTCTTAGAAGCAAATTCATTCCACAATTGGGCATGGGGATATTTGGGCAAAGTCAATTGAAAGTACCAAATGCATTGGCCTAATCTGCACCAAGCAGGATATTGCACTATGAATGCAGTATGAAAGCGGTATATAAAAGGCAGGCGCCACATGAAGCAGGATATAGCTCTATGAAAGCAGCATATGGTCTGTGTCATTGGGCCCCATCAGTTGTCAGTGCACTTCAATACCCCTATAAAGCAGTAGTGTGGCTCCTGCCTTTTATATACTGCTTTCATAGTATATTATCCTGCTTGGTGTAGATTAGGCCATTGTCTCCCAGAGCAGGGATGGGCTGAAAGTAGATCTCCAGATGTTTTGGACTTCAACTCCGAGCATTCCTGACCATTGTTCATGCTGGCAGGGGCTTCTGGAAGTTGAAGTCCCAAACATCTGGAGATCTATCCTCTGCCCACCTTTGCTCTAAAAGACAACCCAGCCTCCCCACTCCCACTGCAACCTCTCCACTGGCTCTTCCTAGGGGAGGGACCACAGCTTGGTAGAAAACATGAAAAGAAGTGGCATCTTCAGTTAAAAGGACCAGATGGCATGTGATGGGGAAACCTGTCATCTCAAAGAGCCATTGCCAAGCAAAACAGACAATAGTGAGCTGCTTTGGCCAATGGGTTGACTCAGACTACACATTATGTTGACCACATGGCATGCAGCTACATCTTGTTTGTAGTGCATGTGGGGTGGGCTACATTTTCAGTTTGAATGGATGGCCATTGATACTCTTCTACAGAGGGCAGAAGTCTATTTGAAGAGCTGCCAGAGGACCTGTCCTCTATTTCAAAGACATCCTGTATCTGAAGGGCTGTCCAGTCCATGTCCAGTATAAAGATAGAGAACCACCATAAGGAAGTGTTGGGCCTTAAAATCGCCCAACAACAGCACCTGGACAACAGACTGGGCAAGGTGCACAGATCACCTGATCACATTCTTCCATGCTACAGTGCGATGTGTTGTATTTTTATTTAAATGATAATCATTCTTTCTAAATTTGCATCTGTACTTATAAATGAGTGTATGCAAATGTTGTGCAAATCACTGTCCTCTTTCATCCTCTTTTTTTGATAATATCTTTCCTCTTCCTTGATCACAATCATCTCTTAGCTTCCCTGCTGCATTCTGATCAAAAATCCCTCCCCTGCACAGCTTCATAGGGGAAGTTCCCATGGCCACCAATGGGAACATTTCCCTAAAGCTTTGAGCCAGATGGGGTGAGTCATTTTTGGTTGGAATATATGATTTTCAGAATATTTGGAGCAGTGTCCCTGCCTCCTATAGTGTCTCCGCCCTTGGATCCAGGAATCTGAAAAATCCTATGCCCCTGCCCCCTGAGCCTGTCTAAGGACCATAGGGTTGCTTTCTAAACTAGACTGTGGAATGGCCTGCTGTAGGAGACTCGTCACTGACAGTCTTTTAGCATTTAAGAAAGCTATAAAGACTGATCTATTCTGGCAGGCCTACCCAGTGGAAGTTTAGGATGGTTTTAGGGTTTTAATAATGTATACTATGTTTCGAATTCAGTTTCATGTATTTTATACTTATTGTTATTCCCCGCCTTGATCCAAATGGAGAAGCAGGTAAAAAATAAATTTGTTGTTGTTATTATTATTATTAAAACAATAGAATACATTAAAATGCAATAAAAACATAACTAGCTTCACCCAACGTATCTGTTTCCCTCGAATTATCCCCTACAGCATTAAGCTGTCAGTGTTGTTGTTGTTGTTGCTAAATCACACCCCGGGTGGCAGCACTCCTAAGATCCTTTGCAAAGGGTTTAAGGGGGAAAATGTAAAAAAATCATAAAAAATCAATGGATGACCCAAACCGATTCAAATTTGGTATGCTTAAAGCTCTCCTTAATATCTATTACTGTGCCAATTTTGATGTCTTTATCTTTAAAGCTTATGCAAATGTAAGCATTTGTTTAATTTTTCTTTAAACATATCAAATCCTGCTCTTGCGCCCCCAGTGGCCGCTCGGAAAACAACAAATGATTCACTCAAAAACTAGTAGCAAAATAGGGCGTGTCTTTTCCCTTTATAGCACAATTAAAGCAGGATGCATGGGAGTACTTCACAGTCAAAGCAGATTATAAACTGGAAAACTTCAGAGTACTTCACAATAAAAGCAGATTATAAACTGGAAAACTTTGGAGTCCTTTGCACGCAGTTTGCAGTGATTGCACAGTATAACGCTGGTCTGATAAAGCTCAACATCTAGATGTCTAGAAATTTCAAGAGATGCCTAGAAATTTGGAGAGCAACCATTAGTACTGAGTGAAGGCCTTGCCATGGAGGAGAGTGAAACAATGTGCTTCAGGCAGTGTGATCTACCCATGATTAAAAAGGTGGTCTATTCATGAACAAAATGAATTTCGAGTTTAGGGGGCTGCAGTGGCCAGATCTACACCAAGCAGGGTATCACACTTTGACAACAGTTTGAAAACGGTATATGGAGTGTGTCCTGGGCCCCAACAGTTGTCAATACCATTATAAACCATTCTAAAGCAGTAGCATAGATCCTGCCACTGTCATCAGAACACTTGTTGTTTGTGCAAGATGAACAATGAAAAATGAGAAAACAGCCGAGATCACTCCTGTTCAACGCCTAATTGAAAAGTTGGCTACCAAACAAGAGCAGGCAATGGCTAGCTAAAGCCCTCCGAATGCCAACAGATATGTCGACCCAGATTTTCCACTCCCAAAACTATCACAAATTAACGTCAGATTAATGAAAGTAGAGATATATGTTTTTATGATTGCATAGCCAGGAGGGATGGGGGAGGAATGGAATCCATATAAAAATAGCATTGGATAAGATGGTGAAAAACAGGCTAGTGAGAACATTAAGCCCAGCCGGTGGGTGACTACATCGGTGGCTGATTCCTGTTGTAATATATAATCATGCATCTAAAACCTTTCTGAGATAGGGACGACTATGAAACATTTGCACTAAAAGACAACTTCATGCATTTTTTCCCCACTGCTGCTTTTAAAGGCCCTCGTATGCAGCTCCCCTTCCTGGACTGGTGCCTGCTGCAAAGAATTATCTGCACCGATGTATCGCCAGTGATCTAAAAACATTTAATACAGAAATATTGTCGAAAGGACATTACAGCTGTGGCACAAGCTGTGAGAAAATAGCACCTTAAGTTACCCACTAACCAGAGTCGTTTGGCACTTTTAACCTACTTGGATAAATGAAGGTTCGGAAGCCACAGGAGGGCATAATTAATCTCAGCTCTCCTTTCCTTGTCCCTCCTTTCATTTTAAAAATATTAAGCACAAGCCACTGAACACACTAATGCAGGAACATTATAGAAAATGCCTTGACGCAGCGCTGAGGTAAACACGCAGGCCTTTCTCTCTGGGGTTTTGATATTTCCCCGCACATGGAAAACAGCAGCTTCTGTGAATGTGCTGTGTTGTCTGCTACATACAGGTTTGTAATACACACAAGTATTATTTTGTCTACCTCCACAACATGCTGAGGGCCAAACTATGCAGGACCTGAGGGATTTGTGACCGGATTACGGGGGCCACTTATCCATCACCCCAAAGGAGGACAGATAAGGACACAGATTTACATAATATGTCCGCAGGCTGATTTATATGTATCGATGCAAATTTAGAAATAATTGCTGTAATTTAAATAGACAGACAATGTATATCACCATAATGGGGAAGAAGATTGTGACCAGGGCTAGATCTACACTAATGCTTTCAATTGGTATCAATCCAGCTAAAGAGATCCTTGTACAAATCCAGGCTTCTGTGGTCTAATCTATGCCAAGCAGGATATTGCATTATGAAAGCGGTATTAAAAAGGTATAAAAGGCAGGAGCCACACTACTGCTTTATAGCAGTATTGAAGTTCACTGACAAATGTTGGGGCCCATTGACACATACCATGTACCACTTTCATACTGTCTTCATGGTGTTATGTACTGCTTGGTGTAGATGTGTCATGGGCCCCAATAGTTGTCAGTGCACTTCAGTACCACTATAAAGCAGCAGTGTAGATCCTACAGTGGACTTCAATACCACTACAAAGCAGTAGTGTGGCTCCTGCCTGTTATATACTGCTTTCATACCACTTTCATAGTGGAATATCCTGCTTGGTGTAGATGAGCCCATAGTGTCTGCTACCAGGTACAAATGTGCAAGAGAGATACAGCAACACCATGATGGAATTGTATCGATGTGACATGAGGCGTAAAACTGGCCAAGGTGACCCGTGAACCTGCTGGTGGAGTCTGGGATTGTGAACCTGCCAGTGGCCTGTGAATCTGCTCTGGGTTTCAGTCAGAACTCTAAGGGAGTGAACCGAGGTGTTTCTGCACCTTGGATAGCTCTGTTTTACTAGGGTGACCATATGAAAAGGAGGACAGGGCTCCTGTATCTTTAACAGTTGCATAGAAAAGTGAATTTCAGTAAGTGTCATTTGATCAACCAGGATGATCAGGGGTCTAGAAACAAAGCCCTATGAAGAGAGACTGAAAGAACTGGGCATGTTTAGCCTGGAGAAGAGAAGATTGAGGGGAGACATGATAGCACTCTTCAAATACTTAAAAGGATGTCACACAGAGGAGGGCCAGGATCTCTTCTCAATCCTCCCAGAGTGCAGGACACAGAATAATGGGCTCAAGTTAAAGGAAGCCAGATTCCAGCTGGACATCAGGAAAAACTTCCTGACTGTTAGAGCAGTGCGACGGTGGAATCAGTTACCTAGGGAGGTTGTGGGCTCTCCCACACTAGAGGCCTTCAAGAGGCAGCTGGACAAGCATCTGTCAGGGATGCTTTAGGGTGGATTCCTGCATTGAGCAGGGGGTTGGACTCGATGGCCTTGTAGGCCCCTTCCAACTCTGCTATTCTATGATTGTTTGCCCAGGCATTTTAATTGGTTGATCTGAACTGTCTGTTCATTACTTTTACTGCCTTCCTTGGCTACATTATGATGATGTGGTTTCATTGTTTTGATTGTAATTGTAAGATAATTTCTCTTGCAATCTTGTACACCGCCCTGACATCTGCAAAGATGAAGGGCAGGGTTTTTAAAAACAACAACAACAACAACAACAACAACAACAACAACAACAACCTTTTAACAAGCAAAGAAAGAAAGAGAATCCATATGTTCACTGAGCATTTGAAAAGGGTCAGTTCATCTTTTATTCCCTTTTTTGTAACAAAGATGATAAAAGCTTCAACTGTCCCTCTGATTGTACAGACCCTATTTTCTTGAACCTTCTCTCAGTAAATTGCCAAGCCCGTTCTGTCTCTCCTTTGCCTTTTGGGGAGATTTGGGAGCGCCTTCTAAAAATGTCATTAGCTTTGTACCTGGGAAATAGAAGCACACCCCAGACCTCTTCTAATTGAACTGGTATTGATCATAACGTAACATGAACACAGAGCAACGAACTTTGCCTTGGTAAGGAGCGTAGAGCTTGGCCTTTCGGTAGGTCCTGCAGGCCCAACTGATCCTACCAGCTTCTCTCCAAAAGTGAAAGCCTCCCCTTCTGTTCCTCTCTCATGGCCTGCTAGCACAGAGGCCTTGGGGGCTTGCCTCTTAAAGAGGCAATGCACGAAATTTAGCCTCATCCTCTTTTACTGAGGACAGTCCTCCATTTGAAGGGCTATTGGAGGACTGGCCTCAATTTTGAAGCCACCCTTGATCTGAAAAGCTGACCAGTCCAAGCCAGGTTGAAAGATACAGAACCATCCGAAGGAAAAACGGGGCCTCGACCTTGCCCAGCAGCAAGGCATAGCAGTCACGTGGTCACAGTCTTCAATCCTATGGTGAGATGTATTGTATTTCTGTTAGAATGATAATACTTCTAATTTTGCATCTAAACATACAAAGGAGCATATTCAACTAGGAGCATATTCAACTTTTGTGCAAATTGGTGCCCTCTTTTATCCTTTTTCTTTCTTTCTTTTGTGATACATGTCCTCCTTTTTGGCAGTTCCTAAAAGGCCATCCAAGAGGCCAGCCCAGAGCGTACACCCAAAGTAGTGATGTCCATTGTTGGGAAATGCAGCCCGTTTTTGGCTCGAGGGAATTCCACGGTGATGGGTTTTCCAGAATTCTGGGAACATTTTGCTTAGTGTGCTTGTGTGTGTGTGTGTGTGTGTGTGTGTGTGTGTGTATGCCGAGCCGTGACTTGTGCAAACAGAGATTTAGGAACATAGAACATAGGAAATTGCCTTACGCTGAGTCAGACCATTGGTCCATCTGGCCCAGTACTGTCAACACTGACTGGCAGTAGCCCTCCAGGGTTTCAGGTGGGACTCTTTCCTAGTCCTACCTTGAGATGCTGGAGATCGAACCTGGGACCTTTTGCATGCAAAGCAATGGCTCTACCGTGGAACGACGGTCCCTCTGAGTTAAGTTATGAATTGCACAAATCGCAGCTGAGATTTGCATAAATTGCACAAATTGCGGTCCAAAGTCAAGTAAGTTGCAAAAATTGGAGGTGCAAATTGTGCAAATTTACACAACATTCAGCCATAATATTTGCAATTATGGGTATTTACACTTCAGCCATAATTTGCGCAAATTTAAAACCGCAAAAAATCCAACAACTAGCTCGACTTGTTGCAGACTGAGTTGGGTGCCACAGCAGAAAACAGGCCAAAATCCAGGAAGCCCGAAACAGTAACAGCTCATCAAGCTCCACCCCCCTTGAAACAGATTCCTCTGACATCCCTAACTCAAAGTCAGTTTGAGAGGACTGGGAGCTGGGGGACCCTCTTTCATTCAAAGGTGGCTGGCCAGACACAAGCTGGCCAGACACATTGACTGGGCTCACACAATCAGTGAGGGAAAATAAGCCACCATGGCTTATTTTTCATCCCCACGCATTCTAGTCACGCATTACCAAATTATCATAATTATCCTCGCTAGGCGCTATTTGTGGCATTTTCCAAACCTGATGAGGGCAAGCAACAGGTGGGATTAAAACCCATCCAAGAAACCATGGCTTGTTTTAGGGCTGCGGCATGGCTTGTAAGCCACCCCTGCTGCTCAGCTCACTGGGTTTGGAAGTCACACCTGCTAAGGGTAATTCAGCAGCACGCAACCAGTGTGTGTGGGGAGGGAAAATGAGCTATAGGGACTTATTTTCCTTCTCCAATCATGTGAATCCACCCCTTGGCTTGTGCCAGGCACAGGGGTGGTCTTGCCCATGACATTAAAATATGAGGAGGAGGTCCAAGAGAGATCCACCTGCCTCCTCATATCATTGCCACAAACGTAGCTTGCCATGCTGCCTGTAAATAATTAAATGAAGCTGTAGCTCTTGTTCACCCAACAAGAGAGTCTCACTCTTTCTTCCATGTGAGCATGCAAGCACTCTATTAAATATTCTTCTCTTTTCCGAAGAAGGAAACGCTGATGATTAGTTGACTGTTACGCACGCTTCAGAAGCCAGTTCAGGGCTGGCTACTGTAGACTAAAAAGACAGAACTTCGATGCGTGGTGGAAGACGTTCTTTGAACCATGTTCTGGCATACAGGGAAAGTATTTATGTTCAAACTACATCCACTACACTTTTATGTCCTCGGCTGCACGTGGGCTCTGTCACATGTTTGAGTGAAAGTGTGGGGAAGAAGCGAAGGAGATTGGAGCAGGCAGAGAGACCATCAGGGCCTGCTCCAGTTGGAACCCCCCACCACACACACAGTGTTAACTGACATCATGACCCTGTGGGGAAGGAGAAGGAGCTGTTGGTCTTCCCCTCCACTGGGAGATCAGAGGGGGAGCAGGGCCTTCCCACCAGCCCTGCTAAATCAGTCCCCCTAATTACTTTTTTCTTTGCCCCCTCTTCCTTCCCCATCCCTACCTCCTTTTGTATCATGTCTGTTTCAGAATGTAAGCCTGAGGGCATGCACGGTCTTCTTTACTGAGTGATTGGAAGCTTCTCCGGGAGCCTTTTTCGGCTGGGGTGTGGGATAAAAATGCTATGAATAAATACATCAACGGGGCGGTCAGCAAGTGTGTGGGGCTGCTCTTTTCTCCATACATTTATTCACCACGGACAGGGCTTTCTCATCACCCAAGCATCGCATATAGGGAGAGGAGAAGGGCCTTTTGAAATGGAGGTGGGGGTGCAAAGGGTGTGTGCAAAGTTGGTATATGAAGAATGCCGTAACAAGTATCCAAGTTGGTCCCTATTTCCCTGTGTTCCTCGGTGCAATGTTGGATGGCATGAGATTAATTTTCCATCTATTAAAAACACCACCTGTTCTTTAAGACAGACCCTTAACTTGAACAAAAATCAAGAGGCATTCAAGAAGCAATTAAGCTGACATAATCTTCACCTTCATTTCATCTTAGCACCAGACTGTTTTCTGTGGTATGTGTCCCAATTATATCATTATTCTAGAGTTGTTTTTATTGTATTTAACTTTCATGCTTTTTAAAAGTAAAGAGAGAGAGAGACCCAAAAATTCTTTAATAGATAGCTCTCTGATGCATATTAATTATCTAAGAGACCACAGAGAATCCTGTCATAAATGCATATTTATAAATCTTTTTAAAATGTACATTATTTACCTAGTGCACAAACACTACTCTGAAACAACAATTCCTCTCTAATCAGGTAAATACAAATTTGCAATCTTTTTTTTATTATTATTTAATCATTTCTTTCCTGAGTGGCTGGAAGCATTTTTGCTTTTGTTTTTGGCTGCAGAACTCTGCTGCGGTTTTCCATTCCTGATTTTACACTCTTTGCTCAAAGGAAATGCTGACGGATATTAGGAGTGGTTGTCAAGTTCTCCTTGCCTTTGACAGTACCTCTCCATATTTTTAAATGTGCGCTATGGAAGCTGTACGTTTTTACGGTGTGAAACAACATCAAGTTCATAGGCTTCAATCTTGAATTCTATTCTGGCAGTGGGAGTTCTGCTCATGGCAGGATCTTATTGACAGAAGTGGGGAGGTGACTTTTGCCAATCCGCCCTTCCCTTTGTAATTCTTTGCTCCCCTGAGGAGATAAGCTCTGGAGAGGGCTGACTCCCAGCTGGGGAATCACCCATGAGAGGTTCCTCCCTCACAGGTACAGGCTGGCTGGTGTCTGTCGCTGCGTCTTCTAGTTCTGAATCTGATTCTGATTGATTACCTGAAACATCTTCTCCCAAAACAGGGGCAGTAGGGTTAGACATGACAATCCTATGGGTTAGATGGCCAAACAAAGGAGACCTTAAGACCGGAGGCCTCTGTCTGTCCATCTTATGCCTTGCTGGCCCTTTTTTGTGTCTCTGTCCTCCTTCGATTTTGCTTTAATGGGCCTCATGTGTTCTCATTGCTCAAGGTTAGGACAGGAGCCGAGAAGCCATTGGATTCAACAGTGCACATGGCCAACCGCCGATACAGAGTTCCAACTTCAGGAGCACAAAGCAGATTTATACTAAACTGGCAATGCAAGGGCCAGTCTGTCTGTGGCTACACACAAGGAAAGAACACTAAAAATAACTATTCAACATTTCCTAAGTTTTGGTGAAACTTACTTCAAAGGGTCCCAGGCCCAGGACACAACAGGGAGATCCACTTCCGGATTTCTTCCTCTGAGACTGGAGGTCTGTCTCCATCCCCAGAAGGGAGATTTACTGTATCAGATAGCCCTATGCTATAGTCCCTATACTCTGTCCAGGGACCATAGCATTCAGCTCTTAGGGCCCAAGCCCTTCACTTCTGATGTTCATAGTGAATGTCATGTCCCCAATTTTTATGATGGAATTGTATTACTGTTGTACCTTCTCCGACCTGATTAGATCTAAGTCAACAACTCAGAAGCAACCTCTGCTTGAGTTTACACCTTTCCTGCTTGGATCATTTTGCTATCCTACACAACTCTTGTCTTAGATGTCTTACAGACTTTCCCCCCATCAGAAACCTTGGTTCTTTCTCTTCTATACAAGTGGCAAACTACAATTTGTATGATACAGGTATATTCAATAGTTATTTCCTGGGGAAATTCTCGTGGTTCTTTAGTAAAAGGCTGTCCTGCTTTGAAGCAGGGGAGCCTGTTTCAAAGGAATGAATTAAATAAAACATGTTGCCCAATCAATCTGGGAGTAGGGTGGCTTTTTAGTCCATCAATAGCTTTTTAGTCCATTTATCTAACCAACTACTCTAAAGTTTGCATCCCTAATTAACAAGAAACAACAATAGACAGGTTTAGATTAAACCTGTTTTTGTTAAATAACTGGCTTCTTCAAATTTACTCAATTGTGTTGTTAATTCACTGCAATCCTATGCCATGGGGAGTATGCCCCATTAAAATGGATGAGGGCCAATAAACAAACTGAATCCTGGCAAGATGGAAGCCCTGTGGGTGAGTGGTTCCCGAGTCTGAAAGGTCAGGTTCGTAGTTTGGGGGTACTCTTAGATCCAGCTCAGAGTGCCTTTTACCAGCTTCGGCTGGTTCGCCAACTATGGCCTCTCCTGGATAGGGATAGCTTGGCCATGGTGGTACAGGCATTGGTAACCTCAAGATTGGATTACTGCAACGTGCTCTATGTGGGGCTGCCTTAAAGCTGCTCCGGAAGCTGGAGCTAGTGCAGGATGCTGCAGCTCGGCTGATGTCCGGAGCTGCCCCTTTCCAGCATGTAACTCCTCTGTTGAGGGAACTGCACTGGCTGCCTATTCACTACCGGGCCAGGTTCAAGGTTCTTGTACTAGTGTACAAAGCTCTAAACAACTTGGGACCAGGATACCTGAGAAAGCACCTTCTCCCCTATTATTTATTTATTTATTTATTTATTTATTTATTTATTTAAAACATTTATATCCTGCCCTATATCAATAAGATCTCAGGGCGGCGTACAGATAAAAGCATTCAGTATAAAACAGAAATATAAACAGTTAAAAAAAAAATTAAACCATAAACCAAGTTAAAACAATATATAATTTAAAAGCAGTAAAACTATTAAAACAGTTAAAACAATGTGCCAGCTTAGTGAATTCAACCATTAAAAGCTTTGTTAAAAAGCCATGTTTTCACTTGGCGCTGGAATAAAATCAGCGTTGGCTCCAGTTGGGCCTCCAAGGGGAGGGCATTCCTACCAACCTGCCTGGTCACTGAGGTCATCCGAGGGCCTGCTCCTGGTGGTTCCACATAGATCCATCCTCCGATTGGAATCCACCAGAGGAAGAGCCTTCAGCGTGGTGGCCCCTGTCCTATGGAATTCCCTGCCTCTGGAGGTCAGGCAAGTGCCAACTTTGTATTCCTTTCAGCTCCTGAAAACATCATTGTTCCAGGAAGCCTTTCCTTTAACGACCAGCCTTGCTTCTTTTAAAAATCTATTTTAAGGTGTTTTATTCTGTTTTTATTGTATTTTATCTTGTACACTGCTCCAAAATTATGAATGGGGAGTGGTATATCAATATTGTAAATAAAATAAATAAATAAAAATGTCTGAGTAAACAGGCTTACAATGACTTCTTAGGTGCAGGTAACATGGATAAAATGCATTGTTGGCATCAAACCTGTTATATAGCACCATGTACACTGATGGTGCTATATAAATAAATAAATAATAATAATAATAATGGTGACTACGCAGCCTTTTTGGCAAATGTGTTGCAAGGCAAGAGTTATGAGATAGTGCCACTCTAGTCAGCAGTTCAAATATTGCATTGTGTGACCGTTGTGCCTTGGTATGATTTTGCCTCTTGTCTATGGGGCTGGTTAGAAACAGTAGCCAAAACCTGGAAAGACAGCTTTCTGTACCATAGCTAAGGTATTAGGGCTTCCTACTCCTGGGAGCATTCCCCCCCCCCCAAATCCGGCTGCCTGTACAGTTCTAGGCACCATGTTGGCCACACTTCCCCAACTGGGTACCTTAGATGCTTTGGACTAAAACTCGCAGAATTCCAGACCAGAATTCCTGACCATTAGCCATGCTGGCTAGGGCTAATGGGAGCCGAAATCCAAAACATTTGGAGTGCATCAGATTGGAGAAGGGAGAAAGCAAATTCATTCACTGACATCTGTAAGAATTTGCTGCACCTCCTGCTGAAGCATGCCAAGAAAGATAAAAATCCTCCAAAGCCCATATCTTTTGGATTGCCATAACACAGTTGTGCCAGGGTTAAGATCTTCCAGAAGGAGAACCAGTGTGGTGTAGTGGTTAGAGTGCCATACTGAGATTTGGGAGATCTGCATTCTAGTCCCCATTCAGCCATGGAAGCTCACTGGGTAATTTTGGGCCAGTCACAGACTCTCAGCCCAGCCTACCTTACAGGGTTGTTGTTGTGAGGATAAAATGGAAAGGAGGAGGATTATGTATGCTGCCTTGGGTTCCTTGGAGCAAAAAAGGTGGGATATAAATGTAATAAATTAGGGTGGCTATATGGAAAGGAGGTCAGGGCTCCTGTATCTTTAGCAGTTGTATAGAAAAGGGAATTTCAGCAGGTGTCATTTGTATGCATGCAGCACCTG
This sequence comes from Elgaria multicarinata webbii, assembly GCF_023053635.1. Taxonomy (NCBI): domain Eukaryota; kingdom Metazoa; phylum Chordata; class Lepidosauria; order Squamata; family Anguidae; genus Elgaria; species Elgaria multicarinata. Next base: position 160,864,352 of record NC_086172.1, on the reverse strand, counting down.
GTGAAATTCCCTCTTCATCCCAACAGTTAAAGCTGCAGGAGTATACTAGAGTGATCACATACAAAAGAGGGCAGCTTTAACTGTTGGGATGAAAAGGGAATTTCACCAGGTGCTTACATGCATACAAATGGCGCCTGCTGAATTTCCCTTTTCTATACAACTGTGAAAGATACAGAAGCCCTGTCCTCCTTTCCACATGGTCATCCTAAATAAATAAATAAACAATAGCATCTGCAGTCCTGTGAATAGATGGCTATTATACCTTTGCAGAACTTTAAGCCTGAAGGAATCTAATACATTTGGGTCTTCATTGAATCTTCAAGCTTAGGTCTCTCTCTCTCTCTCTCTCTCTCTCTCTCTCTCTCTCTCGAGGTATAAAGAGATTAGTAGTCAACATCAACTCATACCTTCTCCTAGCCAACCTTGTAAATCTGATGCTGCCCTTGGTTAAAAGCACTGGTGGTGTTAAATACTAACACTGCTTTCTCTCCTTGTGTCTTTCCGACTCTTTGCTTTTCTTTGCAGATTTCAAGGTGATGACAAAAGAAGAGAACAGTCTTAGCATTTGTTAATACCCACTTGACCCACAAAAGAAATTCACCAGCATTTGCAGCTTCTAATTTAAAAACCATTAGACCGTTCCGCTTGGCGGACCAGATCTAAATATTCTTAAAGGGGTGGTTTAATTTAATCATTACCTTAACAAGCCCCCTTTTAAAATGATGATCCGCCAAATTCAGGGGATTTGTTTTGGAATCTGATCCAATAACTGGCTTTGTACAAAGAGAAGCATAGCTGCATCTGATTTGGTTCAGAACGGGGTGATAATCATGAAAATTACTTTGCATATTTAATCACTGTGAAAACATGAGTACAAACTACTTTCTAGAGATTACCTTTAAAAAAATTTAAAAAGCTTCAGGCTTTGCAGCAAGCATGCCAAGTACTTTGATTTACAGAGAATTATTTGGATTTTATAGAAAGCTCAGTGTTTCAAAGACTTCAAGCTAGTCAGCCACTAGCAAAAAAAACCCCAACAGTTTTCACAGAAAAAGCAACAGAAAAAAACGGGAGAGCCGTGACTTCTTTTAAATAAAATGTTCAGACCAATTCCATCAGTGTACATATATTATATATAATGGTATGGTAAAATAATATAAATACATGACTGAAATGGTTTTACTATTGATCAAGGGATCCAAAAGGTTTCATCTATTTAAATTCCTTCCAGCACGCTCCTAAAGTTCTGTACATTTGAACTCCTGATCTCAGCTAGCTTTTAAAAATAAAGAGTTTGCTTGGAACACACCGCTGCTTAAACTGTATACAAGAGTTGAGGCAAAAGTACTTGAAGCTTTTCATAAACATTTTCAGCAGTGCAAAAAACAAAACAAAAAACACTTGTCTTTTTCTTAGCAAGTTTTCAGCATCCCTTGCGCAACTTTTTGGGTTGTCCAGTGACATTGCTCAGTTGCTCTCAATTGCTCTCCCTAGACCTTGGTGATGATGTAGTCAATCTTGTTGTGACATCATTGTGCATGCTGTGTGGTCCCTGATTGGCTAGCACTAATCTCTAAAGGAGGAAGTAGCATCTGGAACCAGATGGAAAAGGGACAACCAAAGATGCAAAAGCAGAACAGTATCAAAGATGTTGCAGAACAGTATCAAAGAAAAGCATTTTCACAATCTCTGTGTGCATGTGTGTTGGGGAAATCTATCCCATCAACATTGCTACTTTCTATGTGAAAATTCAAATTGGAGGATATCCAGCATATTTGTTTATTTATTTATTGCGTTTATATCCCGCCTTTCTTCCTGCAAGGAACCCAAGGCGGCGTACATAATCCTCCTCCTCTCCATTTTATCCTCACAACTACAACTACCAGCTGATGAAATTATTTGAGATTGATTAACTGTTTTACTTTTTTTACTGCTTATCCAATTAATAAAGCTATTACATTTAAATAAACATGGATTTTTCAAACCACCAACACTGTCCTGGAGGAAGTGAAGGAAGGAAGAAATAACTTGCAGTTTAAAAGAACACAATCTATTTTGTTTCTTCATTATTAGAAGAAAAAAGCTGTTCTTAACACTTCCTTTTTCATTATTACAATAACACATAAGACCCAAAATAGTCTTAAAAATGTGTCTACTAAGTATGTCCCACCAATTAAAAACTGGTTCCTAACCACTATCAAGTAACATTTTTGTTGATTAATCTACTTTATTAAAATAGTAATAATAATAATAATAATAATAATAATAATAATAATAATAATAATATTTCTTACCCGCCTCTCCCTCTGGATTGAGGCGGGGAACAACATCAAATACAAAAATACTATAAAATACATAAAACTTATTAAAAACATATAAAACTAATGCATTATTAAAATAACTGCCAGACATCTTAAAATTCGACTAGGTAGACCTGCCGGATGATGAATACGTGCAGTCCAATGATGAATTCAGTCAAATAAATATTCCTTGAAAAGTGTCTAAGTAGCAGTTTCAAAAGTTAGTAGGAAGAAAGATACCTGCTACCATTAGCTATTTTAAATAATGCGAAGATGCAAGGTGGGTGCACTGAAAATTCCACGTATTCACCTAAAAGTCACCACGTTTGCCTTCTAGGAGATTTTCTGAATTGTACCAAGTAGATTCAACAGCTCCACAATGAGCCTATTTCAATCCCCGTTGTTTGTAAGCCTCCATGGATGGTGCCAACATAAATGGCCGCCACTCAGTTAATTCTGTTAATGTGACAAATCCTGCCCCTTATTTTCGGGAACTTTTTCTTTCCCAGCAAAAGAGGAATTGTTTTTTCTGCCTCTTTTGCAGGGAGGTGGTGGATTTTCTCCCTGGGGAGGGGAACAAGGTTTCCATATACTTTTTTAAAGTGTAGTTGGTTGCTGAGGTACATTCTTTCTACTTTTTTTTGCTTTTTTAAAAAATACACCCCCAGTACTTGGAAAAGCCTGGCAGTTCTTAGTGAATGCCTATGGGAGACCATGGGACCTTACCCTCTCCAATAGGTATTCAGGAAGAACTGGGCTCCTACAAATGCCAGGGGGTGTTGTTGTTTGTTGTTTTTTAACTTCCTACACTTATAGAGGTGTGTGGAAACCCTATCCACTTCCCCAAGGAGAACATTTTCAGAAATTCCTACCTCTATCTGCCTCTTTCGCTAGAGTGGTCATTCTCTCTCCCCCCCCATTCCCCCCACCTCACCCAAACTCTCTTCCAGAGAAGCTCCCAACTCTCTGTAGCTGATTTTCAGGGCTGCAGGAGAGAAGGGGGAATTGCCCCATTCCACATTCCATGGATGTGCATCATTGTCTTGGTTTAAAGGTTAAATTGGATACAGCCCTAAAGGCACAATCCCAGGTTCAGTTTAGACTGAAAAAGCCCTACAAGTCCCAGTGTGCCACAGCCAGCATAACTGGCTGGGGCATGATGGGAGTTGTAAGCCTTCTTTCTTATCTAATCATGCCTAGGAGTGCACTAAATTAAGTTGTGGGTCTTTTTAGTGTATAAACAAGCCTAGGAGTACACTCTAAATGGATTAAGGGCATCATCAGACAAGCGTTTTATTGCTTGTTTTATTGCATTTTGTTTTATTGTGTTTTATTGCATGTTCATTACTGGGTACTCACAGATTTTTACAGGTCCTTCTCACAACATGATCTACCTCCCATGTGCCTTCCACCCCTTCTAGCCTTCTTTGTGCCACAAAAAAATCTCAGTAAGTCCAACTTATTTTTAAAGATGGAAGTTGCCTCTATCTCCTGCTGTGTGCAGAAGCAGCAGGATCAAAATGACTCACTGAATGGGCCATGTGCACGTTGTTTCCTTCCTCTTTCAAAAGAGGAAGTAATGAGGGACAAATGTGTGTGCAGAGAAACAACGGTAAGGAAATGTGATTTCCCCCTGTGTGATGATGCTCTAAGTTGTAGGCCTTTTTTCTGGGAGTTGTAGGCCTTCTTTCCTGTCTAAACATGCCTAGGAGTGCACCCTACATTGATTAATTGGATGAGTCTTATTGAAATAATCCAGGGGTGGACAATCTTTTTGGGATCTTGGTACGTTTGGCAATTTAAGAAAATGTTCTGGTGCCAGTTCAAAATGGCTAGCAGGAGAGGCACGGCAAAGGACAATTAAGTTGCCCAAAAGACTGAGGTCAAAGTGAAGGTGGGGGTTTGACCCCAATATGCTAAGCAACTCCTTTGAATCCACAATTCTCAGCACCAGCAAAAACCTGTGGCTGGTAAGAAAATGTGTTTAAAAATGCGGGCGGGGGTGGGGTAGGCCACCTTGGCAGGCACCACAGAAAAATGTCCAGATGCACATTGTTGCCCACAGGCACTATGTTTTTTTAGCCCTGGAATAATCCGTCCATTCATTCTACTGGCTTAAACCAACTTTGAGTCCAGACGATATTTGGGAAGGAAGAAAGTGTTTTTAGATGATACACCCTGTCATACCAGCTTAGATGATTCATTTTCTCTTGTATGAGAAGAAATGCCACATATGGTTTTAGTACATACTTGTATTTTTAAACATTGCTATTAAAAGAGAGGGCATACTTTAATTGATTAATCTAACTAATTAATTGACTCAGTGTTGTAGATTAATTTGGTAACAGTGAACTGCTGCATCCAAATATACCTCAGGCATCATATTTGTAAACACCCACATCTTCAGTGGTCATAGCATACCCCGAGCCTCAGACGTTACTGCCTGCTTCAAAATGACATACATGCTCCTTTAAATGAGTGACGTGCTGAAAATTTCATCATATTTTCCAGCCATTCTTATTCCGCTTCATGGAAAAGAAATTGCTTTCAGAAGGGGGGGAATTAAAGAAGAAGAAATTCTTTTGGTGACATTCTTGTAGTTGGGATGTGGGGTTAAGAACATAAGAAGAGCCATGGGTCCATCTAGTCCAGCATTCTGTTCACACAATGTACAATTGTCTGTCCACCAGCCTGCTGTCTTCCCAACTTCCCCATTTCAATTAAAGTCCTAGGTAAGACATCATGAGGTAACTTCTCCTGTGGGAGTTTTGCAGATCAAGAAACTCAGGTAGCTGGGGAGGCTGTAAACCAATGGAGATGAAATAAAAACACAACACTTCCAGACACTTTTTCATGCTCAGGTAAGCTCAAAATCATCACCCAATGAAATTCAAAATATATTTAAGAATGAGAATGAGGCAGAAATTTGGGGCTAACCCTGCACCAAGCAGGATATTCCACTATGAAAGTGGTATGAAAGCAGTATATAAGAGGCAGGAGCCACACTACTGCTTTATAGTGGTATTGAAGTGAACTGCAGGATCGGCACTACTGCTTTATAGCAGTACTCAAGTGCTCTGACAACTGTTGGGGCCCATCGACACATCTATACCAAGAAGGATATAGCACTATGAAAGTGGTATGAAAGCGGTATATGGTATGTGTCAATGGGCCCCAACAGTGGTCAGTGTACTTCAATACTGCTATAAAGCAGTAGTGTGGCTCCTGCCTTTTATATACCACTTTCATAGTGCAATATCCTGCCTGGTGTAGATGAGCCCTTGGAAGCCTTATTTTGAGGGATAAGAAAACTTTCAGGAAATTGAAGGCAGAGTTCAGCACAGCACTCATTTTAGTATTAAAACTTCACCAAATGTTTTCATTTGAACGGAACCGAACAAACCGAGACAAAGTGACAGATGCCTCCAGTTTAATCGAGAGACCTAAAAGGTATATCTGTGCGTGTACACAGAAACTGAGACAGAAGCGCACAATACTGCCATGTACCCGTCTCTTTTGTATACTCCTCCTGGAGAGAGCGCAATCCTTGAAGCTGTCTGTGCGCCACAAATCCGGCAGTCTAGAGGTTAATGAGCAAAGCTTCTCTCCCATATGCACAGAACAGATAATTTTCTTTACTGCTCACGATAAGTTGAAGGAGCTTTTGAGTGACAGACCAATTTGTCAATCAAATACAAAGTATGGAGGAAGCGCCCTCTGCATAATTCTACACTACAGATCAAATATAACCTCTGATTGTACACCAGGTAGGAATGGACAGCTAAGGTTACCGAGTCCAAAAGGAGTCATAGAAATCCTCCACAACGCCGGAGTGCTATGCTGTTCCGGGGTTATCTCTGCGTTAAAAGAATCACCACTAAAAGGCAGGAGAGGGAGAGGAGAGAGAGAGAGAGAGGACGAGGAGGAGGGAGAAGATTTTAAAAAGCCCCCTCTTCTAGGAGTTTGAATATGGGGAAGGGTGTTTGTATAAATGTGTAACCGAGCCGTTACATCTGTGTTTTTATTTTACAGCTGGAATTAAGTTTTTAGGTCTCAACACTAGCCCCTTGTAAACCGGCATCTCATGCAGGGTTCCCCCCTCCTCCCATCTTGAAAGCTGTGTTTGAACAGCGGTTCCCTTCATTTAATGTTAGCCACTTCAGTTGATTTCTTTGCTAAAACCTGAATTATGAAAATCGCTTGTCAATTACCCCGGATACCTGTGTAAAAGAATTATGGCACATTCACAGCAAACTTTTTATTTTCACCACTTTCCAGTAAAAGCTAATTCAGAATAACTCCATTTAACAGTTATTTTATGCTGAAATACTGAATACCTCAGGGAGTCTTTTAGGGATTTTAAAGTCTCATTATTTATAAATGATTCATACTGCATTTTCAGAAAAACCTACAATTAGTGTGGGTTGTACATAGACTCCTTTGGGAAAAGGTGGAGAATAAAAAGCAAAACAAAATATACACGCATTATGTACAGCCTTTTTAGCTTTATTGTTTTGCAGTGGACTATAAAAAGAAAAGAACTGCGGAAAAGGCAAAGAGAGATTCTTTCTCTAACCTTTTAATATATGTCTCAAACTGACAGTATTTGGTGAAGCAACAACCCTTTAACAACTGTTCAACCCACAATATTCTTTGGATGTAGGTTTAATCCCAATTTGCCCTGCCCAGCCCCGGATGCAAATGGGCTGGCTAGAAACACTGAGAAACTTTTAATAGCCTAATGGGACAATTTTATCCATTTCCCCAAGTCTCACGAGAGCGTGTTAATATATTTATTTATTAAATGGCTTTATGCCACAACAGTACTGGCAAGCAGCACCAGGGAGCCGCCGAAAGGTTGAGGGCTGTAAGGTCACAAGGCTGTGAAAGGTGTTCACAATCACTCACCATTCTGAAAGGATAGAATGAAAATTCTAAATATTGATTCATTTTATTTATTTACAACATTTATGTACTGCTCCACATCTAGACAGTTTCCAGAGCAGTGAACAATAAAAATACAAAATAAGATAAAAGGGAAAAAATGTTAAAAATTATTCCTTTTTAAAAAGAAACAGAATTCTGATAAAACCATGGCTGGTCAGTCAAGGGCCTGATCTACACCAAGCAAGATATTGCATTATGAACGTGGTATATAAAAAGGCAGGAGCCACACCAAGCAGGATATAGCAGTATGAAAGCGATATATGGTATGTGTCAATGGGCCTCAACAGTTGTCAATGCACTTCAACACCACTATAAAGCAGTAGTGTGGCTCCTGTCTTTTATAGACCGCTTTCATACCACTTTTATAGTGCAATATTCTGCTTGGTGTAGATTAGGCCAAGGAAGACTTCTTGAAATAAAGATGTTTTCAGGAAGCAGCAGAAGCAGCACAATGTCTGCCTGTCTGACCTCCAGAAGCAGGGAGTTCCATAGAAAGGGGGCCACCACACTGAAGGTTCTTCTCTGGGTGGACTCCAATTGGGCCCGTAGGTCCATGCGGAACCATCAGGAGTATGCCCTCTAATGACCTCAGTGACTGGGCAGATTGGTAAGGGCATCCTGATCCCAAGTTGTTTAAGGCTTTGTAACTCTCATACCAAAACCTTAAACCTGGCTTGGTAACCAACAGGCAGCCAGTGCAGTTCCCTGAGCAAAGGAGTTTCATGCTGAAACGATGCAGCGCCAGACAACAGCCAGGCTGCAGCGTTCTGCAACAGCTCCAGTTGTTAATATGCTAGTTTTGGTTTTAAAGCATTTATTTTCCTGCAGAGGTTGAGAAGGGCTGTTTTATTTGAATGGAGATAGATACTGCTATCCTGTTTTTGGGCTCCAAGCAGTAACAGCTCCAGGCTTTGGAGGGCCCTTAGGTAAGATGCCCTCCTTGGGGGGCCCACCCTCAGTGAGTCAACCTTGTCACTGTCATTGTCATCTGCTGCTATTGTTCCTCATCCTGTTTCTAATCATTGTTGACACTCGCTCACTTGAGAAGCAGAGAGCTAGTGAACAAACACTGCTGGTCCTTCTCAGCGCCACCATTGCCTGGGCCAGAGCAAGAGGCAGTTGAACAAGCAGGTCGCCATGGTGAAGAGGAGGAGCAACTTCAGAGGGATGTTGACAGTGGGACCCAACAGAGAGGTGCCCAAGCCTGCCTACTCTTGACATTGGCCCGGACTCCAAGTTTTCATCTTTTTTATTTACTATCAGCAATAATAAATCCTTTTAACAAGTTCCATTTATCATCTTCAGATTACTGAAGCTCACCGTGGAGAAATATTGTTTCCTACAGTGACTGTAGTGCAGAACAGGAAGTTCTCACACAACGCCCACCACCAAAAAAAAAAAAAAAACCAGTTACCTCTTTTGTAGCATACTGGAGTTACTGTAAATATTTTGGTGAGCCAGTAGTGATAGGGTGGCCACGTGTCCTATTTTGCAGTGGACCCTCTTTTATGTGAAGTCATTCTCCATTTGCAGTAGTGCTGTGCTGAAAATTTTGATTCTTTCATTTTTGACAATTGGGGGGAGAAAACTCTGGTGACATACCTTTTGAAAGCACAGGCAGTTGTTGATGGGTCTTCTTTCTATTTTTTGTTTTTTAAAAAACAAAACAAAAACACTCCCAGCACTTGCAGGAGCCCAGGTCTCCAATAGGCATTCAGGAAGAACTGCCAGGTTCCTCTAAGGGCCTTCCTAGACGGGGCTTTAGCCCAGTGCGAGCCCTGTGATCACCTCTGTGCATCCAGATGACCAGCACCGCTTCAGGCCCGGTTTTTATTTTACTCCCGAGTAGCCAGGAAAAGCAGCGAACGGGCCACAGCACTCCACAGGAGTGCTGTGGCCATCAGGGCTATGGTGGGGACATGGGGGTGGTTGGTGGGAAACGGAGGCCGGGGAGATTGGGGGAATCACGGCCCAGGGGACATGGGGGGAATTGCAAATGGGGGACATCGGGCGGGGGATCGGACATTGCGGGCTGGGGGCAGACAGGGGGAAGGAGAATGGGGCCAGGGGGGTGAGCAAGGGATCGGACATCGTGGGTGGGGGGGCCGGACAGGGGGAAGGAGAACGGGGCCAGGGGGGAGATCGTGGATGGGGGGGAAAGGAGATTTTTTTTAAAAAAATCCTACTTACCTTTCCTGGCTCCTGCGCTGCTGCTGTCGCTTTAAAAATAAAGAAAATGGCAGCTGCAACGGCTCTCCTCCAGAGCTCGTCGCAGCTCATGTGTGAATAAGGGCGAGATCTCGTGTTATTCATAATGCGAGGTCTCCCCTCCTCTCCCCTGGATTTTCCACCAGATCTAGCAAGGCCCTAAGTGTTTAGGGTGTTGTTGTTGTTTTGAAGAAGGAGGAGGAGGAGGAGGACTTCTCAACAACTGGGTACATTAAGAAAGGTATGTGGAAACCCTCTCCTTCTCCCAAAGGAGACAATTCTCTGAAATTCTTCCACTCCCTGTGAAACAGGCAGAAATGCCTCTTTTGCCAGGAGAGAAAAAGTCCCTGAAAATAGGGGCTGGATTCTGCATATCACTCATTTGTCCAATTCCAGTTTAAAGATGTAGAACCATAAGAACTGTTGCCCATATACAGCCCCTGAACTGGCAGGCACACTGGCCACCTGATTACAGCCCTCCACATTATGGTGAGATCGACTGTATTAAATTACTTCTAAATCTGCCTCTGTATATACAAATTAGCATGTGCACATTTTATGCAAAACGCCGTCCTCTTTCTTCTTCTTTTTTGGGGGGATGCATTTCCTCTCTTTTGGAAATTTATAAGTAACCACCTTCCTTACCAGTTGGCCTAGCAGCAATTGTCACAGGAATCTTCAGTGTGGGAATGTGAGTTCCAGGTGGTCGCTGCTCCAACCATCCGGAAAACAGTACCTCTGGAAACACTCCGCAGCTGTGTAAAGCTGACAGCTACTTGTTTGCTGCTTGCATGATCTAGTGCTAAACTAGCACCGCAGGATGCTTTCTCTCTCCCCCCCCCCCCCAAAAAAAATTAATTACAAAGCTATGTGGGATTTATTTTTAATTTTTTGCAACTATCTTTATACATATTGTTACTGGGAATGAGCGGCTCTGCATTGCTGGCCCCATTAAGCCCCGATCTTACATTTGGGCCAGCATGAATCAGAAAACCATATAGTCTGCAGGTGTTTACTTGACCTGAATCCATCTGTGCCTGACATCCAAGAAATCCTCAGCCTTAAATATCCCCATTGAAAGCCCATATCACTGTAACCCTACAAAACTAGAGGTGACCGTAGCTTCAAATAATGTCTTGCACGTGTGAATCTGCCAGCATGAACTGCCAAAGGAAACACACACACACACACCTTCCATTTCACCCATCAACTCAAACACAACCATTTTCAGCAGAGATGGTTTCACACATTTGGCTGAAAGTCATCAAGCTTTGACACATCAGGTGATGAACACGCATGTGTGAATGAACCCTACTAAAAGGTTGCCTTACCCCATCTATTTAACAGTTTTCGTGTAAAGGCTTTTCCACCCAAGGCTGTCCTGAAAATGTGGCAAAATTACAGATTTGGACTTGTGGCCACTGGGGCCGGGTGGGGGTGGGAGTGCAGCCTGGATTCGAGCATAAATGGGAGGAAATGAGAATAAGAGGGAATGGAATTATAAACATTTAGCACAAAGGTAAACAGTATGATGGGAATTGTAATTTTGTTGCAAGAGCAACGTAAAGTGCCATCCAGTACCTCTGCACTCAGAAGTAAATCCCATTGGATTTAAATGAAACTTACTTCCAAGTAAGTGGATATTGGATGTTTGTTGTTATTGCCGGTGTTTATAGGTTTTATTAATTTTGCTGTGATATGGGATTTTATTATTTAAGACACCTTGGGAGGGCTTTCATCTTTAAAAAGCAACCTTGAAACATTTAAACCAAAATAAGTAAATAAGCTGCAGCCTTGATATGGCAATGCAGTTATTTCCCTGGGCATACCAACCTTTCACACAACCAACCCAAACTTTTAAAGCTAGCTAATTTAGTTTTTTTTTAACCTGGAGAAGATACCAAGAATCCAACTTGGAGCCTTGGGTATTCTACAACTCAGCCATGGTCCCACAACCTTTACTGTGATGCAACATATGAGGTTAAAAATCCTCTATAGCTCTCTTGCATAGTTACATAGGAAGCTGCCTTATATTGAGTCAGACCACTGGTCCACCTAACCCATTATTGCTGACACTGGCTGGCTGTGGCTCTCCAGAATTTTAAGCTGGAGTTTTTCAAGCCTCACCTTGAGATGTCAGGGATTGAACCTGGCACCTTCTGCATGCGAAGTGGGGGCTCTACCACTAAGCTATGGCAGCACAACTTTTACTGTGATGTAGCAAATGAGGTAAATATGTATCCACAGCTCTCTTGCACAGTTGCCTGCTTGCACTGTATAGAGAGCTTCAGCTATTGGGAAAATAAACAAACAATGGTGAGGATGAGAGTAAACAGCTCGATGCTTCTTTTTACTCTTTTGGGGGTGGTTGTACAAGCATTGAGCTGTTAACACTGCTGTTGACTGTAACTCAGAATGAATCCGAATTTTCCTGACGTTGACCATTTCCAAACCCTCCCAATAGATGCATTCCCAAGCAGAAAGGAAAACTCTTAATTTGGAGTTAGGTGATGATCATTAAGCGGCCTCAAACAATAACGTACCACAGTGCTGACTGTAAAACATCCACCAGAGTGCACTTTGGCATTGTCACAGTTGCTTGGATACCAATAGGCAGGAATCAAGAAAGAAGCTCTTGTATGAATGGAAACATCGGCAAGAAGAAAGGTATCACTTAGTGGTGGGTTAAAAGGGAATTAGTACCATAGTGGCATATCCTTTGTTTTAAGAGGTTTAACTTGTTGATCGTTTTGTTCCGAAATCATTGCATAATTCTACACCCTAGTGCTAGGACGCATAGAATGTGCCACTTTTTCAGCACAGCTCTTAGCATAACATCAAATCAGGCACCCATGTGCATTTGCATCTCACTTCACATCCTCTGTATGAAGAGGCAACCCCCACCCCACCCGGGAAAGTTCATTTTCTTTCTTTTGAAGACAGCAAAATGCACAAATTATAGCCTGGGCTTAATTCTATGTTTTACACTACTGCATAATCAGATAAGTGATTCTGAACTTTGTGATTCCAGTTTATAGCTGGGTAAACTTACAGCCAGACCCATAAATCCAGCACACACACACACACACACACAGAGAGAGAGAGAGAGAGAGAGAGAGAGAGAGAGAGAGAGAGAGAGAGAGAGAGAGAGAGAGAGAGAGAGAAGATATCCCTAGGGGCACTCTAAAGCAGACTTTTGGATCTGGTACTTTTATGGTGAATGGCAAGGATTGATTTCTTCAATCCAAGTCAAAGTGGGCTCCTGTAGCATTTCAATCTGTGGGTTCTGGTGTCTTTTTGTGAAGTTGCTAGAACTGCAGGGTTCTGCTATGGATCGGATCTTGAGCAGGTTTCAGATTTCTCAGGACAGAAAGATATCAGCACCATGGAGAGCTCCAAGAGGAGACGGGACTGGAATCTAGACAGGGCTGTTTTAGCTCTGTTGTTTTAAACTGATTCTTATATTTAAATCTCTGCATTGCTGCTAGGTTTTATTTTGGTTTGTAGGGATTATTTATTATTTTATTTATTATTATTTATGACATTTCTATACTGCCCCATAGCCAAAGCTTTCTGGGTGGTTTACAAAAGATGTCGCGGGCATCTGGTTGGAGCTCATGACTCAGCAATTTCTCACAGGCTTGGCCCTCCAGACTGGAGTCCGCGGGCCCCTGCACTTGCCTGACTTGAGGCCCATAGCAATTCTCATAAGTGCGACGGTCCCTGCTGGTCTGCTGAGCTGCAAAATGGCAGCTCAGTTTTTTCCATAAAGAGTCACTTTGTGCAAATGGAGGCTGTAAGGAGGGCCATTTACTCAAAATTACAGGCCTAAATGGACCATTTAGGCCCATAATTTTGCCTAAACGGCCTCTTTATAACCCCATTCGTACACCTATGGAATTCCCTGCCTCTAGAGGTCATGCAGGCACCAACTTTGTATTCCTTTCAGCGCCTCCTGAAAAAGTCATTGTTCCAGAAAGCCTTTCTTTAATGACCAGCCATGGTTCATGGTTCACTTTTCATTTTGCTTCTTTTAAAAATCTATTTTAAGGTGTTTTATACTGTTTTTATTGTATTTTATCTTGTACACCACTCTGGAATTTTGAATGGGGAGTGGTATATAAGTATTGTAAATAAATAAATAAATAAATAAAATTGGCTCTTTATGGAAGAGGCCAAGCCACCATTTCTACACAAAATGGCAGCTTGGCAAGGGAGTGGGAGGTTGAGTGCTTCTCACTGGGCATCCATGGACTGCTCAGCAGCTCAGTGAACAGTGAGCAGAGAACAGGGTTGGATGGCCAAGAGGGGTCTGGTGAGCTGTGCACAACACAGACAGGGGTGAGTTTACCCATCAATATTGGTTTGTACTTTTATACTGTATTTTTAAGCTTTTACATTTTATATTGTATTTTATGGATACATATAGGAATGGAAGGAAGGCCAGGCTACAAAAGAATACAGACAGGGAACACAGAAGAGCCAAAATGGCATCAGGAAGGCTAAAGCTGAGAATAGGCTCAGACAAGAGAAGGATGCTAAAAACAATAAAAAGGCTTTCTTCAGATATGTGAATAGTAAAAGACAGAGGAGAGATATGGTGGTTCAACTGCTTAAAGAGGGTGGCAAATTGATAACAGATGACAAAGAAAAGGCCGAAGTGCTCAATTCCTACTTTGGCTCAGTCTTCTCCCAAAAGCGGGACTATGACCTCTCTGGAAAAAGTGAAGTACATAACGAGAATGGTACTGCAGGCCTCAGTCCTGGGCCCAGTGCTCTTCAACATTTTTATTAATAATTTGGATGAGGAGGAACAGGGAATGCTTTTCAAATTTGCAGATGACACAAAATTGGGTGGGTTAGAAGACAGAAACAAACTTCAAAGTAATTTTGATAGGCTGGAGTTCTGGGCTGAAAACAACAGAATTAAATTAAATAGGGATAAATGCCAAGTTGTACACCTAGGAAAAAGAAACCAAATGCACAGTTACAAGATGGGGGATACTTTGCTCAGCAATACCTCAAATGAGAAGGATATTGGAATTGCTGTAGATCACAAGCTGAATATGAGCCAACAGTGTGATGTGGCTGCAAAAAAAAGCAAATGCTATTTTGGGATGCATTAATAGAAGTATAGCTTATAAATCATGTGAGGTACTGGTTACCCTTTATTCAGCACTTGTTAGACCTCATCTTGAGTGTTGTGTCCAGTTCTGGGCAAAACATTTCATGAAGGATACAGAGACAATGCCTCCTCCCTGCCCGGACCCTAAGGTCATCCTCAGGGGTCCTTCTCCGCGAGCCCCTGCCAAAGGAAGTGAGGCAGGTGGCTACCAGGAGGAGGGCCTTCTCTGCTGTGGCACCCCTGCTGTGGAATGAGCTCCCTAAGGAGGTTAGCTTGGCACCCACATTATATGCTTTTAGACGCCAGGTGAAGACCCTTTTATTCTCCCAGCATTTTAACAGTCTATAAATAAATTTTAACTCAGTATTTTAAATTTGTAATTTTGCATTGCTGCTGTTTTTATCTGGTTGAGCTTTTATATTGTATTTTATATTATGGGTTTATACTGTTGTTTTATACTTTGAATGTTTTTAATTTTTGTGAACCGCCCAGAGAGCTCCGGCTATTGGGCGGTATAGAAATGTAATAAATAAATAAATAAATAAATAAAGCTGGAGTGTGTACAGAGGAGGGCAACGAGGATGATCAGGGGTCTTTAAACAAAGCCCTATGAGGAGAGACTGAAAGAACTGGGCATGTTTAGCCTGGAGAAGAGAAGGTTGAGGGGAAACATGATAGCACTCTTTAAATACTTGAAAGGTTGTCACACCGAGGAGGGCCAGGATCTCTTCTTGATCTCCCCAGAGTTCAGGAAATGGAATAATGGGCTCAAGTTGCAGGAAGCCAGATTCTGGCTGGACTTCAGGAAAAACGTCCTGACTGTTAGAGAAGTACGACAATAGAACCAATTATCTAGGGACGTTATGGGCTCTCCCACACTAGAGGCATTCAAAGAGGCAGCTGGACAACCATCTGTCAGTTATACTTTAAGGTGGATTCCTGCATTGAGCAGGGGGTTGGACTTGATGGTCTTATAGGCCCCTTCCAACTCTACTATTCTATGATTCTGTGGTATAGTTTGTGGGTGGTATACAGATGTAATAAATAAATAAATAAATGTTGCTCCAACAAGAAGCAGAACACGATTGAGATTTAAATTGGCTTTTAGACTGGTTGGCTCTGCCTCAAAAAGTTTATCCATCATGGCTTAGCATGTTGTCTGAATAGAGCCACCAATGGCTCCAGGGCAACCTTGACACTACGAACCTGCTCCTGGAGAGAAATCAGAGCCAGAACAGGTTGAGCATCCTCCATCTAGTTAGAAGAACAGCCCACTAGCAGTATTTTAGAGAGAGCGCAAGATAGAAATATGATACTGAGAAACTCAGAATTTCAAGAGGTTGTTTTGAGAACAATGGAAAACACCACGGTTTTAAGACCTAAACTCTTCAGAAGGCATTTTGACAACTGCTCCTTGATGTTATCACATGTTAAAATCAGCAAATACCAGAATAATGAGGAAAACATACTGCTGCTCTCACTTTCTTGAACACAGAGAGATATTACTTAAAGTGAAAAAAAATGTCTATTTGTCTTATCAATTAAAAATAACCAAATGGTTACCCACCTCCATGCTCAAAAGGGAATAGTTAAAAGAAAATGTAATCATATTGCACATACAGACATATTTCTGTTTTATCCTAGCTTACTTCAAACATAGATCTGTGTTTTTTTCTTTTCTTTTTAAAAAGCTGAGTTACTCCCAAGTTGCTGGAGATCATGTTCCATGCACCCTATCTCAGAAATATGTGCTTTATGCAGATATACAAAGCCACTAATTAATAACAAGAATTCACAATGGGAGTTTTCTAACTGAAACCACAGCAGGAAACAGATAAGAATAGTGTATATGCTTTTTAAAAATATATAATTTGCCATTCAACATGCCGGTTGTTCTGCTATGTCATCTGGTATCTGTCACAGGGTGCACAATAATGAGTTATGACATGAAGTAACCATTGGGTTGACCCACCAAGTCAAACCAAATGCAAAATTATTCATTCTGACCAAGCATGTCAGATACTTTTAAAAAATAAAATAAAATCCTTCTCCTCACCCATTTATTTGTGAGACAGATTCTGTCATAGATCCAGTTAACGGTCTCCAACTAATGGGCATACATTATTATCATCATCTCTCATTTATGCAGCACTTTCAGGTTGTCTAATGTAGTATAGCATAGGCCATTTATTTCATTGAGCTTCATAGTATTCCATACGAGGCAGGTCATTCTTATTACCATTTTGTGTGGAGTGGGAATGGTTGCTGAGACAGGGAACAACTTTGCCAAGGCTCCCAGGTAGAGTTTATTGGAGTTCAGGGATTAAATTCAATATTTCCCAAACTTACATCCCACGTGCTGGAGGTGATAGAAACGTGCCTTCAGCTCAGTTTCAAATGGAATCACCAATTATAAGCAGTATTGGAGACCACCCCAATGCAGAGGGATCACAGCTCTGTGGTAGAGTACATGTTTTGTATGCAGACAATCTAAGGTTCAGTCTCTCATAACTGCAGTTCAAAGAACCAGGTAGCAGGTGATGGGAAAGGGCTTTCTACCTGAGGCTCCAGAGAGCTTTTTCCTGAGGCTACCTGCTAGTCAGAGAGGAACCTATTGGGTGAGATGGACTAGAGACAGCCCTACCATTTGGCAGAGGGAGGGAGGGGTGGCAGCAGTGTGTTTATTTATATTATTATTATTATTATTATTATTATTATTATTATTATTATTATTATTATTTATATACCGCCCCATAGCCGAAGCTCTATGGGCGGTTTACAAAAATTAAAAACAGTGAACACTAAAAACAAATATACAAAATTTAAAACCATAAAAAGCATAAAATACAAACAAAAACAGACAATGTCCATTTAAAACAATGTCCATTGATTTTATTTATTGCATTTTTATACCTCCCAATAGCCGAAGCTCCCTGGGCGGTTCACAAAAATTAAAACCATTCAAAGTATAAAACAAACAGTATAAAAACATGATATAAAACACAATATAAAAACACAACCAGGATAAAAACAGCAGCAGTGCAGAAATACAAATTTAAAATACAAATTTAAAACAGCAAAGTTAAAATTAAATTTATAGATTGTTAAAATGCTGGCGTCTGAAAGAATATAGTGTAGATGCCAGGTGAACCTCCTTATGGAGCTCATTCCACAGCCGGGGTGCCACAGCAGAGAAGGCCCTCCTCCTGGTAGCCACCTGCCTTACTTGGAGGAGGGAACTGTGGGCCATGCAGCCTGCCATGTGCCCCCTAATTTAGCCTGCTATGTTCAGGTGGAGTGGAGGATGCTGTCAGTCAGGTTTTGTATATGGAATGGGTGGGGGGCGTCTCCTTCGACTAAAGCAGCAAAGTATCTTGGCCAGCCCTGAGATGGACAAAGCGTCTGAATTGATGTGGGATCCAGATTGACTCTGGATCAACTGTGCTGGCAGACAGGGCTGGCCCAAGATATTTTGCTGGGAAATCCTTTTTCTTTCCTCTTGATGGAGTTCTGCAGCGTGTTCAGCACAGCTTGTATTTGCGGGATGAGCTGTGGGATTTTCCCGAACTCCAGGAACTTTTTGCATGGGGATTTGCACAAATCGCAGGCACAATTTGCCTAATTTGCGCAAATTGCAGCCCAAATTGATTGTTAACTCCAGTCCTATAGCACTGCTGGCACAACAGCTGAGGATTCTTGGTTGTAGCCTTGGCAGCTCTTGGCACTGTTCCGCCTGTGTCAGTACAAGGAGGGGGGGGGGGAATCACTCTCTTTACTTGCACAACATTGTTGACATTTTTGAAATGGCTCCTTTTTAGAAGGACTTGTATTAAAAAAGAAAAAGGGGGGAAAGACACCCAAAGCAATTAGAATGCAGTGTAGACTCTGCTGCAGAAAGCACAAACTAAATTGCTTTACCTGTCACCACTTTTGTTGCCGACACCACCCAAGAAACCCTAGTCCCTATTCAGGCCACAGTGCGCTATGAACAAAGTGAGCTATGTTTTTAAAATGGCTGTTTCTCATGCAACAGCCTGAGTCCCCGGATAAGGTTTGCTGTTTGCTGTGGCAGATACCAGAGATTAAAGGAACCCATGTGATCTTGCATGGCCTGATATCTCGACCTCTGAGAATTATAATATGGAAAGGCCGACGTAGTTGGTCTTACTTAGCTGAAGCTAAGGCCTTAGCTAGACCAGGCTTTATCCCGGGGCGAACCCCAGGATCATCCCTGTGCGCCCACATGATGTACAGGGGATCCCGGGATCAGGGAGGGATCATCCCTCCCTTGCCCCGAGATACAGCCCTCCCCTTTGGGCCCATTTTTTCCGCGGTCCTGGGCTGAGCCCAAGACCACAGAATGTGTGGCCCATTGCCGCAGTTTGACCTGGCTCTGCACACGGGGCTCAGCACTCCTCAGGAGCGCTGTGCCCATCGGGGGCAGGGTGAGGGGAGCAGGTAAAAAGTAATTGATTTTTTTTTAAAAAAAAAACACCTTACCTTTAGCGCACGAGCGTTTGCGCGCTCCTTCCTCTTTAAAAAAAATGGCGGACGCGACACCTCTCCTCCTGAAGTCATCGTGCCTCACGTGTAAACGGAGGAGGGATCTCACGTTAATCACAACACGAGCTTTTCCCTCTTCTGTCCCGGACTATGAGGTAGGTCTAGCTAAGGCCTAAGACACACTTGTTCACCCACGCTTTCCCTGGGCCGTTATTCATTTATTTACTTATTTACTTATTTATTAAAACATTTGTATCCTGTCCTATACCATTTGAATCTCAGGGCAGCGTACAGGTAAGATCAAACACTATAATAATGCACACAGCTAAAAATGTATTAAACCATTAACAAGCTAAACCCAGTAGAAAAATGTAAAAGCAATAAAAACTGTTAAAACTATGTGCAACTCTAGCCCTATTTTATAGCCCTATAAAAAGTCATGTTTTAACTTGGCACCAAAATGAAGCCAGCATTGGCACCAGTCAGGCCCCCAAGGGGAGGGCATTCGACAGCCGGGGTGCCACAACAGAGAAGGCATGTTGGCGGGATCCAGAACAGGGCTCCTCCAACAGATCTCAAATCTCAGGCAGGCATATATAGGGAGAGACGCTCCCTCAAGTATTGAGGTCCCATGCCATTTAGGGCTTTAAATATCATTGTCAACACCTTGAATGCTGCCTGGAAGTGCATTCCATTTTACTGCTCCATTTTACTATTCCTTTATTGTAATTGCATGGGAGTGTTTTAATGCTATGTTTTAATACTGTGTTTTAATATTGTATTTTAATATTGTGAACTGCTGAGAGTTTCTATTATATTCAGAAGTATATAAATGATACAAATAAATAAATAAAGTAGCTTAACTGACTCCCTGTGCCAAAGGTGAGCAGAAGCTGTTTTGGACTTCAACTCCCAGAAGCCCCTGCCAGTATGGCCAATGGCTAGGAATGCTGGAAGTTATCGTCTAAAATATCTAGAGGGTGTCAGGTTGAGGAAGACGGAGAGGATTTGTCGTCAATGTTTCCAAGACGAAGGAAATCATTCCAGGGCAAGTCGTGTGAAATTGCCAATGCCTAGAGATCTACTTACAGAAGACATGCTGTCTATTAGCACCATCATTCATCACCCGTAAAGCTGAGGGTATCCCTAGAAACCAAGCATGGAGAAACTTGACAGGAGCCCTGCACTGAAGATGGCAATGCAGCTCTGTGGGGGCAGCCCCTTTGTGGAATGCCTCCTGCTTGGGATGCCCTGAGGTGCCAATTGTGTCACATTTTAGGTGCCACTTAAAACACCTACTTTTTCACCTTCCATGGCTGGTTGTGTTGCCTAACGTGAATGTTCCCCGACTTGATTGTTCACTCTCTGATCTGAGTGTTAGCTGTTCATCTTTGGATGATTTCAAATGTTTTTAACAGATGTTTTACATGTTCTGTGTTCTGTGTTTTTTGTTTTAAAAGATTGCCTCTTGATTGACAGAGGGCTCCGAGATCTGGCTAATCTACTTTGTTGTGAGCAGGATGAGTGATGGAGAAGCTTTAGGATCCTGTGGATCTGGGCCTCTCCTCTTCCTTCTCCTTTCCGCCCATCATCTCACCCCCTTCTCCATCTCCCTGCTCTCCTTCTACATTGCTGTTGCAACGTTGGAAGAGCAGTCAACGGGTTGCCTTCTGTGACAGCTGCGGGTGGGGGTGGGCTGGAATGGTCCAATCTCAAATTCCCCATCCCGAAGTTGAAGTGTTGTCTATGGCCTTGAGAGGGGGGGAATCATAGCATGCTCTCCAAGGGATCATCAGATTGTTCTCCATGCTGTGGCTGTTTTGTAGATGTTCTTTTTAGATATAGTCAATCAGTCTATAAATTGTTTCAATGACAAATAAATACAGTAAATAACAGGTATTCTCTTTTCAATGCCATGTCCCTAACAGCAGTGATGCAGCTTGGCTTGGTAGCCAGCATCAACATCAGCAGAGGAAGGCAAGGCTTTACCTCGTATGCACAAAGGAAGCTGCCTTCTAGAGAGTGGGCCATTGCTCTACATAAGGCTCATCTACACCAAGCAGGATATTCCACTATGAAAGTGGTATATGTTATGCATCAATGGGCCCCAACAGTTGTTAGTGCACTTCAATACCGCTATAAAGCAGTAGTGTGTCTCCTGCCTCTTATATACCGCTTTCATAGTGCAATATTCTTCTTGGTGTGGATTAGGCCATGGAAGCCTAGATTTGTACAAGGATCTCCTTAGGTGGACTGATGTGTGATGAGAGAGAGAGAGAGAGAGAGAGAGAGAGAGAGAGAGAGAGAGAGAGATCCACCTCCATATCCTTCTGGTCCTTAACCTGGTCCTGCCAACCCCAACCAAGCCAAGGTGATACCCCAAATTTTGCAGGGGAATGTTTACTCCAACGATCAAAAGTTGGCCGTCTGAATGATTTGTCGGCCTCGTGATCTTTTGTAACTGATTGAAATGAATGTGCTTCTAAGAATGTTGAACATTCTTCCTCATCAATGAAGCTCACCATCTGAGCTTAGGGTGAGAACATCTGGGTCAGAGGCTGGAACATCTAGGCAAACAGGAGCCATAGGAGCACTCCTTTTAGAAACTGAGCTAATCACCTTTTCCTGCCTGGCATATATTCCTCAGTTCAGTTACTGGATATCCCTAAATCTCCAAAATGGAAAAAGATTATTTTTTTAAGCTTTAAAATAAGGCATCAGCCTACATTTCCATGCCCTTCTCCCTGATCTTCCCAGTGCTTAATCCGACATTTTAGTGATTTAAGAATCAGGGATGCCTGTTTCTGTTTCAACAACTTTCACACTTTCTGAAACAAAAGTGTCATTTCATCCCATTTCCAAATCAGGTTGTTGTTGTTGTTGTTGTTATTTTGAAACAGGGCCACATGAAAATTCATATGTATTTTACATGCATTTTTATGCATTTTCCTAATGTAAACCTTTTTTATGTGCAGTTTTTCCTAACGTACAGACTTGTTGGTGCATTTTTATTTATTTATTCATTTTTGATCAGAGAACTGCCTCACAAAATTTGGAGAAGTGCAAAAAGTAAAGGATAACTGTGTTTCCCATTCACATATTAGTTTGGGAAGTGCAAATTAGTATTAAAATTCATATTAAAATATGTACCAAACAAATTTTGGGCCCATTCTCTACTGAGACTCCAAGAACAACAACAACAACAACAACAACAACAACAACAACAACAAATAATAATAATAATAATAATAATAATAATAATAATAATAATAATAATAATGCTGTGCTGGATCAGACTCCCTGGACTCCAGCATCCACACTAGCCAACCAAAAATTTCTAGGAAGCTCACATGGAAAAGTCGGTTAGTCGCCAGCGTCGAATTCTAGTGTCTATGAACGTAGACGTTCGATTTCGTTAGCAATGTTGATAGTCTTATTCTCCATGAATTTGTCTAATCCCCTTTTAAAGCCATCTAAGATGGCAACTATCACTACATTTTGTGACAGCAAGTTTCATAAGTTACTTAGAAACTGGGTTACTGCAATGCTCACCACATGAAGCTTCCTTCAGAATCAAACTGGACATGTCAGTTGGCTCAAAATATATCGGCCAGACTCGTATCTAAAACTCAAATATCAGAGAATTATAATTATTATTATTATTATTATTATTATTATTATTATTATTATTATTATTATTATTACATTTCTATACCACCCCATAACCGAAGATCTCTGGGCAGTTTACATAAAATCAAAATAATTAAAAATGATATACAAAATTTAAAAACATGTATACACAAAAAATACATCTAAAAACAACTATAAACAACTATATTACACTGAAAAGAACTATACTACATTGGTCTTATATCATTTGCGTTGGTTGTCTATCACTTTGGGGGCTGTTTTTCATTTTTAACGACCCGAATGATGTGAGGCCGGGTTCCCACAGGGATCGTCTTCTCCCATCCAAGCCTGCCTGCCATTTAAGCTTGGCATTTGAAGCTCTGCATATGGGCCCACCCTTACATGAGCTTAAATGGGTGGGTAGCCATGACAGGGCCTTTTCTGTGGTGGCACCCAGACTGTGGTATTTTCTCCCATGGGTGATCCCTTGGGTCTCTTTTCTTTCAGGAAACATTTTTTTTTAGACATTTACTAAAAACTTTCTTATTTCAGAAATCCTTTGGTTCTTATGTTTCTACCATTTGTTGCACTTGGGTTTTTAATTGGCTGTTTTCGATCGGTTTGGGTTTTATTTGTTGTTGTCTTAAACAATTTGTTTTTATGGTGATTATTTGTTATATGTTTAAAACTTTTATTGTTTTTCATCTTGTAAATCACTTTGTAGGTAGTAATAGATTTGTGCCCCTCTGCCAAGGGAAGGCATATGTCAGTGGAAGGGGAGGGGGTAATATATGGTAATTCCCTCAAGACCCTTCCCCCAAATCTGTACTGAAGGTTGGGGAGAAATCTTCAGAGAAAGGGGCAATCACCAGAAATCACCCTCCCCATTCTGCTAATCAAAGCCTTCCATCAGTGGAGGGACAGTAGTTAGATAGCACACTGAAACCTAAAAGACGAGTAAAAATAATGAAGTTAATTGTGTGTTGGGGAAAATACTTAGTTGCATCTGTCCTGAACCCAGTACCAATCTCAATGGGTAAATCCAGCTTCTAGTGTTATGCAGGAGAGAGAAATCTTGCTCTATCCACTCCATCGAGGAGAAGCTGTAGCTCTGTGGGGGGCAGCAGGGCTGGCCCTACCAGTAAGCAGGGTGAGGCAGTTGCCTCAGGCAGCAAATTCTGGGAAGCAGCAGCAAGGTGTTTAAGGAGAGGCCTTTATGCCTTGTAGCCTACTCTGTGCCCCCTAAGCTAGTCTGGTGCCTTTAGGTTCAGTAGAAGACTTATATGGACTATATGGACCAAGTGTCCGGCTCCTATATTCCTGTGTTCCACTCTTCCCACACCATTAATCATTTCATAAGGGGGCAGTCTTATGGCCCATAGACATTGTATGAGGGGAATTAGGATACTGGGGGTTCTTCTTTCTGAGATCAGAGACAACAGTCCAACCACAGAAGTGGAAGTTAGAAATCTGCCCCCTTCCCCCATCCCCTTGCAGCCAGAGCAGAATGCACTGCACCCTCTGAGATTGGGAAATCGACCTCAGAGAAGAGGAAAAGGGGGTGTTCCAATGGGCAGGGAGGGAAAGAAATCAGAGAGGCCAGGATATGAGCTATCCCGAGCCTCTTCCAGCCTCCTTCCCACCTCCCCTCTGAAGTGCCCATTTAGCGAAATATGCAGGGTGTAGGATAGGGGGGGGGGCAAGATTGTCTCCTCTGTTCTTTCCACCCTACATTGGATGATCAGAAACCTCTGAGTTTGGGGGATTCCAGTTATCAATGGCTCAATGATAGGATTGCACCCTAAACCTCTATGTTTCAACCACCAGCCAACTTTCCCTCCCTAAATTAACCCCCTTCGTTACTTGGAAAATGCAGAAGTTTGAACTACCCCTGGTTAATGAGTAAGACAGCTTAATCTTACTTACCAGTGTGGCTTGTATGTGCGTTTGAAGAAGCTGTACCTTTTCTTGATCCGAGTGCTTGGCTTGTTTGTATTCAAGCCAGCAAAAACCCTTGTAAGACAGCAAACAAAATCTGATAGCACCTTCATCTTTAATCTGACGAATGCATCGCTGCATGCAAGGATTGTATGTTTCAAGATATATTGTTTAAGAAATCAGTTGCCAGAAATCCTGGGTACAGCGGCTTAACAAAAGTTTTAAAATGCATAAATGCTAACTCACTCAATAAATGCAGATCGGAACTGAATATGCAATAGATACCAACCTAGAAATTGAGGCTAAGACAGGCTTATTGATGTCAAATTTCTGTACCATGGTATTATGATCTTGCTCACTTTATTTCTTCGTGTGTGTGTGTGTGTGTGTGTGTGTGTGTGTGTGTGTGTGTGTGAGAGAGAGAGAGAGAGAGAGAGAGAGAGAGAGAGAGAGAGAGAGAGAGAAGAGAGTTTAAAGGGACCAAGGAAAAAAATAAAGGCTTCAGAATTCCTTACATGCTCGATCCAAAGCCAGCCATAGCCAGAGAAAAGCTTTGCATTAATTTTCATTCAGAAGCAGGCTATCAACCTAGCGATAATATCTTGGTGCGAGAACTTCCCCATCTGAGCATCTGTACCTGCAAATAAGTATTCTGTATGGAAAACTATGGTCTTTAGGTGAGAACTCCATACAATACCCTCCTGGATGGAATTTCAACAAAGTATCCATCTGCTAAGATGAGTTTTCTTCTTAGAATTCTATAAAGATGCAAAATCCAATATGACGTCCAAACATAAACTTTGATACGGGTGTTGGGTAGGATGGGTGAGGATTGGGGAGGGAGGGCAAAGGAAGGGGAGAACTGTGCCATGACATTCACGCACAACTGATAAAAACTTTGCAGGAGCCTAGCCCCCCCCTCCACCCGCCCCCCATTTATTTATTTATTTATTGTAATTCCAAATCCCCAACACTCCACAACAATGTCACATTTTAATGTAATATCGTCTCCTCCGATGCATATTCATGAAATAAAAATCTTGGCAGTGGCACAAGAAAAAGGGGATGAAGTGTGTTTGGCGGAGTGCGTCACGTTTCCAGACCAGCGGATTTTTTGATTAAAGTCCCTTATCCGTTTTATCATGCATATCCACTCTCTGATTAAAGTGATCTGGAGCTGACACTCACAATGTCAGTATGCACTGAGACCCTTCACACAAAACATGGTTGGAATTTATATCCTTAAAGGAAAAAAGAAGAAAAAGAGGAGAGAGACACACACAGAGAGAGAGAGAGAGAGAGAGAGAGGGAGGGAGGGAGGGAGGGAAGGAGGGAGAGAGAGAGAGAGAGAGAAAGAGAGAGAGAGAGAGAGAGAGACCCCAACAAATACCTGCTAGGTCAATTTGGGGAAAATTCCAAATATTCACATAGATTTGATGCTGGTGGTCGCCATTTTGTTGTCCTGCTGGCCACTCCTTTTCTGACATTGCAATCCTATCTACACTTTCTTGGGAGAAATCCCTGTTGACATCAGTGGGATTTACTTCTGAGGGCAGCTGTGTAGGGCTACAGTGAGAATCTTTGGGCAGGGCTGACTGGAAAGAAAAGACGTTTTTGAGGAGGGAGAGAAAACACATCCTCCCATAGACTTCTTTAAGCCCAACGGTTTCGATTTTGTTTTGTTTTGTTAATCGCAATTTGCTTGCTTTTTGTGAGCAGAGGTCAAAACGAAAGCATGAAGTGTTGTGATGAGATGCAAACGTGTACGGGACTCCTGTACCTTTAGTAGTTGTATAATGGAAGCAATCTCCACAGGAGCAGTTTTGCTCAAACTTGCATGATAAGCTACACCTGCCAAAATTCATTTCACTGAGGATACAAGAGCCCCAGCCGGCTTTGCATTAGGTAGGCCCATTTTCAAGCTGGCACATCATGTGACCCACCAAGCAACATGTGGCCTGCTAGCTATGTAGAGTGGGTAGAGCAGCTATGTCTCCTGTTTTATAGAGGACAGTCCTCTGTTGGAAGGCACCCTCTATTTAAAAGGCTGTCTAGTCCAAGACAGGATCTACACTACTGCTTTAAAACAGTTTATAACAGTAGTCACAACTGTTGGGGCCCAGGCCACACTCTATATACAGTTTTCAAAATGTTTTCAAAGTGTCATATCCTGTTTGGTGTAGATCTGCCCCAGGTATGCTTGAAAGTTAAAGAGAGCCGTAATGAGACACTGCCCATCAACAGCACCTGGAAATCAGACTGAATGGCAGGTATAGAATCATAGAGTCATAGAACAATAGAGTTGTAATGGGCCTATAAGGCCTTCAAGTCCAATCCCCTGCTCAATGCAGGGATCCACCTTAAAGCATATCTGGCAGATGACTGTCCAGCTGCCTCTTGAATGCCTCCATTATGGGAGAGCCCACGACCTCCCTAGGTCATTGGCTCCATTGTCATACTGCTCTAATAGTCAGGACATTTTTCCTGATGTCCAGCTGGAATCCTGATGTCCTGCACTCTGGGATGATCAAGAAGAGATCCTGGCCCTCCTCTGTGTGACAACCCTTCAAGTATTTAAAGAGTACTATCATGTCTCCCCTCTATCTTCTCTTGCCCAGACTAAACTTGCCCAGTTCTTTCAATCTCTTCTCATAGGGATTTGTTTAAAGACCTCGATCATCCTCGTTGCTCTCCTCTGAACTCCCTCCAGCTTGTCTGCATCCTTCTTGAATTGTGGTGCCCAGAATTGGACACAGTACTCAAGATGAGGCCTAAACAGTGCTGAATAGAGGGGAACCAGTACACACAGGACAACTGGTCACAGTCTTTCCCACTACGCGGAGATGCATTGTACTTCTATTTTAATTATAGTCATTATTTCTTCGTTTGCAAGTAGGCTGGTGGCTCCAATTTTGGTGGGACTCTGAATCTATTCTAGGTTTCAGTCAGAACCAGCCAGAATATTAAAGGAGCTATTTGGGAATAGCTTCAGCATCTCAGGCTGCTCTTTTAGAGTTCTGGATGGTTTTGACTGAATCGCAGAATGGATTTGCAGCCCCACCCAAATCAGGGCCATCAGCCTCCACTGATCTATACATATGAATTAGCACATGCATTTTTTATTATTATTATTATTATTTGCAAATCTATGTCCCCTTTTCTCCTCCCTCCCATTTTTGGTGATGCCTTTTCCTCTTTTTTTGCAATGTTATCCTATAGGTAGCTATCCTATACCCATATATTGTGGCCTGCCATGTTCTTGATAAGCTTCCTGGGAGTGTGTGTGTGTGTGTGTGTGTGTGTGTGTGTTGAAATCCCAGGCAGGAAGGAAAAAAAGGAGCAAGACATGACAACCTTGCTGAGCTACATTCAATGCAGTGTTCACACAAGGAGGATTCCTTACTGTTTCTCTTGTCTGTGTCCCCTGCCCCCCCCCCACAAAAAAACCCTCTCCTGAAGGTTGGGGGGAATCCCAAAGAAGGCCTGAGAGATAGGGAAAGGGGCTGTTTTGGGAGGGGAAATCATGGGAAATTAGGCAGAGAGAAATTGTGCTAGTAGCAGGTCCGCATGTGCACCTTCCCTCTCTCACAGAGTCCCCCTGAAGCTCAGGTTGCCCCAACAAGTGCTCAGCAGCCAACTGCCCCTTCGTGCCAAAATTGCACACTTACCACCACCACCAGCAGCAACAGTGATGACCACCATTGATGCAACAGGGGAAATTGTGCAATTTCCAGAGACTCTAGAAATGGCGCCCTTCCCTCCACTGCATCAATGGTGGCCATAAAGGACCCATTTAAGCGATAGTAAAGACACAACCATTCACCCCTTTACCCCTGCGTATATGGGGGCTTTACAGCTGCCATCGACTCATGGGAGTAAATGCGCAATTTTGGCACAGAGAGGTGGGCAGCTGCTGAGCTCACACCGGGGCAAGGGGCACAGTGAGCGGGGTCGGACGTCGGCTATGGGGTGAGCACCCACCGAGGAGTGTGCAGGGGGAGTTCACCCACCCCTACAAAAGAGGCAACATTTCTCAATTTCCTGGGCTATAAATGACAATTCTACTGAGTCCTATCGTGAGGGGTGTGTGTGTTAAAACTCACTATAAATAGTGCCAGAAGATAGTCATTTTATTCTGTTTGCTCAATAAGATAATGCTTTTCAGAATGATATGTTAAGGTAAAATGCATTGGCAGAAAGGCAAGAAGCTTGGATGAAAACATATCTGTTAACTGCATATCAAAAGCCATCTTGAAAGAATTGCATTTCAGAAAGAGAATTGGAGAATTATAGAGGAATAAGACAAACATATAAGGAAAAATAACTTTGGAACAGATGAGATTCGCAACGGTTATTTATGTAAACATAGCATACACTCTCAGGAACAGTTGTCTCTACCTATAAAGCAGAAAGTATGTGTGTGCGGTGTATGTCCGGAAATGTTTACCCACTTCCAGATGAGTTAGAAACTTGAAATTTAGCATGCTGATAGGACTGGATATACAATGTACCAGAAAAATTTAAAAAACATTGATTTGGGGGGTTTAAGTATTTTGAAAAAATTAATAAAAACCAAGACTTATGCCTGCAACTCCCAGTATGCCTTGGATAGAACTCCCAGCAAGCCTTGGGTGGGAGGCCAGACTAACTGGCCTTTGGCAGCCATTGTGAAGGCATGGGCAGGTTGCCTCTGTGTGTCTTTCACAACCCCGACTGCTAAGGTTGGTCTCGAGCAGTCAACCCAATTCCACATAAAAGGAAACAACTCACATAAATGGGCTGTGTCCATTTGCAGTGCCTCCTCCCACACTCTGCATGGTTTTAAAATTGTAACTAGATACAACAGCGTGACTTTGAGGGGACGAACATGCTGAAAGGCACCCCGTCCTGATGTAGCTGTTTTCTCAAAATCTGGGGGAAAGCAAGTGTGCAGACTTTGCCCTTAAGAGGGAGAGAGGAAGGGGAGGCACGCTGCACATGCCCAGAAGCAGACCCGACGAAGGGGGGAAGTGCCCAGCCCCAGCCCCAGCCCTTCAGTACATGCTCCTGATGGAGCACTTGGTGGGTGTGAAGCGCAGGCTGAGGCAGTCCCAGCAGGATTGGACAGAGCTGGGCCCAGAGCTGACAGCCACTTAACACCCCTCCTTGGTGATGCTACTCCTCGATGCTCTATTGAGGAGCAGTATTGGCAACAAGAGGATGTCTCAGAGGACGCAGTCACCTGCGGGCTGCCAAGGGCATGCTGGGAGGTGTAGTACTGGCATGTAGAATGTCTGATTTAAACTAAAGTATGGGTGAGCAAACCAGGTCACTATCTCTCAATCCTAACTCAGCTCCCATTTTCCTGACTTCTCACTAACTGTCTTAGTTCTCCTTCTAACTGATTTTTTCTAACTGCCACTCTCCCCGTCCACCATTCCATTCTGGCCTCAGCTATCAGTCATTCCTCCTTTCAGTCTTCTATTTCAATGGTATAATCAAGCGTTTACATAATTATCATAAATTTTATTCAGTAATTCTGTCTTGGAATGTTGTGGTTTAGTTATGACAGGGGGGAAAACGCAGCATAAAAAATCTCATAAAGTTAAAAGGCCTTGGAAAATAATAATAATAATAACAACAACAACAACAACAACAACAACAACAACAACTTGACACTTAAAAGCCATTAGTGCAGTCACTAGGGAAGCCTGCCTGGGAAAACGAAATCCACAAGCAGGGTGCCACAACTAAGAAGGCTGACTCTCCAGTTGTCTCCCACCACGTCTCAGATGATGTTCAAAAATTAACACATAATTCAGAGACCTAAGCTTACACCTACAACTCCCAGCATGCCTTGGGTGGGAGGAAAGACTTATTGGGCTTTGGCAGCCATCTTCTGGAAGTGGTTCTCCATCCTTGGTCACACGTCGCTACGCACCATAGGCAGCTGTAGGGGAGGAGGGCACTGCTCTGGGGCTGTCACTATTGGGAATGCCTGAGTTAACCGTCAGTCAGTCAGCTGGCCGGCTCCCTTATGGCCTACTTACGTGCACCGATTGCACAGTGCAGCATGGACTGGCTCAGCGAGACTTTACTTCCCATGATCCTCAGTGGCAGGACTCCCATTGGGCAAGTCGGCACCATGATGAAAGGCATGCTGGGAGTTGTAGGTTTTGTTTTCTGTGGGGATAAGTAAAATTATGGCGGCACTCCATGTGTTGGGGGTGAGAGAAAAAAAGAAACAGATTTAATTTGTTTTAAAGCTACATCACAGGTCTAGCACTGGCTTAAATTGCAGGGTTGTTTTAAGGGTGAGAGAGGTAAAAAAAAATGATACAAATTTAATTCATTAAAAGTTAACTCACAGGCCTAGCACCGGCCTACTACTTTAAGATGATTACCTCACAGACATATATCTAAGGGGGCCCGAGCAATGCCAGGTGCATAAGCTAGTCAACAATAAAATAAAGCTGCAATCCTATGGTACCTGGAAGGAGAAAGAGGTCTAACTGGAAGACTCCTCTCTGAGCTGCCATGTAGAGTGACGAGATACAAAAGAGAGCAGGGCTCCTGCTGCTGTTGTGACGAACAGGGAATTTCACCAGGTCCTGCATGCATACAAATGACACCTGCTGAAATTCCCTTTTCTAGACAACTGTTAAAGAAACAGGAGCCCTGTCCTCCTTTCCATATGGTCACCCTAGTACACTGCAGACTTTACCAAGTCAGTTTACTGCACTTAATTTATTAGTTCATCTCTCCTTAATTGTTTGTTTTGCGCTCGTTGTTACAGGTGGTCTCTGTAATTGTGTACCTTATAATTTGCACCCAAATTGAGGCATTTTCATCCTATTTATCAGCACACTTTAATAGCAGAGGTAGCATTCATGGGCCATATCGCTGTTAATTAAGACTGAAAGCATTTATCAATTAATCAGTTCAATTGATCTACTAATTCATTAATTACAGCATTTTAATTGAACCTGTCTCCTGTAAAAAGGTGTTTGGCACTGATGAAGGCATTATGAACAGTCTACGCAACGTCTTTTACGGGCATGGTCCAGATCATCCAATGAAACCGTTTCCTTGGCACGGAAAGAACAAGGTTTGAGGAAAGCATTTTTTTTCTATATCAGAACCCTATAACAGGCCAGAACCAAAAAAAAAAAAAAGGAAAAGAAAAAGTGTTGGTTATTCAGCTTCATGGTGCAAAGGGTGTGGTTTTGGTAGTTGCCTCACAGTAGGAGTGGCTTGCTGTGTAGAAGAGGGATCCAATCCTGCCTCCTCATCTCCAGGAGCAGCACCAACAGCACCAAAACTGGGGAGTAGAGCCTCCCCTTCTTCTCTTTGTCTTCTCGGTTTGTCTAGGTCACGCATGAGGAAGGTCTTTCAGCTTGAAGGCCAAATTCAAGAAGTTCTCAGGGTCACAGTCCAATGATGGGTAAGGCC
The DNA here is from genome assembly GCF_023053635.1 of Elgaria multicarinata webbii. Lineage (NCBI taxonomy): Eukaryota > Metazoa > Chordata > Lepidosauria > Squamata > Anguidae > Elgaria > Elgaria multicarinata. The sequence continues at coordinate 160,832,270 of NC_086172.1, read as the reverse complement.
AAATGCAGTGGAGGCTGGTGGCTGTGATTTGGGTGAGGCCACAAATCCATTCTAGAAAAGCTCCATTCATGGTATGAAGGGCATAAAATGATCTCAGCCCTGCAGCAGAGTCCAGGATTAAGGGGGCCTTGACAAAACCCCTCTGGTGATTCTTTGTGCTTCTTTAGATTAAAGGGAAATCATGTTTGCTTACCAGTGCTTTGCTTCCTGCTTCTCTTCCGCAATTGTAATGAGCTGAATTATACAGAATAAAGGGGTCTGTAAATGAAAATGTTACATGGTCTGTAATTGAAAATGTCGATGCTCATAGTATCGAATTGGACAGCGCCCTCAAGTAGGTGTTTTGTAGCGCCACTTCCACTGCACACAGTAGGAAGTCCCGAGGTATTTCAGACAAAATGGGCTATCCAAGGGTGGGGGTAGGGGGTTGTTTTGTTTTTAGTGGAATAACCGGGCTAAGGAAACAGGAGACATGCAGGAGGTTCACAACATCATCAACAGGACCCACAAATGACTTGGACCAGACCTACGGCAGAAAATTCTGGCTGTGTGGCAATTCACATTATGCCAGTCCTTTTCCAGCTTCATTGGCTGCCAGTCCAGGTCCGGGCCCAATTCAAAGTGCTGGTATTGACATTTAAAGCCCTAAAGGGTTTGGGGCCAGGTTATCTGAAGGAACGCCTCCTCCCATATGTACCTACCCGGACCTTAAGATCATCTACAGGGGCCCTTCTCCGTGAGCCCCTGCCAGAGGAAGTGAGGCAGGTGGCTACTAGGAGGAGGGCTTTCTCTGTTGTGGCACCCCAGTTGTGGAACGAGCTCCCCAGAGAGGTCCGCCTGGCGCCTACACTGTACTGCTTTCATCGCCAGCTGAAGACCTTTTTATTCACTCAGTATTTTAACACTTAATTTTAATTTTAATTTAAATTTTACTGTTTTAACTCTGTATTTTAATCTTATAATCAACTTTGCTGAGTGGTTTTATCCTGGTTGCTCTTTTTATACTGTATTTCGTAATTGTGTTTTAACCTGTTGGGTGTTTTATTGTGGTTTTAATTTTTGTGAACCGCCCAGAGAGCTTCGGCTATTGGGCGGTATAAAAATGTAATAAATAAATAAATTCCACAACATCATACTGATACCAGATTGCCACAGTCAATGGTTCTGCTGGTGGAGGGTTGGGTGTTTGCAAACCAAGTAAAGTTTATTTGAGAAGCCAGGAAATCTGTGATTCTCCTTTGGCTCTGTTCTGCAGACTTCTTGGGATGAAAGGGGGAAATTTCTGAGCACTGTGGAAGATGCTTTGATTGCAGCCATTTCCCTAAGGTTAAGTGGCATTTGCTGCTGCTGCTACAGTGGGTGAATAAGGAGGTGTGCTGGAGTTGGGGTTCCTCCCCTACCCCACCACACACTTGTAGTTTGTTTATTGTAAAATATTGTTTTAGATCAATGTTGTGTGGGCTGCCTTGGGCAACTATGGGAAAACAGGATATCAATGGGGATTTCTTTTTTAACCACAAAACGAAACTTCTCAACAATAGCAAAAAAAAAAAAAAAATCCAAGAAATTTAAGTCTTTTAAGATGAGGATTCCAAATGTATAATTTCTAATCTGTTTATTTGTTTAAAATATTTTTAACCTGCCCTTTAATCCTAGAATATCAGGGTGGTGTAAAACAAAGCTGAAGCAGAAAAACAACATGGAATCTAAACAGAAGCCAGCATAACACTTTAAAATGTTTGTCAATGAAATAATAGCAGCTCTGGTGCTACTGGAATTTCAATGGGAAGAGCAATCCAGAGAATTGATGCCACCACAGAGAAGGCCCTCTGCTGAGTTCCTATACAAGGAGCTTCCCCTGGTGAAGGAACCCAGACCAGAGCCTCCTTTGAAGATCTTAAGAAATGGTCAGGTTGTTATAGGGGGAGACACTCCTCAGGCTAAAAGTTCTGGAGGAGGGGAGGAAAGCTGCAAAGTTCATTTGGTTGCAGGCCTTTTAAATGGTAAAGTTATTTTTATTCATTTATTCGTTTGTTTGTTTTTTAAAAAATAGGGGGACAAATAAAATTTAGGGGAGGGCACACACTCCCAGACCACTCCTGGCTACAGGTTTGACAGTCCTTCGGGTATTTGGGTCTCATGACATTTAGGGTCACAAGACCTTTTGAGCCCAAAGCCATTACCGTTAAACCCCAGCATCTTGAAATGGGCACAGATGCGAATAAGCAGCCAATGTAAACTCTTTAAGAATTGTTGTAATATATTCCCATCCAGCTGTTCCAGTTAATATTCTGGAAGCTGCATTCTGCGCTATTTGAAGCTTCTGAGTCAACTTTAAGGTTAGCCCCGTGTGCAACGCATTGCAGTGATCCAATTGGGAGGTTACCAGATTATGGATCACCACGGAGAGATGACCACTGCCCATGAATGTTCATAGCTGGCAAGGCTGAAAACGTGCTGACAAGATGGCTCCCATTTTCCAGTGTCTCCGTGCTGTGCCAAAATTTTTGTCCATTTGATTTTTGGAATTTCATGGGGGGGGGGATGAAAAGTCAGGCAAAAGAGCCTGGAAGAGATAAGAATTTTCTCCTTGGGGAGGGGAACAGGTTTTCCACATACATTTTAAAACGTAGCCAGTTCTTGATGGGGCTTCTTTCTTCCTTTTTATTTTATTTTTTTAAAACACCCCCGGCATTTTCAGGAGTCATGAGTGCTTACTGGTTGCTTATTGGAGAGGATGTGGTCACATGGTCTAAGAAGTGCTGGACACATCCAAAGGCTGGAGGAAGGGGGCAGTTTTTAAGGAAGAACACCTAAAACATAGGAAGGGCCATCGGCAACCAGCTACACTTAGAAAAAGGAATATGGAAATCCTGTCCCCATCCCCAAAGAGAAAATTCTCCAAATTTCCCCCCTCCCTGCGAAAGAGGCAGGGAAAACAATGCCTCTTCCATGGCGGTGAGAGAAAGTGCCCAAAAATAGGGGGCAGGATTCAGCTCAGCACTAGTCTCAGTCACCTCTATCCTGTTTCCAACATCATAAATTATATGAACAGCTATTAGGGATGTCCCTGCATTAAGGGAAATCCTGTTGTTTACCCAGCATTGTTGTGCTTCCTGGTTCTTTGGCGCGATTGAAATGAATTGGATTACATGGGTGGAGAGGAGCGACAAGGCAGAAGATCCTGCTGCTTCCCAGGACAGATACAGTTGGTTGAATCGAGGGAGCACCTCCCTCCCCACATCCCTGGCATATGTGAAAAGGATCAGGAGAATCTTGTTTTGATCTGTTTCCTCCTAACACCCCAGGAAAACCAGGACTTATTTCTGAGTAAGATTATGCAACCCTCATCACACTTACTAGGGAGTAAACCCCATTGAACATAGCAGGACTTACTTCTGAGTAGACACATGAGGACAGAACTGCCTCCCTTTGTTGCAGGGAGGCATCTTACCCTTCTCCATCCATTCAAAGTCCTTCCTCCCTTCCTCAGCAACTTCATAGTGCAATGCCAGCTTTACACGCTGCCAATTTCACAACATTAAGAGTTTATTCCAGCTTTTCTCTGATCAATTTTACAGCAGAATAAGGCAGGGGAATCACAGGAGACATCCTGTTTGCTTACAGCATCATTTAATTGACCTGGAAACTTCCGTGAGTGGCCAGAAATGAGCATGCTATAAATAGAAGGATATTTATAGCACACTCAAGAAGCATGTTTCTCTGTTCTTATAGCCCAAGAACAGAGAAGGATATGGTGGAGCAAGAACACAATCTTGGATTATTCCAAAGAACCTTTCTCCTAAAAAAATCTCAAAACCAGACCAAATAAACCTGGTGAATTGCAAGTAAAATGTCAGTGCCAAAGTATCCTCAGCGGCCTAATTTCTCCACATTGAAACACAGAGCCTCACATCTCTGTCGTAGCCCTCAGGCCACGGATCTTGTCAGCCATTACAAGACTTGATCTCTCCATACACTGCAGAAGCTGTTTTATGTTACACTTCCTTTATATTACTCCTAAAGATATATATATATATATATATATATATATATATATATATATATGTCACGATGATACGTTTTATTAAAATATAATGCCACTTCCAAGCAATAGCAGTTGGGCCTGAGATATTTGTATAACCACAGGCCATCATCGCAAGCACCTCTATTTGGAGATATATTGTCTCGAATTCAGTACAGCTTACTTCAAAGTGAACACACTCCAAATTGTGGCGTAAGGCTCTCCTCTTCGATTTCAAACTGATTTTCAGCAGAGGGTTGATGGGGAAAGGAAGGGAGCTGGGTTATAAATCCTGTTTTAGTGTTTTGCTATTTATGCAAATTTCCAAATAGAAAGGCATATGGCACCAAAGTAGCACTAACTATCTGCTTTTCACCAGATCTCTCACTGCCGGATTAGAAGGAAGAGGGAAATGACTCTGGGGTGGGGGTGGGGCTGCATCAGCAAGAGGAACGTCGCAGTTAAATGTGGTGTCGCTTCGGGGTTTTCTGTCTCGTGCCACTCTGGTTTTCTTTCCAACTATTGCATTGGTTCTGCTGGGTTCCCGTTTCTTCAATACATTTCCCTCCACATGCCTTCGGATTTCCCTGGCTGGAAACAAACATTTCATCCAAACCTATGCTCAAATGATTGGAATGGGTTTTACATACTGCAAATTTATTTATTTATTTATTTATTTATTTATTGCATTTCTATACCGCCCAATAGCCGAAGCTCTCTGGGCGGTTTACAAAATTAAGACCATTCAAAGTATAAAACAACAGTATAAAACCATAATCTAAAATACAATATAAAAGCACAACCAAGATAAAAACAGCAGCAATGCAAAAATAAATATTTAAAATACCAGTTTAAAACCGCAGTTAAAATTAATTTATAGACTGTTAAAATACTGGGAGAATAAAAAAAGTCTTCACCTGGTGTCTAAAAGCATATAACGTAGGTGCCAAGTGAACCTCCTTAGGGAGCTCATTCCACAGCCGAGATGCCACAGCAGAGAAGGCCCTCCTCCTGGTAGCCACCTGCCCCACTTCCTTTGGCAGAGGCTCACGAAATAGGCCTGAAAAATACCCAGTGGGACCCTGTCACTGCGGTGAACTACCAGGTGCACTGGCTCAGTTTTATTGCACTGGTTCCTCTCTGTAAGCAGCAGCACTATTTTGTTTGTTTGTTTATTTATTTATTTATTATATGTATATACCACTCTCCATTCAAGATAAAATAAAATTAAAACAGAATAAAACACCTTAAAATAGATTTTTAAAAGAAGCAAAATGAAAAGTGAACCGTGAACCGTGGCTGGTCATTAAGGAAAGGCTTCCCGGAACAATGATGTTTTCAGGAGGCACTGAAAGGATTACAAAGTTGGCGCCTGCCTGACCTCCAGAGGCAGGGAATTCCATAGGAGGGGGGGCCACTACGCTGAAGGCTCTTCCCCTGGTGGATTCCAGTTGGAGGATGGGTCTATGTGGAACCACCAGAAGCATGCCCTCAGATGACCTCAATGACCAGGCAGGTTGATAGGGGAGAAGGCGCTCTTTCAGGTATCCTGGTCCCAAGTTCTTTAGGGCTTGTCCAGGGATGTGACATGGCTTGTCCAGGTATGTGAGAGACAGGGGAAATGCAACACATTGTGACTGGGGAGAAGCTGTCAATCAGAATGCATTTTGGAGCCCCCATGTTGAAACTGCAATGGAAAGTTGCTGGGATGTTACAAAAGAAGATAAGAGCCATGCTGGATCAGACCGAGGGTCCATCTAGTCCAGCACTCTGATCACACAGAGGCCAACCAGCTGTCAGCCAGAGACCCACAAGCAGGACACAGTGCAACAGCACCCTCCTACCCATGTTCACCAGTGTACATAGGCTTACGGCCTCTGATACTGGAGGTAGCACCTAGCCATCAGGACTAATAGCCATTGATAGCCTTCTCCTCCAGGGTATTTTTCAAAAGGTTTCCCTCTTCTAGTCATTATTTCCCCCCACCCTACCGACGCTGAGAAAAATTCTGCCCACTTACACTTGCAGAGTGTAAAGTTAGAGTGGAGACCCAGGTAGAGAATAAAAGTGAGTGTTAAATAGGACAGGGAATGGGGATGAAGAGGAAGAGCTGCCCTTACCCCCCCCCCCCAAAGGGAAGCAAGCACAAATAAACCCCACAAAACCCCACATCCACACTGCGTGGGCTTTCATGTATCCACTTTGCATTCTGCTGGATAATGTGCCGTGCCCACTGCACTATTTGAAAGCAGCAGGGTTATTTTCCCCATTCTAATTGATGAACAGCTGTGCGGTAATAGACTACAAAGCACAGCTTCACTGATCTCTCCTCAGGCCACCCGAGGAACTGAAGACTCCACAGGGAGTCAGAGAAGAATGGAAGTCTCCCCCTCCCCCCTCCCATTATTCTTTTATTTTTAAATAAATAAATACATTTCCAGAATGTCTTCTCTCTCCCTTCCTCTCTCTCTCTCACTCACTCACTCACTCACTCACTCTAGCACTTTGTTACAGCAATAATTAACTCCAATTTCTCCTCAGAGAGGAAGCAGCTGCTCTGGTCCGTCCCATCACATTGCTCCATCATACTTTGCACAAGTCAAATGTTAGTGCAATTATTTTGCTCTCATCGAAATGGAAATATGGGTGTTTTCATTCACATTATCTTTTCGTTCTTTCCTTTTTTTTTTTTGCTTCCGTCAGGACTGCTAAGCTGAGGACTTGGACTCTTTGCAAAGCTCCAGGGGGAAAACATTCAAGAGCTCTAGGGTCGCTAAAGCCTCTGGCATGACACACTATTGTTTCCTATGTACATTACTGGAGTGACATGGGAACTAGCCATGGCAAAGTGGTTCCCAGGCTGCTATCATCTGAATTGTGCCTTTGAGTATGCCTCCCTGCATAACTTTTGGAGAGGCATCTTCAAAGGCACAGTTCATATGACAGCCGGAACTGGCCGAAGACATTTTGCTGCCTGAAGCAAAGAACAAGATGGTGCCCTCTCCCATTCCATGTGCAAAAGCCGACTGGAATGTTTCTTCAGCACTGACAATGGAACAGCCTCCTCCACTGCACATGGAGGTAGCAGGTTAGCTTAAGGGGCACAGCGCAGACTGCTTAGCATTTAGCTCTCCCCTCCAACACCTTGCTGCCACCTCCCAGCAACTGCCACCTGAGGCAACTGCCACCTGAGGCAACTGCCACCTGAGGCAACTACCTCACTCTGCCTAATGGTAGGGCTGGCCTTGATGACTGCCACACACTAGAACCAAAATGCCCTTAAATGTTCAGTCTCACCCATTAAAATTTGTCCCACTAATTAACATTGTCCCCAATTCATCCAGGAAACCATTAAAGGATTGATCGGTCAACTAAAGCCATAGGTAGATGGGGCAATATCCCGGGGTGATCCCCGGGATCATCCCTGTGCGTCCACATGACTCACAGGGGATCCTGGGAGCAGGGAGGGATGATCATTCCCTTTCCCCGGGATCTCGCCCTACCCTTTGAACCCACTTTTTCCACGGTCTAGGGTTGATCCCAAGACCGTGGAACGTGTGGGTGGGTGTCACAGTTTGTCCTGGCTCCTTGCAAGGAGCCAGAACCCATGGATGGGGCGCAGAGCTCCTCAGGAGCTCTGCGCCCATTGGGGGTGGGGGGAGCGGGGAAATTGTTTAAAATAAAAAACCTTACCTTTTGCGCATGAGCGCTCATGCGCTCGTCTCCTTTGAGGAAAGACAACACAAAATGGTGGGCGCAATGTCCTCTCCCTGTGAGGCCATCATGTGCCACGTGTAAACAAAGGGGGAGATCTCGCTATAAAAATATCACGAGATCCTCACCCCTCCATCGCACTACACCCAGTAGGTCTAGCTGAGGCCTAAGGCACCTTGATACTGAACTTTTTTTTCCTTTTTGTTTGGAAGGACCTTCCAATGATTTCCGAGAGACTTATTAGGGGCAAACTAGGACTGGCAGTGGTAGAGACACATGGTTATTTCCACATGTCTACCCTGCTTATCCGAAAAAGTAGAGTTGGGAGGGTCTAACTTCATTCTTAAAGGCATGGGTGGGAGAGGGGTATGGAACCCTTCCCCTGGCTTTACCTCTCCTCGTTCCATTGATCCATAGGTTTTTCTGCATCACTGGCTTTCTTTTGTTATCTGAGCCCAGTCTAGAGAATTGTGGCCGAACTGCAGTAGCTAAGACATGAGAGGAGAGGAGGGTTCACACAAGACTATACTATCCTCCTTTACATATGAACAGGACAGAAATATGAATGATGATGATCCCTCCATGTCTGATGTACACCTTATGAAGTAAGCACGGTGAGGACTTCAACTTCAGTCTGAATCCTCTGTAATTTTAGGATGCAATCCTATGCGTGTTTAGACAGAAAAAAAGTGCTATTATTATTATTATTATTATTATTATTTATTTATTTATTTATTTATTTATATAGCACCATCAATGTGCCATTGACTGCCAGCATTCCCCAGTCAGACCTTCCCCCCCCCTTGTCTAAACATGCATAGGATTGCGCTCTTATGGAATCTTCTTGAAGGATGAACAAATCTGCCTGTTTTGCTTCTCACAACATTCACTGGTTTTCAGGTACAACTTCGTTCCATCTAGTTTCTGCATCAGTCTGTGATTACATATGACAATTTGTACATATATATATGAAAATGTGTACATATTTTTGTATGCAATTTCCCGATATACATATTTTTGCAAGCCCTTTCCCCAGAAATATGCCTTTTGGTACATCATTTCCTCTTGTGTGCATGTTTTTGTCTGCATTTTTTGATCCGCGAGCTGATCAAAATTCTGAGAAGCATGAAAACTGAAGGATAAGAGTCTAATGCATTCCCTTGCATTTATAGCCAGAAAACGATGGATTAGACCTCTACCATGCACACACATATATTCCTAGGGTGTTTTTATTTTTAATTAATTGCCTGCAATGTCCTGTTTTAAAGGAGCTTCGGCGGAAAATAAGGGTCCAAAACTGAAACCTCCAAAGTCTATACAGTCCAGTTCTATCAAGGAGCAGGCAACTAGCAAAGTCAAATCAGTCCAAGATTAAAGTCAACAAGTTCACAAAGCGCTGTGTCAAGCACAGATTTAGGCATATGTGGTCAAAAACACTTACTTACAGGTGTCCAAGAGTCAGCAGCACAAGATACTAGATCAGGTTAAAGAAAGCACAGGTTTCAGGAGCCAAAGAAGGTGTTGTTCCAGCAACTAAACTGAAGGTTTACATGCTGGAACCTCCAGAGGCCCTGCTCAGGACCCAGATAACAAGACCACATTATACCAGTCCTTTTCCAGCTTCACTGGCTGCCATTCCAGGTCCAGGCCCAATTCAAAGTGCTGGTATTAATAATCAAAGCCCTAAACGACTTGGGGCCAAGTTATCTGAAGGAAGCTTCCTCACATATAAGATCATCCCCAGGGGTCCTTCTCCATGAGCCCCTGCCAAAGGAAGTGAGGTAGGTGGCTACCAAGAGGAGGGCCTTCTCTGCTGTGGCACCCCGGCTGTGGAATGAGGGTGAAGACCATTTTTATTTTCTGAGGATTTTAACAGTTTATCATCTCAGTCTTTTAACTTTGCTGTTTTAAATCTCTAAAAATTTCAGCATTTCTGCTCAGTTTTATCCTGGTTGTGCTTTTATATTGTACTTTTAATATATATATATATATATATATATATATATATATATATGTTTTATACTTTGAATTGTGTATATATATATATATATATTTGTTTTATACTTTGAATTGTATTTGACGGTTTTAACTTTTGTGAACCGCCCAGAGAGCTTTGTCAATTAGGCGGTATAGAACTGCAATAAATAAATAAATGCAGCACAGCAGAGGCTTGTGGAAGAAGTCCTTCTCAAGAGGAGGGCCGTTCCCATGAGAAATCATTTACTCATGAGGAGCCCTCCTTTGCAACTACACACTCCTTTTCTTAGGAGTCCTATTGGTATGCCACTTGAGACAACAATGTTCTGGGGCTAGGTGATTACTCAGCCTCTGTTTTGGACATAGTGTTCCTCTCCTTTTGTGGGGATAGGTCCAAGGCCATCTTCTCCAAGGGCCCAGGCTCCTCCTGGTCTCTTGACCTGGTCTGTTCCTTGATGTATTTTGTCTCTGAATGCTCTAGCTCCCCCTCTGAGGAGGATTCCTCTAGCAGAGGCATGCCATGCAACCCCAAGTATGTTACTATGATCTCTAACTTACTAACTGTAGGAGAAATTGACATCTGTTACAATCAATGGAAACATTGACATTGAATTCACTGAATGGTAGATGTCATTCTTTTTCTTCTTCTTCTTCTTTTGCTGTTCTTATCATGCTTTGTTTAACAAGAACTCAAGAAGGCAGTGTGAGAACCTGAAAGCTCCTGTCCAGTTTGTGCGGCTAGCCAAAGAAGCCTGCTTCATCCTACATCAGCCATGACAGGATCCTGTAATAGAGTCCTGTTAGAAATGGAGTATCTGGATGAAACCTGTCTCTGGGACTCAGAATTCAGAGCAAGATAAGGACCTAGTCAGTTAGGTCAAGTGCAGATTAGGGTCTGGAGTAGAGCTGACGGTGACAGATTGGAACCGATTTGGCCAAGCGATAGAAATGATGAGACCAGAGCTGGCAGCTGTGAGGAAGAGATTAACAGAAAAGGTCACAGTGGGATATAGTTCTCAAGCTGAGGTTGCTTCTATTTTTCTGTGAAAGAGTAGTCCCAGATTTGAGGCTGTGACTAAACCCTCTTCCAAAATAGACTATGCTATCTCATGGTATTAGATTCTACAGCTGAGCAAAGTTTTCATTCCCTCACATTTCCTTCACCAGAAAAGAACGAGGGTCCTAGATTCACAAAGGGCAGATATAGGAGATGGCCCAAGACAATACTATAAACAAGAATGGATCAAGAAAACATTTGTCTAATGTCAAAGTGACCCCTGATGGCAATCTAGTTGTGGCCTAGGCATTAAGCTGGAGGTATAAGGTCGTGACCAACTCCATAACAACTGAGATAATTACAAAGTTGTGCCTGGACAAGCTGGTCCCTACGAAAAGTGTAATAATACCTGAAATGTGTGGAGATCAAAGGGACTCCCTTTACTTACAGTGTTCTCTCTCTGATATGATCAGATAGAGAGAAGCCAGAAATTACCTGGTGCCTCACCAAAAGTACAAGATGGAAAGTACCAAGTGCCTGGACATGTGGGCCAGATGCAGCGTAAGGTTAGGCCACAGGTGAAAAGTGAAGACCCTGGTTGGCCCAACAAAAGGACAACTGCTACTAATTCCATTGTGTTCCTTTTAAATAACTAATACTGCTTGTGTGGGAAAGTTCACTCCAAAAACAGTGAGCATATGTAACCACATTCTGCCTTGCATTTTCTTTTTATTTGAATTCAACATGTGTTTAGATAACTTCAAAAACCTTTCAGATACGCTTCTCCACCCATCCACCCACCCACCCCCGCTTCTGTCGCATAATACTCCCTCTTTCTCACGGAGAAGAAAGAGGAAGTAAACAATGACCCCGTGGCCCATTCAGTGGGCATTTTTATCACACCACTTTTCCTGCACACAGCAGGAGATCGCAGCAAGTCTCACTTATAAAAAATAAGTTGGACTTACCAGGTCTCATTTTGTGACAGGAAGAAGGCTAGAAAGACCAGGAAATGCATGGGAAGTGGACGGCGGTATCAAAAGAACCCACGAAAAAATGTGAGTGGGCAGTAATGAGTGTGCGATAATAAAAACTCATCTGGTGATGCTTATGACTGCATTTATACATTATTTGACTCTGCCTATTCTGTCCAGTGCATGTGTGAGAGAGAGAGGGAGGGGGGGGGAGAGAGAAAAGAGTGAGTGAGTGATGGGAATCTTTGCAGAATTCCTTTAGGAGTACCAGGGACTGGTGGTTTATGTGATTTTCTGTGAACTGCCCAGGGAGCTTCGGCTATTGGGCAGTATAAAAATGCAATAAATAGATAAATAAATAAATATCTGTTCCTTTATGTTTACCCTTTTACTAGCTATGCAAGATCATTGCAGCATTGGAACACTTTCTACTCAGGCAACTATATATTTTTATTAATTTTTAAACATTTATACCCCACCTTATCTCTGAGGAGTTATAGGCAGTTTGCAACAAAAATCAATATTTAACCATTTAAAATGTCCTTCTAATTTACAACAGGACATAAAACACAAGAACCATTAAAAATCACAAAGCAACAGCACCCAATATATATATATATATATATATATATATATATATATATATATATATATATTTAAAAAAATAAAAATAAAAATTGGGACTGATTAAAACAGCAAATTAAAATTACTGAGCCCCTTCCTCGAAAGAAAGGCCTCCATCACCTTCCAGACAGACTTCAATGAGAGGTTGAGATGGGCCTCCCTTCGAATGGGAGATCCAGAACCTAGCCATGGCCACCAACAAGGTCTTCTCCCTAATTCCAACCAGGTATATCTCAGTTTGTTGAGATATACAAGAAGATCTCCAAAGATGATCACAACAAGCAAGCAGGCTTGCACTGGAGAAGGTGGTCCTTCAGATATCCTGTTCCTAAACCATACAGGGCTTTATAGGAGGGTCAGCCATATCATCAGACAAAGTGATGAAATTGCTTCAGATGGCACATGCTGTGGGGTGGCAATGACAGCCTCTCAGCTGTTCCTCCTGAACTCCCTGGCTCTTCCCCTCTGTTGGACAACAGAGCTGTGCATGCCACACAACCTGCCTTGCCTACCCCCAAACTTGTCTGCTGCCTCAGGTGTAGTGGGGGATACTATCCCACAGCCAGTATTGAATACAATTCAACTGAGCCAGAGCCAGTGGCATAGCGGCAAAAGTGTCAGACTGGGAGTCGGGAGATCTGGGTTCTAGTCCCCACTCGGCCATGGAAGCTCACTGGGTGACTTTGGGCCAGTCACAGACTCTCAGCCCAACCCTACCTCACAGGGTTGCTGTTGTGAGGATAAAATTGAGAGGAGGAGGAGGAGGAGGATTATGTATGCCGCCTTGGGTTCCTTGGAGGAAAAAAGGCGGGATATAAATGCAATAAAAAATAAACTGCTAGTATAGCTGGCTTCTCCGATGGAGTGGGAAAGGGCTGCCATCTTGTCCCTCACGTCAGGTGGCACAACTTCTGGGAATGGCCCTGTTTAAAGGTCAGCACCTTGAATTGTTCCTGGAAACAAACTTGAAGGTAATGCAGCTGCTTTAATGAAAGAGTCAAATGCTCCCCAGTTGAAATAGAAGCCATGGCTCCAATTTGTTTTGGGGCTACAATTCAACCCTATCCTAAGCCCATTTAGCTATGGGTAAGAGTCGGTAGATTTCCACAGAGCTCATTTCTGAATACTTGGGGTCCCAGTCTCAGCCCTATGAATTAGTGGCATCGTTGTTCCTAATAAAGATTTGTCGCTAGGAGAGAATTCCTTTGCTTTCTGCTCTTCCCTTGAAATCTGCCACTACACAAGCCAGTCTATCCAAGGGGAAGTCAAGTCAGAGAGACCACGACAGAGAAGAGAAACATTTCTCAGGAACACCACGCTGTCATGTTCCTTCATTGCTCTGCCCAATATTTTGACAGCAGCAAAGTCATTCCGCTCGGAAGAGCCCCAGGCTCATCCTGGTATTGCTGCATTTCTGCTGTGACCACTATGAGACACTCCTTTGTAAACGGGAAAGAATGGATTCTAAGTGAGGAAATTACTGGAACCGGTGAGGAGCTTTAAAGGCAATCTTTGTATCCTGCAATTTTGCACATTAAAACATTTTTTTTAAAAAAAAGGAAGAATAAAAGAAATACTGCCACCACACAGTGCTTATTGCGTAAGGCTAAGCTTTCCACTCTTCAAACTATTAATAAGGGCTTCCCATTGAGAAGACAAATACATACTTGATGCATTTTTAATCCTGTGCCAATACATTTGACTAAAGCTGTTTGCTGTTTCAATGACAGGATTTAACTTGCCCTTCTGTATTCAATGTTTCCGATTATTAATGGCATTTTGAAAACACTGACGGGGCCATCAAGTTGAACGCTGGTCATTTGTCCCCCTTCAGCTAGGAAGAATGGCCGTTGTGCTTACTTTATTAGCAAGAATAATCCTAAGTGCAGTCCCTCCCTTGCATCTCCACTAGGGAGGGAAAAGGTAGGACACCCCCCCCCCAAATAACACCCCACCCCGGCAAAGAATAGCTAACTCAGTTTGAAATGGAAACACACTTATCATCCACGGGAGCTGTTAGCAGCACTAATAGTGGCTGAATTCTTCCCAGCCCAATTTGGAATGGGCCCAATGAAAAGGAACTATTTTGACATGATTCCAAGAAAATTCTCAAGGAAACTACTAGAATAGAGCTGTTTTTTTGGATTGGACCTCCTGGCAATGTTGCCCGGAGATCTCACCAACCACAACCCCCACTGTAATCTCTTCTTGCCTCCCTCTTTTCCTAAAGTTGATTACAGAGCAATTCTATGGAGGGGATAGTGTCTATTGCAGAAAACCCTCTACTTCTGAAGCTCTGGCCTTAGCTAGACCAGGCTACATCCCGAGGCAAACCCCGGGATCGTCCCTGACATGACGCACAGGGGATCCTGGAATCAGGGAGGGATCATCCAGGGGGAAAACATTCAAGAGCTCTAGGGTCGCTAAAGCCTCTGGCATGACACACTATTGTTTCCTATGTACATTACTGGAGTGACATGGGAACTAGCCACGGCAAAGTGGTTCCCAGGCTGCTATCATCTGAATTGTGCCTTTGAGTATGCCTCCCTGCATAACTTTTGGAGAGGCATCTTCAAAGGCACAGTTCATATGACAGCCGGAACTGGCCGAAGACATTTTGCTGCCTGAAGCAAAGAACAAGATGGTGCCCTCTCCCATTCCATGTGCAAAAGCCGACTGGAATGTTTCTTCAGCACTGACAATGGAACAGCCTCCTCCACTGCACATGGAGGTAGCAGGTTAGCTTAAGGGGCACAGCACAGACTGCTTAGCATTTAGCTCTCCCCTCCAACACCTTGCTTCCACCTCCCAGCAACTGCCACCTGAGGCAACTACCTCACTCTGCCTAATGGTAGGGCTGGCCTTGATGACTGCCACACACTAGAACCAAAATGCCCTTAAATGTTCAGTCTCACCCATTAAAATTTGTCCCACTAATTAACATTGTCCCCAATTCATCCAGGAAACCATTAAAGGATTGATCGGTCAACTAAAGCCATAGGTAGATGGGGCAATATCCCGGGGTGATCCCCGGGATCATCCCTGTGCGTCCACATGACTCACAGGGGATCCTGGGAGCAGGGAGGGATGATCATTCCCTTTCCCCGGGATCTCGCCCTACCCTTTGAACCCACTTTTTCCACGGTCTAGGGTTGATCCCAAGACCGTGGAACGTGTGGGTGGGTGTCACAGTTTGTCCTGGCTCCTTGCAAGGAGCCAGAACCCATGGATGGGGCGCAGAGCTCCTCAGGAGCTCTGCGCCCATTGGGGGTGGGGGGAGCGGGGAAATTGTTTAAAATAAAAAACCTTACCTTTTGCGCATGAGCGCTCATGCGCTCGTCTCCTTTGAGGAAAGACAACACAAAATGGTGGGCGCAATGTCCTCTCCCTGTGAGGCCATCATGTGCCACGTGTAAACAAAGGGGGAGATCTCGCTATAAAAATATCACGAGATCCTCACCCCTCCATCGCACTACACCCAGCAGGTCTAGCTGAGGCCTAAGGCACCTTGATACTGAACTTTTTTTTCCTTTTTGTTTGGAAGTACCTTCCAATGATTTCCGAGAGACTTATTAGGGGCAAACTAGGACTGGCAGTGGTAGAGACACATGGTTATTTCCACATGTCTACCCTGCTTATACGAAAAAGTAGAGAGTTGGGAGGGTCTAACTTCATTCTTAAAGGCATGGGTGGGAGAGGGTTAGGCAAACTCCGGGATCGTCCCTGACATGACGCACAGGGGATCCTGGAATCAGGGAGGGATCATCCCTCCCTTGCCCCAGGA
Organism: Elgaria multicarinata webbii; assembly: GCF_023053635.1. Lineage (NCBI taxonomy): Eukaryota > Metazoa > Chordata > Lepidosauria > Squamata > Anguidae > Elgaria > Elgaria multicarinata. Next base: position 160,816,176 of record NC_086172.1, on the reverse strand, counting down.
TATAGCCCAAGACCGCGGAACGTCTGGCCCGTTTCCACGGCTTGACCCCGCTCCGCCCGATTGCTCGCATGGATCCGGGAGCTGCGCCCATCAGGGTTAGGGTGGGGGAGCGGGGAAATGAAATTAAATTTTAAAAAGCACCTATCTTCAGCACACGAGCATTCGTACACTCCTCTACCTTTAAAAATAAAAAATGGCGAGCGCGACACCTCTCTTCCTGAAGTCGTCGTGCCTTTTTTGGTGAAAAGGACTGGGGAGGGGATAATTTCAAATAACTTTCTCCTTTGGGAGGAGAACAGGATTCCCACTTTCTTTTAAGTGTAAGTGGTCATTGAGGAGTCATATATTATATATACATATATAACTTCAAAAATGCCCCCTACACTTGCAGCAGCCCAGGGCTCTTTATAGAGACTTCTCCAGCCCGGCAGCTCTTTCTGAATTCCCATGAAACATGTAACTTTGACCTCTTCTATAGGCATTCAGAAAGTGCTCCCAGGCTGCAGAAGCCTCTCTGCAAAGCAACAACTGACAGGGTTTTTGAGCATTAGAAAAAAATCTGTTCTACCTTGCACCAACACAAAACAAGCACGATAAGAATTTTTCTAAGGTTAATTTTTTTGCAGCAGCCTGGGACTCTTTGCACAGAGGCTTCTGCAGCCCTGGAGTTCTTCCTGAATGCCTATAGGAGAGGGAGAAGCCACATGGGCCACAGCTAGACCTAAGGTTTATCCTGGGATCATCCAGGGTTCGCCCCTGCCTGAGCACTGGATCCCCTGTGCGTCACCTAGATGAACAGGTTTGACCCCTGGATGATCCAGGGATAAACCTTAGGTCTAGCTATGGCCATGGTCTCATGGGAGTTCAACAAGTGCTGCTGGGGTGGAGAGGCCTGTCTGTAAAATGTCTTGTGCTGGGGGCATTTTTCAAGTAATAAATAAAATAGTAAATTAAAAAAACAGAAATCCCTTGGAAGTAACCCAGAGATAGTGTGGCAAGAATTGCCGGTTATTAGGTGCACTTCAGTAATTAAAGCTTCTCTTGAAAGGAGCTGCACTGACAACTGTTGGGGCCCATGACACATCTACACCAAGCAAGATATAACACTATGAAAGCGGTATGAAAGCGGTATGCGGCATGTGTCAATGGGCCCCAACAGTTGTCAGTGCACGTCAATAATGCTCTAAAGCAGTAGTGCAGATCCTGCCTCCATATACTGTACCTCTTTCATAGTGCTATATCCTGCTTGGTGTAGATCTGGCCAAAAAACCAGAATGGAATCACAGCCCCACTAAAATCAGAGGCCTCCAATGTACCAGAACTAACCACTCAGTGCAGCCCTATGGAGGCCACCAGAATTGCTAGGCCCAAAGGGGAAGCTCAGGCCTATGGAGCTAGCTGTAGGTGCTGAGTGCTGATGCCAGGCCTGTATATTCCAAAGAATTGCGGAAGCATGCCAATGTGTCATGCCTTACTCCAGGACATAGGGGACTGATTGGGATTTAAGCCAAAGTACAGCAGCTGTCATTTAATTAATCTATTTATTTCAGGTTACCTTTCAAGAGTGCCTTTGGAAGGGAGTTCCCCATCCCTCCTGATGAATTTCCAGCTTTACAGTGTGACCACCGTGTCTAGAAGCAGTTCCAGCAGCAAATCAGGAGAGGGTGGGAGGGGGTAAAATGTGTAAATAAAACTAAGAGTCTTCAGTGTCGCAATATAAAAGCAGTTCTTCACTTCTTCTAGGGATGGACGAACAAGGGATGTTCCAGTTCACTGGGGACATGTCTACTAGGGGTGTGCACGGCCCCCCCTGCTCCGCCCCACGGGCCGATCCGAAATTTTCGGATCGGCCCGCTCCGCGTCGCTCCGCCCATACTCCGCTCCTCTTCGCTGCGGAGCTCCAGCTCTGAATCGGAGCTCCGCAGTGGAGGGGAGTGGCGCCAGGTAAGGCCGGGAGAGGAGGGCGGGGGGGTTACCGGGCCCTGCCGCTGTCGCTGCCCGTGCGCGACGGCGGCAGAGCCCGGTAAGGGACCAAGGGGGAGGGGGGCCTTACCTGCCTCCGTCCGCGGTCCGTCGGCTTCTTCAATTGAGCCTGCGGTTTCAACCAGGAAGTCTGGGCCACAAGCGCGGCCTAGACTTCCTGGTTGAACCGCGGGCTCAATTGAAGAAGCCGACGTACCACGGAAGGACGCAGGTAAGGGAGAGGAGGGGGGGTTTACCGGGCCCTGCCGCTGTCACCGCATGGGGGACAGCAGCAGGGCCCGGTAAACCCCACTTACCTTTCCAGCGGAGCTCCGGATTGAGGTGAAAGATCCGCCTTCACCTCGATCCTCTCTGCCACGCTCCGCCGGCCCCCCCAATCCTCTTCGCCTCCGCCTTAAGGGCAGGCGAAGCCCCCCGCTCCGCTTTTAATTCGCCGGTCCGATTAGAAGCGGAGCACATCCCTAATGTCTACACGAGGGCTTGTCCCGGGGATCGCCACATGACGCACAGGGGATCTCAGGGGCAGGGAGGGATGATCTCTCCCTTTCCCCGGGATAACCGGGATGGCTTTAAATCCACTTTTTCACGTGGACTCAGGGTTGTCCTGAGACCACTGGACATGTGGGCAGCTATCCCAGTTTCATCCTGGATCCTCATGAGTAAACATGAGGAGCCGGGAACCGGGCATGGGACACAGAGCTCTTCAGGAGCAACATGCTCATCAGGGGTGGGAGGAGGCGTGGAATCTTTTTTTTAAAAAAAACACCTTACATTTATCGTTATCTTCAATAAAAAACAAACAAAATGGTGGTCACGATGTCCTCCTTCCTCCCGGGATGTCACGCGCCACGCATGGACTGAGGGGGAGGATCTCATGATCAACATATTGCGAGATCCTCCCCCCTTCCCTGCCCAATGTAGACATGCCCTGGGATTCCCCGAACAGCGCCTTGCCACCCGTATCATGTTCAATATCCATTTGCGTTTAGGGTCACTGCATACTCGGACCGCTCACTCTTGCGTGAATGGGAAACATGCGCAAATCCACCAGTGACAGAATGAAGGATTTGTGCAGATCTGCTCAAATATGCGCAGATCTCCCCTAATTTATGCAAATTTCCTCCACAGACTGCAAGTGAGGCTGATTCTGCCCACTGAGCAAATCTGTGGCCTACTCTACATCAAGCAGGATATTGCACTATGAAAGTGGTATGAAAGTAGTATGAAAGTGGTATATAAGAGGCAGGAGCCACACTACTGCTTTATAGCAATATTCATGTGCTTTGACAACTGTTGGGGCCCATTAACACATACCAGATACCGCTTCCATAGTGCAATATCTTGCTTGGTGTGGCTCCTGTCTTTTATATACTGCTTTCATACCACTTTCATAGTGCAATATCCTGCTTGGTGAAGATTAGCCCTTCAGGCATTTGCACAAATATAACTGGGCATCAAGAACAAGATGCACGTGAACACAGGTTTAGAAATGTTTTCTGTTGATGTGCTCATTCTCAGGGCTTCAAATGGGGCATGCAAGCAAAAACAATTTTTTCATACATCCCTGTGGCCTGAACGAGTCTTAGTGTTAGTATTTTATTATTCTTAAGACTAAGGCCGTAGCTAGACCTAAGGTTTATCCCAGGATCATCCCGGGTTCGTCCCTGCCTGAGCCCTGGATGCTCTGTGTGGCACTTAGATGAACAGGTTTGACCCCAGGACAATCCTGGGATAAAACTTAGGTATACCTACGGGGTAGGTCTATACTAGGGTGACCAACTGTCAGGATTTCCCCGGATTTGTCCTGGTTTTTGTTCTTTCCATGGTGTCAGGGGGGATTTTCTATCATTTTCAATAATGTCCTGGAATGACACACCTTCCTCTTTAAGTCTGCCATTAGCATGGCAGGAGGGAATGACATGCTTTCTTGAGGCACATCATTCCCCCAACCCGCGCTCCAATTGAGGTCTTAAAGGGGAAAGTGGGTCATTCGTGGACATTATAGAAAAGGCCCCAATTTGAGTGGATGGTGGTGGTGCAGAATCAAATCCTTTCCCCTCCTCCACTCCAATCGGGTTCTCTAAGGTGGCGGGGGAATAACATACTTTCTGCAGGACTCAGAAAGCTGCTTCCCCACACACACACTAGGTGTCCTCTTTTTTGGTTTCCCAAATATGGTCTCCCTAGTCTATACAGATCACACACAACGAAGGAATGTGAAGCCTGCTCAGGCAATTGCCTAAATGTGTGGGGCTGAAAGGAATTCGAGGGTCATGACTCTGGCTCTACCCATCTCAGTTTAGACTTTGCCATGTTGAATTGGCAAAGTCTGAAAAGGAGCTCTATTTGCTTGAACACGAGTAGAACTCTTCGTGCGAATGGGAGCCCTGATAAGGCAGGCCCCATGATCACGCTGAGAGTTCTACCCATGTTTAAGTGAAGGCAAGTAAATCTCCCTTTCAGACCTTGCTGATTCAACATGGCAAGGTCTGAACTGAGGTGGGTGGGGCAAGCACATGGAGGTGGGGCCAGCCCTGACTCTCTTCCCCCTTAAGTACCCACACATTTAGAGCTGGGGCAACAGCATGCTGAGATGGCAGATGGACAAAGGTCTACACCTGCCTTCCCCAAGCTGGTGCCCTCCAGATCTGCTATACTATAACTCCCATCATCCACAGATAGCAGGGGGAACCTGTTCCACCCAGCCATTTCCATTCCTCTGGCCAGGGCTGGCCCAAGCCATTTTGTTGTCTGGACAGGCTGTTCCACCCAGGCTGTTCCACTCCATTCTATATGTATCAGTCAAATAGGCTGAAAGTTGAATCTTACTTCAGTGTTCAATCTTACTTCAGTACTGTATCCTCTACTACACCTAAGGGCAGCAGGCTGAATGACACACACAGCTCCTTCCCCCAGAACCTTGCCACCACTCCCTACCCACAAGGTTGTGCCGCCTGAGGCATCTGCCTCACTCTGTTTAATGGTAGGGCCGGCCCTGCTGCTGGCCGCTGGCCAACATTGGGTACAACCCATGCATTGCACCTTGTGTTAATTAGAGTGTTAGGGTTGCCATTTGGATTTTCTGCGCTAGACATTAGCCATTACATTGAGCTTTAGCTTGTGAGCACAAATGGTGCCTTTTCCAAATTAAAACAAACAAACAAACCAAGTAACAGATGACAGATCTCCCTCTAGGAAGGGGGAACAAGAAGGAATGGAAACACGACAAAGGGATTGCATCGAGTTAAGTTTTAACACAAAAGAACAGAGAAAACCTCCCCTCCTCTCCCCCCCACCCCAGACCGATGATTATTTTGTTATTTAAGTGATAATATGAACCTAAGGTTAAGGAGAAATTACATGTGCTGATAATCTCCTAGTGGCCTCCATTGTAATGTTCCATTATACTGTATGTTAATCACAGCATTAAGTAAAATGTAAGTACTTGTGGTACTGTCAAATACCAATGGAAATCAAAAGACACAGGAGGCGCCTTACAATTGTTTTAACCATTAACAGCTCTTAAGAAACACAATATGACAGCCGGGGGGGGGGGGGGGGGAGGGCAAGGCAGGGGGAGGGGAGAGAGAAAGAAAAAGAGTGAAGTTTTGTAAAGGTATGCAAAGTAGCGCTGATCTTTGTTATTTCTTGGAAACACCCTAAGGCCTTTCTTTAAAATAACATCTATAGAATGCGTTTCAGTCCTGACACTCTGAAAGGGAAATCTGAAGTAGTAGATTACAGGGCACCATTACCAAATTTAACTTAATTTTACACTTTGCCATCTTAAGAGGGGGGGGGGGAATCCTTTGGTTAAAATGCGCATTCGTCCCTGGTTTCTTCCCATTTTGTAGCGCTGGCCTCCGTGTGTTTTGGCAAACCCTATCACTCTGTGCGTGTGTGTGTGTGTGTGTGTGTGTGTGTGTGTGTGTGTCTGTGTGTTTTCTCCTTTAAAAAAGAAGTGGTGAGATTTTAATAGCTAATAATAGGAGGCAACATAAAAGCACAAATCCAATTTAAGTGAAAGGGTTCCTGTGTAAGCATTACTTGTCAGTCTTTGGTCGTACTGTATAGGGACCAGCTAGAGAGCAGTGGCAGCAATGAAATATAAAGTCCAGATTTAATTCTGATACAGAGAAATACAATTTCAAAACTGGACGTCTTATCATAGGCATGTCCCATCGGAGAACTCATTTCCCTAGCAAAAGCCTGTCACTGCCATTATGTTGTACAAGGAACCAATTTACTACTACAGCTAAACAGGGTTACCAGTGCTGTTGGAACTTAAGCATTTGAAGTTATCGCTAGGAGAGAGAGAGAGAAAAATAGCATTTCAAATGTCAGTGAAATGGGAAGGTATAATTGAAAAGTATCAATCAGAGAAGCACGAAGGTTTAGAAGGGTAAGGCTGCAGTTTTAGTAGAAGCCTCCCTTCCAACTCCTCTTTCTTTCTTTCTTTCTTTCTTCTCTCTCTTTCCCTTCCTTCCTTCCTTCCTTCTCCGTTTTCCCTTTCATTTGTAAGTTGGAGTTTTAGCTTAGTAAAATAATAATAATAAAAAAGATTTCTGCCAGTTCCTTGTTCAAGTGTCAAGACTTGAAATAAATTTTGATGGTTCCTTCTACACACTCCAGTGACTCTAATTTCACTACACAAAGTTGCTTTACCCCACCCAGATCCAAAGCTGCCAATCTGTAGGGTTCCTAAAAGAAAGAAACAAAAGCCTATTAATCTAGCCACTTATTTGAGCTGCTGTCATTTCGCCTTACCTCCACCCTCATCCGCTGCTCCCCCCAGTCTCCCGAAGAAAACTATTATCCCAAGGTAACTTTGTGCTCTAGAATGAGGAGATCATGGAAGGGGGGGTATATAGAAAGGATTTGCAAATAGAACCGGCCTTTTCACAAGCAACGTTAGGGATACCTTCCAGTCTAGAAGGCAAAAGCAGCTTTCTCCTTTCCACCCCACCCCTTCCATTTTGAAGTAAAGATTTCTTGAGTCACGGCGATCTCTTTTGGGCAGAACGGGCAGCAACTAATGCTTGGTTGAGGTACAGATCATGCGGAGGACACATCCACATGCAGACACATCCACAGGTATATCTCTACCTGGGAGCAATTTGCAATAGGGTGTTGGCTTTAAAATGTGCTAGTGTGTGCATTCAGATCATCGCAAATCATATGACCCCCTTGGAAGGGGGCAGGGAGTGCCAGCTCCAGTTTTTTTGAGGGCCCTTGGGCAAGCCACCTTCCATGTCCCCCCCCCCCCAGTGACCTGGCTCGCACAATCAAAACAGCCCACTATGGGTTGTTGAAGCCACAGTGAGCCACGGCATGTGGCAACCTGCATTTTGCATATCCATCCCGCAACCCATGCTCTGTTGTAGGGTTATGCGAGGGCTGTTTAACCTTCACATAACCCATGGTGGCTAGGTTCAGAAACAATGGTCGTGGGATGACTATGCAAAATGCCAGCTGGCTTACACAACCCATGGTGGGCTGTTATATTATTATTATTATTATTATTATTATTATTATTATTATTATTTATTTATTTATTTATATAGCACCATCAATTTTTATATAGCACCATCAATTTTGATCTCCTCGCCATGGTCTCAGGCTGCTCTTGATAATCATCCTCTTTCTTTTCATTGCTACCATTTGCTTGCTTGGCAGGCAGAAAGCCAATGAGCAAGCAGGCCGTGACATCTCCTCCTCCTCCTTGTCACCACCACCATCGTCTGGGCCAGAATGAGAGGGAGGTGAACAAGCAGACGGCAATAGGGAATAGGAGGGGCAACTCCAGGAAGCTGTTGTCAGCGGGCACCTGGTGAGGTGTGGGCCCTTGGCAGGTGCCTGTCCATGCCTACCCTTGACGCCAGCCATGGAGGCAAATTTATTTATTTATTTATTTATTTATTTATTACATTTTTATACCGCCCAATAGCCGAAGCTCTCTGGGCGGTTCACAAAAATTAAAATCATCATAAAACAACCAACAAGTTAAAAATACAAATACAAAATACAATATAAAAAGCACAACCAGGATAAAACCATGCAGCAAAATTGATATAAGGTTAAAATACAGAGTTAAAACAGTATAATTTAAATTTAAGTTAAAATTAAGTGTTAAAATACTGAGTGAATAAAAAGGTCTTCAGCTGGCGACGAAAGGAGTACAGTGTAGGCGCCAGGCGGACCTCTCTGGGGAGCTCATTCCACAACCGGGGTGCCACAGCGGAGAAAGCCCTCCCGGGGGGAGGGCGGAATAGAAGTTAGAAATGTACATTGATTGATTGATCATTCCCAATGGATATTGTCTGAAGGGGCATGCATCTGAGGTGATCTTGAATTCTGGAAAGCTTCTGTCTGACTTTGGGAGTGGAGGAAGTCTTCATAGACTAGGGAAGGAAGTGCTTGCTGAGCCCTCGGTGATATGCACTTTCTGTGGCCTCCAGAAAGTGCACAATTCCCCCCACCCCGCCGCCCACAGCACACCATTAGCTTTGTCATACACACACACCCATGCCAATCGTGGTCTTAAAAGCCTTCTTAAAGGGAAGGGAGGGAAACACAATTTCCTCAAGGCTGGGGGTAATCACATATTTCCCCCCACCATTCTAATGGCATTTCTCCCCACCCCACCCACCACTACCAATGGGGGCCTTAAAGGCTGTGTTAATAAGGGAGGGAGAGAAACGCAATTTCCCCAAGGCTGAGGAAATTGTATATTTTCCCCTGCTGCGTTAGTAGGAAAGGACAAAGGGTGCGTACTGGTCAGGGCGGAAGTGAGTGCTGCCTAGACCTACGCTCCCTTTGTCCTGCATATTGAATGGGGTGAATATCCACCAGACGTGTCCATCAGGGCCTGAGGGAGCCAGATGTGGGGGCATCCGCTGCCCTTGCAGGTCCAGGCAGATTTTAACCCCATCACTATCATAGACCTTCCACAAATGTGTTCTGTGATAGAAAAAAGAAAAGGTAGTGGAATCAGTTATCTCAATTTGTCAGCAATCTGTGCACCACTGCCCCCACATGCCAATGCCCCATCCCATCCTGCTCCATTAGGAATCAGTCGACTGTGTGTGATGTAGGTCAAAGAGAAAATATGGGAGTATCCAAGGAAAGACAAACTGTCTGCCTTCTGGCATCAGGTTTTACCACCACCTCCAGATAGTTGTCTCAGAGGACCTGGTCGACAGCTGGCTGGCCACTGGGTGAACAGAGTGCTGGACTAGATGGACCCTCGGTCTGATCCAGCATGTCTCTTCTTATGTTCTTATGTTCTTATGAGCCATATGCCTGCACCAAGGCTTTCTGTGTATCAGCTTTCCCCAAACCTGCAGCTTCCAGGTATGTTGAACTTCAACTCCCAACATCCCCAATCAGCTTGCTATGGGATTATGGGGGTTGTAATCCAACATATCTGGAAGATGCCAGGTTGAAGAAGGCTACTGTAGAACGTTGATCCTCTGGAATATAGCTGAAAGCTCCAATTTGGGTTTTTTTAAACGGCCCTTTTCAAAACAGGCTGAGAAATGATTAGGATCATGTTGAAAGAGGGCTAGTTTGGATAATGATTATTTTCCTTGGGGAGGGGAAGACGGAATTAGAAACTTCTACACCTTGGGTAGACAATTCCCTTTCCATCCTCATTGTTTTGGAGAATTACCAGCCAGTGCGACTTAATTCATTGTTTCCTGAACTGGTCTCCTCCTGGAAGAAGTTGTCTTCAAGCCCAGCACTGAAATCAGTTATTTAATTACAGGATTCAACTTTGTAGTCTGGTTGTTTTTGTCTGTTTGTTTGTTTCATAAAAATGAATACAGGTTAGCACTTCAGGTATTGTAAAAAAATTTTTTAAAAAAAAGCATTGAGAGATTCAGATGCTGAGAAAGTGAGGAAATCCACTTAGTTCTTCTTGCTGTTGTTGCTGTTTTTAACCCTCTCTGAATCACTAGGAATCCCCAGGGTTTGTTTTAAAAAAGAACAAAAGGCGGGCTTTAAATGCAGTTTTCTCCCTGCCCGGCACATGTTTGGTGTCAGAGCAGAGCACTGAGAGTTTCTCTACATGAGTGATTTATTGCATGCTTGTGATTGGAAGTTTATGGGTCCTTTTCATGACATTGTTAACCTCCGATGCCTCTCCCAGTGTTTTCACGCGGGAATCTGTCATTTTATAAAACCCTGAAAATGATGTAATAAATCAAAATTGCACAATAAAGCAGTGCCGTCTGCTGGCAGTATAAATGAAACATATGGGAAGGAAAGAGCAAAACAAGGAGGGGGGCATGTATTGTGCCAATCGTTAAACTTGCATAGGGTTAGTACTTGAAAGGTTGTCACACAGAGGAGGGCCAGGATCTCTTCGTGATCCTCCCAGACTGCAGGACACAGAATAACGGGCTAAAGTTACAGGAAGCCAGATTCCAGCTGGACATCAGGAAAAAGCTTCCTGACTGTTAGAGCAGTACGACAATGGAATCAGTTACCTAGGGAGGTCGTGGGCTGTCCCACACTAGAGGCGTTCAAGAGGCAGCTGGGCAGCCATCTGTCAGGGATGTTTTGAGGTAGATTCCTGCATTGAGCAGGGGTGTTGGACTCAATGGCCTTATAGGCCCCTTCCAACTCTACTAGTCTATGATTGTATGATTCTATGAGTTCACAATGTCCTGTTAATTTAATCTCTAGTAAACCTGGGGTAAATATAAAACCCTACCTCATCTGTAAACCCAAAATAAACTGCTAGTGCCGGCAGGCGCTGAAAGTGCAGAACAGGGCTTTGATACCAGCAGCGATCCACACCTTAAAAGCCTTCCCTGCTTCCAGGTATTGGCCCAGCTGTCAGTTGCCTGAGTTGCCTTCAGGGCCCCCCAGCTCCAGTTGTGTCAGCATGAGCAGGGAGCGCTTTGAAAGTGCCTACTGGGGCGCCCATCAACTTCTCTGTCACTTTCAAAGCCAGCTTCTCCACTAGCATTTGAACTTTTGCAACGCTGTTTCTTTTCCCAACTGTCAAGACGTAGTTCAGTGCAAATAAGCCACTCAAGTCAAGCCAAATAAATATGAACGGAAATAAATGCAAAAGGGAAAGCTGCAAGAATTTGCAAAAAGAAAAAAAGGGGGGAGAAATCATTCATATTTTGTTAATTATGATTAAGGTTCGTTTGTAACAAATAAAGATGAATGGGGCTGTTTCGTATTTATTTTTCTTTCAGCTTTCCAAATGCAGAGCCCTCCTTTTGGATCTGGCCACTCTGAATGTGGTTAATTCAGCAGTGTAGAAAGCTAACGGGAAGCACTTTTCAATCACACGTATGTTCCAGTCCATATACGGTTGTCGTTGTTGTTTTCATTTCAATTACAAATGGGGAAATATGAAAATCAACTCGACCCTCTGGTGCAAAAACAGCGTGAAGTTTTGGTCCTGTTAGGGGTGCAGGGAGGGAGGAGGCAAGGTCAAGGGAGTTAGGACCATAATCCATGAAAATGGCAAAACTATGGCCATGGCTAGACCAGGCCTATATCCCGAGATCATCCCTGTACATCCAAACGACACACAGGGGATACCAAGAGCAGGCAGGGACGGCCCCTCCATTTGCCTGGGATAATCCTTAGGTCTAGCAAAGGCCACAGTTGCATCCCATCCTTCCCCTATGTAACAACTTACCCTGTATTCCATAGACAATATGTTGTGTTTCCCTCACCCTCACAGGTTATTACAGATGGGATAGGAGACCAAGTGCACAGCTTTGGAGTCCTGCTGGACTCGGAGCTAAGTGGGTAAGCCCAAGTGGCTATAGTTTCCAGGAGTGCATTTTACCAGCTTAGGCTGGCATGCCAGCTGCAGCCCTATCTGGAAAGGATGGACCTTGCCTCAGTTATCCACACACTAGTCATGTCCTGGCTGGACTACTGTAATGCACTGTATGTGGGGCTGCCTTTGAAGACGGTTCAGATACTTCAGCTGGTGCAGAATGCAGCCGCCCGACTGCTGGCAATTTGATCACATAATGCCTTTACTGTGCCAGCTTTACTGATTACCAGTGTGTTTCTGAACCCAATTCAATGTGCTGGTTTTGACCTTTAAAGCTTTAAACAGTTTGGGACCAAGTTACTTGAAGGACTATCGTCACCCGTATCAGCCTGCCCGCACTTTAAGTTCAGAAAGCGAGGCCCTTCTCATTTGGCCAACCGAGAGAGCAATTAGGTGAGTGATCACATGTGGGAAGGCCTTCTCTACAGTGGCCCCACAACTTTGGAACAAACTCCCATAAGCCTGCCATGGTCTGTCATTGCCGGCTTTTAAGAAGTCCTTCAAAATACATTAATGTACTGTGGTTCCCTTGATATGACTGCTGTTGTTGCTGCTATTGCCATTGTTGCTAGTTTTATTGTTGTTTTTCTTGTTATTTTATTGTGTTTATGTTTTCCTGCTTTTAATATTTCAACTGTTTTTTATGTAGTTTATTGCTGTAAGCTGTCTTGGGAGGGCTTCTGCCCTGAAAGGCGGCCAGAAAATGTTTTAAATAACTGAATAGGGTAGAACACAGCATCATGATATAGGGTGAGTTGTGCTTGACATTATAGAGGGAGTGGGGGGGAAGAACACTTAAAATGGGGCTGCCATTTGCAGGGGGAGCTTTGTGTTTCTCCGTGTTCCTTGTAAAGTGCAATTCCAGGCTTAGCTGACCTTCATAAAGGGCTGTATTTTCTTACTGTGAAAATAATTTGCAAGGAGTCCAAAGGCTGCAATATGCTCACATAAACCATTTGAATAACAAACAACTGAAAATGTTTGGTCGCTTCACAGACATTTATGCAAAGAATGGCAAAAGAAAAGAAGGAGGAGGAGGAGGAGGAGGAGGAGGAAGAATGACTTAGACAACTGGCTCACCAGAAATAGATGTCTTAAATGCCACTGGCAAATACTTTGGTGAAACCAAGCTGACCTTTTATGGGTAAACTGTATCCCAAAGTTATCCATACCTTAAAGTAAGGGGAGGTGAATGGGATGGGGGGAATCACTCTGCATTATCACTAAACCCCTATATCAGTCTTTTCCTTGAGCAGAAGGCTACTAGTCCTGATGGCTACCTCCAGTATCAGAGGCAGTAAGTTTAGATACGCCAGTTGCTGGGGAACATGGGTGAACGTAAGGACATAAGAAGTGCCATGCTGGATCAGACAAAGGGTCCATCTAGTCCAGCACTCTGTTCACATGGTGGCCAACCAGCTGTTGACCAGGGACCTACACAGGACATGGTCCAGGAGCACCCTCCCACCCATGTCCCCCAGCAACTGGCGCACACAGGCTTCTGCCTCAAATACTGGAGATAGCACACAACCATCAGGGCTAGTAGCCATTGATAGTCTTCGCCTCCAGGAATTTATCCAACCTCCTTTTGAAGCGATCCAGATTGGTGGCCATCACTACATCTTGTGGTAGTGAGTTCCATAATTTAACTATGCACTGTGCAAAGAAGATTAGGACTTAAGAACTGGGAGGGCGCGGTTGCACCTGTGTCCTGCACCTGTTCCCTGGTCGACAGCTGGTTGGCCGCTGTGTGAACAGAGTGCTGTACTAGATGGACCCTTGGCCTGATGTAGGAATGTAAAGAGAAGGACATGCTGATCCTGTTCAGATGACACACTCAGCCATGGTGCTTAAGCATTTTCAGCTAAACATTATGGCTTAGCATATCATGTGAACCGTGACTTAGTGTGTCGTGTGAACCATTCTTAACCATGGTGGCTACATAACCATGGTTTAAACACACTCACTAACCATTGGCTGCAAAAGGGTTAGTGGGTTAACCATGGCTAAGTGTGTTGTCTGAAAAGCCCCTGTGTGAAGGAAAATAAGTATAAGGAAATTTTTAAGAATAAAAATATAACAGCAGTGTTACAAATTTTAGTACAATTTTACAAATTGTCATACAAAGTTTTAAAAGATTTTTTAAAATAATTAGCAGTCCAATGTTTTTCACTCATACCTGGTGAATATACTGGCTTCCACAAAAGGCTATACTAATATATACTACCCAAAACCCAAACGTGTTTTGACTTGACTGGTCTTTCACCAGTGAGGAGAAAAAATAGATAAACCATAATTATAGCCCTTAGCACAGCAATCGTTTTATGGGATTTGATTTTCAAAATGGAACCAGTGCATCTTAACTATGCAGAATATACATTCCTCAGCCTGTGGTTAGCATCTAGATATACAAACGAGGAAGGTAAGCAGAACTATTCTCTCCAAAGAAAATAGGCTGCATGTATCTAGAGCAATCGTATATGCCATGCCACAAAATATATCGTGAAAATAGGGCTGTTATTTGAAACCATTTTTTGCAATCCTAACACCGCAAGCAAGGAGCTGTCTGTACATGCTGAAAAGCCCCGGAGTGGGCATGTGGTGGTGTGGCCTTGTTTATATGACTCAGAAGCCACCGCACAGGCATCCCAGGGCTTCCCTCTGAAATCCCGAAGCAAAAAAGTTGAGGACTTACCCTGACTTTTTTGTCCAGAGCGTGGCGAGGTTGATGCATAAACCATGGTTCTGCAGCCCCCGTGGTTAGGAACGGTTCACACAGCACGCTAAACCATGGTTTACACGACAAGCTAAGCCATAACGTTTAGCTCAAAAAGTTTAACCACCGTGGCTTCGTGTGTGTCATCTGAACAGGTCACACAGAGAGAGAGAGAGAGAGAGAGAGAGAGAGAGAGAGAGAGAGAGAGAGTGGGAATCTACACTGATGTTATTCTAACGTTTTTAATGGGTTACTGTGACGCACAGCGTCACGTGACCCTGGGTCTCCAACGTTGCAAATGAGTTGTACTTACAGGTTCTATTTCTTAGTTCCAGCGTGGCTACAGATTCATGTGCCTCATCCTACCGGTAATTCTCCTCTCCCTTTCTCAGAGCTGCTGGCTTTGCTCCACCCACTTCCTGTTCTCCTTCCTTCGCCCCGTTTGCTATTTTATCTGCTGCAGCAGATAAATCACACCAGCGTTATATTGTGCAATCACTGACAATTGCATGCAAAGGACTCAGAAGTTTTCCACCTTAGAATCTGCTTTTATTGTGAAGTACTCCCATGCATCCAGCGTTAAATGTGCTCCTTTTGCAAAAGATTCGCCCCAGCCGCTGCTGTGGGCTCAGGAGCAGGATTTTAAACAAATGCTTACATCTGCGTAAGCTTTATAGATAAAGACACCAAAATTGGCACAGTAATTCAAATACCAAATTTGAATCAAATTGGGTCATTGGTTGATTTTTTATGACTTTTTTTTTTAACATTTCCCCCCTCTTTGCAAAGGAGCTGAGGAGCGCTCAAAGGATCGCTGTAGCTCCCTGCAGGAAAATTAACAAGGGTCCAAAGTCCAAAACTCATGACCAGCGGGGCTTAAATGGGGCTGTTGCTAAAACTTTTCAATTTGGTCTCCCATCCAAACTCTGATCAGACCCGCCCTTGCTTAGCTTCAGCAAAGTGGCTGGCTCCTACACATTCAGGCAATTACCTGGGACTTGTGTTAAGGTGTTTTTGGAGGTTTTTTTTTTTGTGTGTGCTTATGACTATTATCCTTCCGGCTAGGAATGAGGCAGGCAGTGGGTGGAGCTAGGGTGACCATATTTGGGAAACCAAAAAAGAGGACACCTAGTGTGTGTGTGTGTGTGGGAAGCAGCTTTCTGAGTCCTGCAGAAAGTATGTTATTCCCCCGCCACCTTAAAGAACCCGATTGGAGTGGAGGAGGGGAAAGGATTTCATTCTGCACCACCACCATCCACTCCAATTGGGGCCTTTTCTATAATGTCCACGAATGACCCACTTTCCCCTTTAAGACCTCAATTGGAGCTCGGGGTGGGGGAATGACGTGCCTCAAGAAAGCATGTCATTCCCTCCTGCCATGCTAATGGCAAGATCTCTATGCTTTTACAAAATTTATGTACTATTATCTCATTATCAGTTATCAAAGTTATTACATCCCAGACGCCCCAGCTTCACTTCCGTTGCCATCTGCTTCTTCCAAACTTGCACCATTACACAAACCCAAACTCTTCAGCAACTCCTTGCCCTGCTAATGGCAGCCTTAAAGAGGAAGGTGTGTCATTCCAGGACATTATTGAAAATTATAGAAAATCCCCCCTGACACCATGGAAAGAACAAAAACCAGGACAAATCCGGGGAAATCCTGACAGTTGGTCACCCTAGTGGAGCAAACCCAGCAGCTCTCACAGAAGAGGGAGAACAACGGAAACAATTGAACCATGTGCCCTGAAGTTCCGTTGCAGCAAAACGTAAGTCGCGCTAGTGTGTCCCGTGATACAGAGAACCGATACAGAGAACCACGTTAGAAAGGGACACTAGCAACGTTATCAGACTAGTGTAGATCCAGCCAGAGAGAGTATATTCCTTTACCAAAGTTACTTACGCCTGCCAAGTCTCCTTTCACTCCTTTTGGATACTGGCAGAGACGGTTGAATTTTATATTATCAATCACTGCCTTGCCGAGGGCACCACAACTGCCTGAGGAGAGCTTGCAAACTTTCTTAAGGCCAAGGGATTAAATCCGGCCTCACGACGCTGTGTTGGTGGCACAGCGGGGCTCGACAGGAAGGCCTATTTTTTGCTCGCAATGAGGCGACTTCCCTGGCAGTTAGTGCCTGCAACAGACTGTAGGGATGCTGCCAACTTTGAAAAGCTCTGATGAGGCGAGCCAACCTTAGACTAATAATTTTATATCTCAATATAAAGTGGAAGAAATTACATAAAAATAGACAATTTTTAACAGTATGGTATTCTGTTATGAGAGAAGGCTAAATAACACGGTTGCCATATGAACATCTTTCTCCTATCTACAGTACCTAACTTTAGCACAGTCCATATGTCTATTTGTCTGATAGCTGAACTTAACTGAGGGAACATTAGATGGAGAAGGAGTTCTTAACACTTCGTGGCTCAGGGGAGGGAGAAAAACACTCTAAGGTGAAACACCTATCGATGGCGTACACCTTTTGTTGTAACCTTTCGGGGGAGAAATGAGAATCAAATTAGCACTTGCATTGGAACAGTGCCCCCAGCAAACTGTGATGCCCAAACAAGGATTAAATACATACAATACATACAACGGCATTTACAATCAGCTGTAGCTGGAGACAAGCATCCGTTCTTTTGGGGAGAATGTGAGAGAGGTATCACTGCAGTGGTGCACACATTTGTCCCCATTTCTGGTGAACAAGTTTTAGCAGGTTTTTGCATTGCTTCAAAAACCTGCATGACCTGTTTGGCCAAAGGTAACAATGGGACAAAAGAACTGTGTGTGCATCTGTGTGTGTACCATGCGAAGTCATACCTCTTGTAGGATGTGTTCAGGCTTTTGCTACTTGTTTCTCAAAGGGCGGTTCGTTTGTTTCAAAAAGCATACTGTTCAAGCTGTTTTCCAGGATAGGTGATAGGGATGGACACAAATCTGGCAATTTTGGTTTCTCTCTATTTCATAGTTTTCCAATCTCAAGTTCAGATTCATCTCAAACGTTGATATATTTGTTTCCAATCTTAAATTGAGTTTGTCCCATATATATATATATATATATATATATATATATATATATATATCATGAAAAAAGTGTAGGCATTTTTGAGTGCATTTCTCCTAACATGCATTTTTTGCTTACATTTTAGCCTTAAGTACACATTTTTGCAAGCGTGTTTCCTAATATAATGCATGTTGAACATTATTTTCACTAACATGCACATTTTTGTGTGCCTAATATACAAATTATTTTTCATATCCATACCATTTTTAACTGGAGAACTCCATCACAAATTTCGGGGAAGTGCAAATTTCAAAGGATAGTTGAGTTTCAGTTGGCATATTGATTCAAAAGTGTGAAATTAGATAAGTTTGAATGAAATTGTGAATGAAATAAATTCCCCCCACATCCCTGGGTTGCTGTCGTATTCACGTACTATTTGGGTTCCTGGTCAACGGCTGATTGGCACTGGCCAGATCTACACCAAGCAGGATATTCCACTATGAAAGCGGTATGAAAGCAGTATATAAGAGGCAGGAGCCACGCTACTGCTTTATAGCGGTATTGAAGTGTACTGACAACTGTTGGGGGCCATTGACACATACCATATACCGCTTTCATAGTGCTATATCCTGCTTGGTGTGGCTCCTGCCTTTTATATGCTGCTTTCATACCGCTTTCGCAGTGCTATATCCTGCTTGGTGAGAACAGAATGCTGTGTGAACAGAATGCTGGACTACATGGACCCTTGGTCTAATTCAGCATGACTATGGTGACCGTATGAAATGCAGGACAGGGCTTCTGTATCTTCTGTATCCAGTTGTATTGGAAAAGGAATTTCAGCAGGTGTCATTTATATGCATGCAGCACGGGTGAAATTCCCTCTTCATCACAATAGTTAAGGCTCTAGGAGTCTAGCTAGAGTGACCAGATACAAAAAGGGCAGCTTTAACTGTTGTGATGAAGAGGGTATTTCTCCAGGTGCTGCATGCATACAAATGACACTTGCTGAAATTTACCTATCTGCCATGCCCTGGCACATGGACATGCAGGGGCCATTGCGGGTGGGGGTGAAGAGACGCGGTGTGGGGGCTAGCCATTGGCTCGTCCCCAGTGGGGCCACTCGAGGGGGGAGGAGGCAGCGCAAGGATATAAAGCACTTTGCCCCTCCCAGAGCCCTCTTCAGTGCAAGTCTCCCTCCCTTCCTCCCTGTAGGCAGTGTGGGTTTGCTGGTTCCCCGTTTGGGGCCAAGTAGGAATTTTTTGCTCATATCTTAAGTTGGCTATGAGTTTTTTCGCCTACTTCACACTGTGAGACAATGGGGGAGTCATAATTAGGTTAATTGGTGTTACTGGTCACAATTTTGATTTGGATGGTAATTTGCGGGCATTGTGGGCGAGCATAGGAATGGTGAGCATTCTTTGGCACCGTTAGTTGTGAGGGGTAACGCCTGAGGCTCACAGCTGGGAGTCTTGTGGCAACAGCTGGTGAGGTAGGGCTTACCTCTGAGGCCAACCTTTCTCACTCACCCGGAGTTTTGTAACACGGGGGGAGCGACACCGGAAGGCCTACCTACCCCATTATGGGGAAGCCAGAGGGGTGGTGGAATACAGGCCACACCTCTCTGGCTATGAATGACTCGCCCGATCCCTGCTTAGGCCTCCACCTCTTGCAGAATTTTCAATAAAAGTGGCCCTTATTTTAAATCCATTTTCTGTGTGTCGTCTCTTTATTTACGCACTCCACTCACGCAACCCCCTTTCTATAAAATTGTTAAAGATACAGAAGCCCTGGCTTCCTTTTCATATGGTCATCCTTAGCATGGCTCTTCTTACATTATTATGTATATTTTATTCCACTGACTGCTTCTTTGCTGTAGCATTTCATAGTTTTTATTTCAGCACTTTCTGTTGTAGTTTTTAACTTTGTGTATGAAAAGAAATCCATCCCCCCCCCTCTCCCTGCAAAGAAACCCCCCACAGATGCATGAAATTATTCAGGCCACAGAAGAGGAGGACTTAGGTTGAGGGTTGCAAGCTTGTGAAAAACTTCCACAACAGTGAGTCAGCTGCCCAGGTGGGTTGATGGAAGACTTGGCAGCAAATCTATCGCTCACTTGCACTCAGTCCAGTGCAAGAGATGTTCTTCAGAGGCGAGGAAAGAGAGGCGGGTAGCCAGAATCAGATATGACAACGGCATCTATCACTGAACCTCTTTAGCCTTGCATGTTGGAGAGTTCGTACAAGCTCTACAAGAGCAAGAATCTCTCACGCATCTTCAGTGCTGGCAAAAAGAGTTGAAATATTGGCTTTAAATTCCTTAACAGATTCCACTCTATCATCCTTTTTAATTAAATGTAAAAAGGAAAACGGGGGGGGGGGAACCACCCAAAAGCCTCCGCACCAACTATTATGCTAATGCAACATTAATGTTAAGACTTTTCATTGGATACATGTCAAAAACTCCAAGAGCTATTGTTCCCACAGCAACCATATTTTATCAATCTGCCACCCGCATGTACTAGGCTTGGCTCTGGAGAGGATGCTCTGGAGATTGCCAGCTTTTCCCACATCCAGGTGCCATTTCCTTCAGGACAAAAGAGGGGCACCCAGTCCAGGAAGAAAGAGGCATTCTTTCCCTTCTTGACCCTATGCAAAGGAGGTTAAGGAGGAGTGTGTTACCTACCTATCAATCCACCCTATGTACTGGCCTGGTTTACACATAATGCCAAACCGTGACATAGTTTATTGAAATCTGGGTTGTTGTGTCTGAAATAATCCCCACAAACAAGCCTTCATTCATTAACTAACTTTAAACCACAATTAGGACCCATGGCTTATCGTTGGCTTACAATGACTTCGTTGTCATGACATGACAATCCACCTGCAGAGGCTGTCACATTGTGCTGGGCATGTAACCCACGGGCACCTGGCTTGCAGTGGCTTGTCACATCACGCGAACCCAGGCTGCAGGGACCCATGGCTTGTTTTCACAATATGCTCCAAGCCAGTTTACATATACAGAACAATATTGTCACACTAGAGCAGCCTTCCGCAACTTGAGTCCCTGCAGATGTTTTGACCTATAGACCCAGACAGCATAGCCAATGATCAGGGATGTTGTGAGTTGCAATCTAAAACATCTGGAGGGGGCCAGATTGGGGAAGAGTGATGGCCAAACTGACATGCGCTGCTCACCAGACCCCTGCCACAGCCCCGCCATGCAAGATGCTGGACTTTCTGTGGACACCTGGCGACTAGCATCCCGCTTATCCAATATCCACCATTTCGTGGGAAATCACAGCTTATGTATTGCCATTACATAAATGGCAATTTTGCACAAATGGCGGCCATAAATAAGGTCATTTACGCAGAATGGCAGGTGTAAATGGACCATTTCCTTCTGCCATTTTGCATAAATAGACCTATTTGCGCAAATAGGTCACCATTTGCGCAAAATTTCCATTTACACAAAAAGGTTAACCTAGGCTGACAATATGAAAAGCAGGACAGGGCTCCTGTATCTTTAACAGTTGTATTGAAAAGGGGATTTCAGCAGGTGTCATTTGTATATATGGAGAACCTGGTGAAATTCCCTCTTCATCACAACAGTTAAAGGTGCAGGTGCCCTGCCCTCTTTTAAATCTGGTCACTCTAGTATAGCTCCTGCAGCTTTAACTGTTGTGATGAAGAGGGAATTTCACCAGGTTCTCCATATATACAAATGACACCTGCTGACATTCCCTTTTCTATGCAACTGTTAAAGATACAGGAGCCCTGTCCTCCTTTTCATATGGTCACCCTAGTTAACCGTGATTGTCACGAAAATGGTGGCTCCTGGGTAAGCAGTGATCCCTGAGCTTGCCAAACTTGGGTTACATTTTCTTTGTTCTTGTATGTGCCATTAAAAAATACAATGCAAGCATGTGGCATTTTCATGCCATAACCATCCACCCCCTTCACAAACAGCAAAACAGAGTTGTGAGCACATGTGTGCAACAAAGGTTTTATTTATTGCAGGAGTTGAGATGACAAACCCGGTCCCATAAACCTTCATTCCTACCCCCACAAATGGCATCCCAATGGGGATTCTAGTGCCAGTGTCCCATATACTCAAAGGGATGGACTATCTGGACCGTGAGCTTCTGGCTTAATTTCACTCTTCGACTCTGGACAGGCCTGAATTCATCTATCCCCCCTCCGCCCACCCCCACTGGCCAAATTTATTTTTTATCAGTTTTAATTAAAACCTGGAGAGAAGAAATGAAGTTGTACGGGCGCTTGCAATATAGCTTTTTTTTCAAACTGCCAAGAGGAGGTCATCTTTTAGTGCTACTAGGTCTATCTCCAAGCTGTGCTCTGGTCTGAAGCCCAAATGTAAGGCATCCAGGGAGTTGACAGATGTCACATGTTGAGAGAGCTTGGTTGTCAC
The DNA here is from genome assembly GCF_023053635.1 of Elgaria multicarinata webbii. Classification (NCBI taxonomy): domain Eukaryota; kingdom Metazoa; phylum Chordata; class Lepidosauria; order Squamata; family Anguidae; genus Elgaria; species Elgaria multicarinata. The sequence goes on along the minus strand of NC_086172.1, from coordinate 160,794,227 downwards.
TACTCTCAGTGTTTTTGGCAAGAAACAGGAGGATGGAGAGGCTCTCTCTGTCAAGTGTTGGCATCCTGTGGATCAGTCAGATTATAACAGCGGCTGGCAGGGGATGCTCGTCATCCGTGTTTGGAGTGGGGGTGGGTGGGTGGGAAATCAATGTACAATGGTCGCAACGCTGCAGAAATGTAACGCTGAGACAACTGGGCACTCGGAGCAATGGAATGCAGCCCAAATGGAACTGCTTTGGGTCTTGGATCCAAAGCTTCAAGCCAACTGCCCATTGAGGGGAGACATGATAGCACTCTTCAAATACTTAAAAGGTTGTCACACAGAGGAGGGCCAGGACCTCTTCTCAATCCTCCCAGAGTGCAGGACACGGAATAACAGGCTCAAGTTACAGGAAGCCAGATTCCAGCTGGACATCAGGAAAAACTTCCTGACTGTTAGAGCAGTACGACAATGGAATCAGTTACCTAGGGAGGTTGTGGGCTCTCCCACACTAGAGGCCTTCAAGAGGCAGCTGGACAACCATCTGTCAGGGATGCTTTAGGGTGGATTCCTGCATTGAGCATGAGGTTGGACTCGATGGCCTTGTAGGCCCCTTCCAACTCTGCTATTCTGTGAGGGCCAATATGGTGTAGTGGTTAGAGCATTGTACCAGGATTCAGGAGATCGAGGTTCTAGTCCTCGCTTGGCCATGGAGCTCACAGGGTGACTTTGAGCCGACCACCGACTCTCAACCTAACCTACTTCACAGGCTGTTGTGTAGATAAAATTGAGAGAAGGAGGATCATGTTTGCCAGCTTGGGCTCCTTGGAGCAAAAGCAGGGCATACACGTAACAAGTAAGTACACAAATAGACAATGACAAAATCCCTATGAGTAACAGAATGACCCATCTCTCTTTTCTTTCTATTTGTGTTCTTCTCCAAGAAGCAAATAAAGAAGCTAAAATAAGTTGCTGATGAGTGTCTCTTTTCTTCCCGGTTCGGAGCGCACCTGGTTCCCATCCCTCGGTTGTATCACTCAACTTGTAGATGCTCATACGGAAGAGATGGCCAGCAAGCAATGTCAACCATTTCCATTTGATTCTAGAGTATATTGCATTTCTATTTAAATTATGGAAATTATTTCTAAATTTCCATCTATACACATAAATGAGCATCTGCAAATGTTATACAATTTTTGTCCTCTTTTATGGTAGTGTATAAGTGGGCACCTTAGCTAGATCAGAGGCAGCCAGAGACCAGTCAGATTTGATTCCCTGCAGGATCAGGTGCAAGAAATCTTACTAGTACTAGAGAGCCAGGGTGGTGTAGTGGTTAGAGCATGAGAAGGCTTGGATTAAAATCTGTACTCAACTAGAAAGCGCACTGAGTGACAATAAATCTGCATACTGGTTGCAGTCAGCAGGTGCTGTTGGGCTAGACAGTGTGTGTACCCACAAAGACTCCCAAACATTTCAGATGGACTTAGGCAGAATAAGAGGGGATTAGAAAACTTATTCCAGATCTATGTGGAAGCCACTGGTGCCACCAAGATCAGGAGAAGCCAGGGGGCTGTCTATATGTGGGGAAAGCCTTGTGGTGGCTGCAAATCTGTGCTGCGTCAGTTATTTGATACAGACGCAGCTTCTTAGCCACCGTGGGTTTTCCTGCGAAGCTGTGCTTTGAAAAAGTCAAGGGCTTACCCCAACTTTTTCATTGGGAGTGATGTCAGTATGGCTCTTCTGCCATCTGGCCTCGTTCCTGGGGCCAATCCGGCGGGTGGTCCTGGTGGAAGGCGAGGATGGTACCAAGATGACCACTGGAAACCCCACACTCCCTCCTTGGCATCGGGATTACCTGACATCACCCCAGGGGAGTAAAACCACGGGGTTTTGTGGGGAGGTGGCATGAACTTGGTGCTGCGAAGACAGGGCGCAGGTCTCCGAAACTCACCAACATTCATTCGAGTGGACAGAAACAGCCCAAAGCTTTGTTTTATTCCTTTGTCACTCACAGCCTCTGCTGAGAGCAATACATTTGATTTTTCTATAAGATATAATAATGCTTGTGCACCCAAGATGCTAAAGTCAGTTTGGCTCTCTGTCTGCCACCCTCATTACTAGTGAAATTGCTATTCAGGACTGGGGAATTCCTTCTTATGGTTTTATCATCTAGCTATTGATAGCTTTTCATGCCGGAAGATGACTGCGCAGTGCAAAAACAAGCAAACAAAAAAGAAAGTACAACACAATGTAGGTATTGCTTTTATAGCCCATCACACTTTGCTAATGTTGCAGATGGAAAGCATTGTGCCCAAGAAGACCCCAGCTCAGATAGGAACCAGGGCTGTACATTAGAAACTGCATTTTTCAAGCCTTGGCCTTTTATATCAGGCATCGTCTTATGCAGACAACGGGCAGAGCTCAACAATCAGGGATCTCACAGGAATCCAAATAAGGCAGAGGCAAACTTGTCTCCCAAAGCCCTACCCTGATTTCCACACACAATGAATTCTTCTAGGCTTTTTGCATTGTGACAGATTTCTCTCCCACAACCAGACTCTGTCTGCTTTCTGCAACTTAGATTGCTTCATGGCGTGGAGAAGCCGAGATGGGGTGTGGGGGGGTTGTACTAAAGGAGGAAATTTAACTGTGCACTGTCCCCTTAAATATAACAAAGGCCTAATCTAGCCCAAGCCAGATCTTACACTATGAAAGCAGTATGAAAGCGGTATATAAAAAGGCAGGAGCGACACCAAGCAGGATACATCACTATGAAAGCGGTATATGGTATGTGTCAATGGGCCCCAACAGTTGTCAGTGCACTTTAATACCGCTATAAAGCAGTCGTGCGGCTCCTGCCTTTTATCTACCACGTTCATACTACTTTCATAGTGCAATATCTTGCTTGGAGTAGATTAGGCCTCAGTCTCCCTCCTTCCTCTCTTTCCTTGACCTGGAACTAGCTGACGGTAAGCACACCTACTAAGATTCCCACAAAGGCCTGGTGTCCTCTGAAGAGCTAAACAAGGAGCCAGGAACAATCATAGAGTGGCCACTTCTGTGTTGTCAAAAAGGAGGACATGCATCGCCAAAAAAAAAGAGGACAAAAGAGGGCACAGATTTGCATATCATTTGCATATGCTAAATTATATGCATAAATGTAAAGTTAGAAATAACTTCAATGCCCCTGCTTTCCCTCTTGATACTACTTTCTCTTTAAACAATCAATTTCTGTCTATTTTGAGTCCATAGACCAGGCCTAGCACTACCCTGGCTTTAAACGAATTCATATCTTACACCCCTTTACAGTTCTGCATGTGGGATAGAGGAATTCATCAATTCCATTTTCTCCCAGTTCCTCATTTTTTTCAATCCCTAAGTCCTTAGTTCATTCCATCCTATTTCTGCATCAGTTTATGAGTTGTTGTTCTTTTAACATCCGCATGAAAATTCATAAATATGTTCATGTACAAAAATTCGTACACAGGCCAGAACTACACCATGTGTCAAATCATTATGATCCTATCACGGTAACGCTATATCCCTGTATTGCATAATTATCTGAGGTGATAGGAAGTAGAAACAAGGCTTGCATCTGAATTTCTGCCACCCTAGCAGGTATGTGCCAAAATAAGCAATGAAAGCTATGACCTGGAAAAAATGTTTGTTTGTTTTTACTCCTCTCCAGTTTCATAGCAAGTTGCCTTTGTTTTCCCAGGGGAAATGTAATCAGGTCATTTGACAAAAGGAAGGAATGGCCATAACCATTCAACCAGTGGTCCATACTTTTCAAAGTATTTCTCAAAGGCTGTGCTGAGCATTTGAACCAGGAAAATGACCTGGGCCAGGTCTACACTAAGCATGATATGACATTTTGAAAACGTTTTGAAAACTGTGTCTGGAGTGTGTCATGGGCCCCAACAGTTGTCACTACTGTCATAAACCATTTTACATCAGTAGTGTAGATCCTGCCCTGATTGCCATAATCTAACCCATTTGCAAATGGAAGCTACGCACAGCAGTCACACAGAGCAAATTGGCCATCAAGGAAAACAGAGGGATCATGTCTGCACCTCTTGAGCGTGGCAGCAAAAGACCAGGGTTGGAACGCTGCCTTGTGTAACATCATCGTTAATACTTTGCCTCCATCAACAGTTACTAACATATCTAAAGCTCAAGAGCCGCTCTTGTACCACACTGAGTCAACATAAAGAAGACCATCTTTGGAGCACTCTGGTGCTGAGGGGGCATCATTCAAGGAAGATGTTGACAAACTGCAAAGAATGCTGAGGCTTCTCAACAGCTTGAGAAGGATGTTGAAAAAGCTGCAAACAAGTCAGAGGAAAAGCCAGACAGCTGATAAAAGGTCTAGAAGGCACAATTGTAAAAGGAAAGTATTGTAAAAGTATTGCCGTTGGGAGGGGAGAGGGGATGGATTCCAGTCAGGAAATGCAACTAAGGAGGTTCGCTTGGCACCTACATTATATCCTTTTAGACGCCAGGTGAAGACCTTTTTATTTTCCCAACATTTTAACAATCTATAAATTTTAAATAACATGGTTTTAAATTTGTAATTTTGCATTGCTGCTGTTTTTATCTGGTTGAGCTTTTATATTGTATTTTATATTATGGTTTTATACTGTTGTTTTATACTTTGAATGGTTTTAATTTTTGTGAACCGCCCAGAGAGCTCTGGCTATTGGGCGGTATAGAAATGTAATAAATAAATAAATAAATAAAATAAATAAACTGTTCACCCCTTCTGTGTAGTTGAGTTCCCATGCTACAATGCAGCTATAAGTAATATCTGTCAGGGAATGCCCATAGAGCATATACTTTGCACGCAGAACATCCCAGCTTCAACTCCTGGTATTTCCAGGTAGGGCTGTGCAAAGTCCCTGTCTGAAAACCTGGAGAGCTGCTGCCAGCCAGTGTTGACAGTGCTGTGTTAGAGGGAGCAATGGTCTAATTTCCTATGTAACCAGGAACCATGTGTGCAGGGCAGGTGACAGAGGCCATAGCTAGACGGGGCTTTATCCTGGGGCGAACCCCAGGATTGTCCCTGTGCGTCCACATTACGCACAGGGGGATCCTGGGATCAGGGAGGGATGATCCCTCCCTTGCCCCAGGATCTCGCCCTCCACTTTGGGCCCGCTTTTTCTGCGGTCCCAAGCTGTGTGGCCGGTTGCCATGGGTTGACCCGGCTCCGCGCGATTCCTTGTGAGGAGCCGGGAGCTGCGCACGGGGCGCAGCGCTCCTCAGGAGCACTGCGCCCATTGGGGGTAGGGTGGGGGGGAGTGGGGAAAGTAAGTTAAATTTTTAAAAGGACTTACCTTTTGCGCATGAGCGTTTGTGTGCTGCTTGCCCTTTAAAAATAAAAGATGCCAGGTGTGATGCCTCTCCTTCTGAGGTTGTTGTACATCGCGTGTAAACAGAAGAGGGATCTCGCATTAAACACAATGCGAGATCTTCCCTCCTCCATCGCGGGATAACAGGTAGGTCGAGCTAAGGCCATAGTAACTTCCAGGAACCGTGCTGCCAGTTTCCAGGGAGATACAGCACTGGCATAGGAAGGAACCACATTTCCACTCAGCCCACACAGTTCCCATTTATATTATCATTGCAGCATCAGCATCTGATCCCATGGCAGAAGCAACCACACCACAGTAATCCGTATGAATCTGCCTTTAGGATCAAAACCTAAGCAGTGAGGGGATAAGTTGGTTGTTTTCTGATATTTTAAGGGGCTTCACAAAATAAAGCAATATTTATTTAATGTATTTATTAAGCATAGCAAAATGTATCCAATAAGGAAGAGCATCAGCAGCAATGCAGGAAGTCATTGATTCAAGTAAATGCTCAGAGCCCCATCAGACAGGGGGAAATCACATTTCCTTACCGTCGCTTCTCCCCTTCCTGCTTCTGTCCCACGATACTTCCTTCAGAAAGAGGAAGTAAACAATTACCATGTGGCCTATTCAGTGGGCATTTTCATCGTGCAGCAGGAAATGGTGGCAAGTTTCACCTCAAATAAATAAATAAATAAATCAGATTTACTTATTTTGTTGTGGAAAGAAGACCAGAAAGAGCGGGAGACATGCGGGAGGTGGATGTCGTCACCAAAAGGACCCACGGAAACCCACGAGCGGTCAGCAACGAGCATGCAATAAAATGCTTGTCTGATGATGCTCTCAGCCATAAACTCAGCTACTATCTCTCAGTTTCAATTTTCTTCAGTAATATTGGGTTGATGCTGCTGATGGCCTAGCCTACAACACTGTTGTAAGAAGTGCTGAGATAATGTCTATTATTAAGTGCTTCGAACATTTATGAAAAACACTACATAAATGCTAAATATTCCCATTGAGCTGCAACATCCAAATTTGTTCGGTGTAGGGATGACACAGGAATTCATCCAAGCCTAGCTCTGATGGAAACCCAGAGCAGATTCACCACCCCACTGACATCAGAGCCACCAGCCTCCACTGCTAGTACCCCAAGGATATTGTGCTACTGCCTGCCCCCCTTCTGTGCTTGAACAGAACTAAAGCTGAATAGGCATCTTTTGGGGACACCTTAGGTTCCATTCAACTCTCTTTGTCATTGCATTTGCATCCCACCTTTGCTTAAGTTAACTCAAGATATACCTGGGGTTCCCAGGTGGTCTCCCATCCAGATGTTGACCAGGCCCATATCAGCTTAGCTTCAGTAAAGTTGCTGTGTCACGTGCCTTCCGACCATGCCCTTTCCCAACACCGTGCTGTGCTGATGAGTCAAAAGTCATATCCATTCATCTGAGCAGATATTTGATGCATATTGGGGACAGAAAACAGTCAAAACAGCCTGACCTGGGCAGAAGCTAAAAAGTAAAATACTTTGGCCTTCTCAGAACACTTCCTAGCCAATTTACCCTGCATAGCAATGTACTCTGCCCTTTATTTGCCCAATTTCAAGGTTACACTGAAACGCTCGTTGAAAGATAAAAGCTTTAAATAATGTACATTCTCTTCATTGTCCTTTTCACTGAGATCACAGGTGCATGACCTTGTCCCCCAGCGCAAAAAAGCGGTTGTCATGGAGACTCCTTGGGATGCCGACTTGACAACAAGTGACATTCAAACCAAGAGAGACACCTCTCTATTGCTTCCCTCCCGCCACAAGAGCAGCCCTGACCATGGGCCAGCATTTAAAACGAAGTTCACGGCATTTTACGGACGAGGACAGCACATGGGACTGGAATGCATGCGTGCAATCGAAAACTGACTGAGGCTGAAAAATTGCAGCTGACATTAGACAGAACAGAGCAAGGCTGACGTGAATGCTATTGTGGTTTCATTTTGGAAGAACCATAACCGACGGTGTCAGAGGGGAAAAGGAGAACCAATGTTTTGAACTATTAGAGTGGGTGGTGACCAAAGATCCCCAAACTAACACTTAAGAGATAGTATCTCAGGCAGGATCTACACTACTGCTTTAAGATGGTTTATAACAGTAGTGACAACTGTTTAGGCCCAGGACACACTCCATATACAGTTTTCAAACCATTTTCAAAGTGTTATCTCCTGCTTGGTGTAGATTTATAAATCAACAGTATCCATTTAAACAACAACAGTTCTGGGGTCCATTAAAAAACAAACTAACTTCGCATATGTTGTTAAATGCTGTTAAATGCCTGGGAGAAGAGAAAAGTCTTGACCTGGCGCTGAAAAGATAACAATGTTGGCGCCAGGCGAGCCTCATCGAGGAGATCATTCCATAATTGGGGGGCCACCACTGAAAACGCCCTCTGCCTTGTTGCCATCCTCCGAGCTTCCCTCGGAGCAGGCACTCGGAGGAGGACCTTAGATGTTGAGTGCAGTGTGCCTGTGCACTCGTAGGACCTTAGATCTGGCCCTAGTGTGCCCGTGCACTCGTAGGAGTGGCCGCTTGCACAACAGGGCTTTTGCGTTTCTAAAAATAACCCCAAACAAGTGGAAAACTTGTTTTCGAAATGCAGAAAGTCAGGGAAGTTTGCAGAAGGGAGCTCCATTGACCTGTCCCCAAACAGCATTTCCACTAGTTTCCAGGGTTATTTTTAGATTATGAAAACCCCGTTGCGCAGCCACTCACTCCTGATAGCACACCGGAACCAGCAAAGATGTAACACCCCTGTTTCATGCTGCCCAAATTGCCTAATTTGCAAGAACTGGTGTCAACCGTTGGCTCTGATTTGGGTGGGGCTGAGAATCCATTCTGGGTTTCAGTCAGAACCAGCCAGAATTTTAAAAGGGCTATCCAAGCTGCTGACGCCTCTCTCCAAAATAAGTTCAGCATCTTTCATTGCTTTTTTTAGAGTTCTGGCTAGTTCTGATTGAAACCCAGAGCCCCACCAAAATTGGAGCCATCAGCCTCCACTGGTTTCAACTTTTCTTTTAATTTGGCCCATCCAAGGGATGTGGGCCAAGGTGGCTTGAACAGTACATTCACTTTTCCAGAAATTTTAGATGTGGCCTTTAATCACTGGTTCTCTATTATTATTATTATTATTATTATTATTATTATTATTATTATTATTATTGCACATAATAATAATAATAATAACAACAACAACAACAACAACAACAACAACAACAACAACAATAGAAAATGAAAAGATGGTGAGAGAAAATCAGGAATTAAAGCTTCCTCTCCATCGGACTGGGAACAGGAACAAAGCAAATCTGGTTATTGTTGTTTTGGCTCATCGTTTCTAAAGTTGTTACAGTGGTTTTAGTTGTATGCGCATTTTGCATGTTTTTGTGGTTTTTAATTTTTGTATATTGCTTGTAAATGTTTTATCTTATGTGAACCGCCCAGAGAGCTTCGGCTATGGGGCGGTATACAAATGCAATAAAATAAATAAAAGGCTATTCACCAGTAATGGTGCAAGCACAATTAACAAGAAGCCATAGCTGGGATACCGGTTGCACAGAGGAAGTGTGCATTTAAAGTTGCAGGGGCCCTCTGCCCCATCTATTCCTTTAATCGTAGTTATTTCAGCACTGCTATACCACCCTCTCAACACAGTCCTCTGAGCAGTTTACAAAATTTAAAAACACAAACGTGGAATAGATCAAAGCCTTCACCACAACTGCAGCTGTCAAGACTTGTTTTAGGAAGATTGCTGATTGCTTTGCCCTTGACCAGGGGAAGGAACCTCTTTCAGCTGAGGGCCAAATTCAATTTCGGAGAAACTCTCAGGGTCCATTGGGCCAAAGGCAAAGAGGGTTGGGTCAAAAATTCAAGAATATTGTAGCTTAAGGCTCTTCCTGCAAGTCACTAAGTTTTAGGGGAGGCATTTCAACATTTTGGAAGGGGGGAGTGCAAAAGCCATGACACCACCAAATGATCAGTAGTGTGGGGGGGAGCAGAGGGGCATGGCCCTCTGGGAACCCCAGAGGTCTAGATTGGGACTCCAGGAGGGCTGGATTTGGGCCTTGAGCCTGTGGTTCCCCATGGGCCAGGGCAATGTCAATCATTTAAAATATTACAGCATAGAGGGAGTAATTCAGCATATGGCCGGAATAATACGTGCTGCAGCTCTTCATATTTAAACTAGGAGAAGCCACCATGGAGTCTGGTGGCTCCCATGTCAGTGGGGTGGTCATTCTACTCCGGCTTTCAGTCAGAACCATTGGAACTTTAAAGGAGCTCACACCTTGGATAGCTCCTTTAGAGTTATGACTGAAACCCGGAGAGGATTCGCCACCCCACTGACATCGGAGCCACAGATCTGCACCGAGAAGCAACTGTTTTTTAATCTTCCTCCCGCATATGTATGCATCTGTTCCCAGAATATGGTCTGTGGGCACTTGATGAAACCAGGAAGGTCTAGGTCTGTGCAGATGGGAGACCATTTGGGATGTCCCCAGATGTATCCGTGTGTATGTATTTCAAGGCATTCTTATGGCACAGTTAGGCTCCCAGAGCAGTTTATATATCAATAAAAACATAATCTTCCCTCAGGTTTACAATCTGAAGGCCACCACACTAAAGGAAAAGGAAATAGGAGGGAAAAGGAAGAAGAAGAAGAAGAAGAAGAAGAAGAAGAAGAAGAAGAAGAAGAAGAAGAAGAAGAAGAAGAAGAAGAAGAAGAAGAAGTGAATGCACAGGTGTCGCATAACACCGATGTGGTCACAGGCCATCACGAGTTCTATAATGGAAGAAAAGCAGGATATAAATAACATAAAGATTCACAATCGCAAGGCTTTCCCCTTCGACATTTGAATAACCCACAAAAATGGCATTATTTAAATCTGCACTTGGAGGGGGGGTTAATGTATTGATAGAAGGTGACGGAGAAGAGGAGAATAAAATACATACAATGGCATTTGCTTTTGTGTGGGCCTGTGTGTATTTTCTTGTTGGAATGCTGTCTTGTGATCTCTACATAACCTTTCAAACACAAGTGCATATTTCACCCTTCCAGACTAGAGCTACCTTTTTTTTTTCCCCTTTGCTTTTTTTCTTTTCTTTTTTCTTTTTTTGTCATTCCAATTTCATTTCCAGCGCAATGTGGACTGCGGGCTCAGCAGTCACTGGAGTCTGAAGTGACTCTTGGGACCTCCTCACTGTTCTATATGCAAATGGCCCTGCACCTGGGCAGCCGAGCGGGCTTGCCGACAGTTTAGTTATGCAAATCTGATTGATCGAGAGCATATTGCAGAAGAACACACGCCCGGCCTGAGACACTGGCAGCTATATTTCACTGGCTAAATTCCCGAAGAGGGGAGAAAGGGGGGGGGGAGGAATTAAATGCCAAGCGTTTTGATGCATATTCCTTTCAACCCCTGAAGTGCAATAGGGTTTATTTCAGTATGTTTTTCAACACTTTGGTTAAATGTTGCTAATGCAGTTGATTGTGTTGTTTGCTGAGTTAACAGAAGGGCTGGTTTTCTTCTGTCGACAGAGAAAGAGAGAGAGAGAAAATATCCCAAACTTAGAATCGTACAATAGGTCTGTCAGATTATTTGAAATAATTCTCCAGGAAATGGAGTAAATGCAGTGTTAAAATATCATGAGGTTTCACGGTATAGAAACTGATCTAATAGCACAAGTTGCTCAAAATGTGTTCTTTGTGTAACAAAAGGTACACATAAACCGGAGGTGTAGATTGTATATTGTCACTACTCATTGGAAGTGCCTCTTTTTATTCGCCAAACAGGCTGTATATAGAAGGGGTGGGTGGGTGAAATAGAAAGAGAACAGAGGACATGCTCAGGTTTTGACAGCTGAAAGGCTTCAGGATTTGTTGGAAGCCACGTTATGCTGGAAGTACTTGTGATACCCTGCCAGTGCAAAAGGTATGTCCATGGGACTGTCCAGGTATGGCTGCAGAACTCGTATTTATTTATTTATTTATTTATTTATTTATTGCTTGCTTGCTTGCTTGCTTGCTTGCATTTATATACTACCCCATAGCTGAAGCTCTCTGGGCAGTTTACAAAACTCTTGGCAACCAGGGCTGTCCCCCAAGTGAAGATACATTAGCACCTCTTCCAGCCCAAAAGGTATATTTCGGAGAAGTTCTTGGGAGCCATTTTCCGATAGTGGGTGGAGCTGATGGGAAAAAAGGCAGGGCAAAAAATGCCAGCATATTCGAGAATAAAGCTCTGATTTCCAGTAACTAAACATTTGAAGGGGCATTTCAGCCATTTAGAATGGGGAAAATCCAGGAAATCAACAAATTATCAGTGGGGGGGTTAAGGTGGGGCCATCTAGGGAGAGCTTCAGCTATTGGGCGATATGGAAATACAGTAAATAAATCCCAAGGTGTACAAGATTTGAAGCCCGGGCCACTGCTTCTGCACTCCTGTGCTCTTCGAATGGCTAGAATAGGATGGAGTTATGGCTAACTGAGGGTAGGAGTACATGTAACCATAGCTCAAACCTGTGGTCTTCAACTGGTGGGTCACGACTCAAAAGTGGGTCATGAGATCAGTCCAGAATGGGTTGCGGGAAAGCTGTTGCCACCATGTTGGGCAATGGTGAAATTGTGGTAGTGGGTCCTATGTTGCAGGTTAAGAGTCTGAGGTGAGTCTCTGCTCTGGACTAGTTGAAAACCACTATTCCAGACTGTGGCCATGCCTCTATTAATGGTACATCTTTATACCATCTCTGGACCTGGGGCAAGACATTTCCCTCCCTTTGGCTTCAACGGGAGGAGAAAAAAGTTTACAAACAGCAGCACCTCAACCCCCTACAATTACTGCACTGGTTACCAGTGTGTTTCCGATTCAAAGTGCTGGCTTTGATCTTTAAAGCGTTAAAGAGTTTGGGACCAAGTTACTTCAAGGATCGCCTTCACGCATATCAGCCTGCCCTCGCTTTGAGATCAGAAAAAGAGGCCCTTCACATTTGCCCATCCATGAGAGCAATTAGGTGAGTGCTCACTTATGAAAGGGTCTTCTCTGCAATGGCCCCACACTTTTGGAACAAGCTCCAATTGGAAGTCTGCCATGCTCCATCATTGCAGGCTTTTAAGAAGGCCTTGAAACCATATTATTTTACTGTGGCTTTCTTTTGATATGACTGCTGCTGTTGCTGCAATTGCCATTGTTGTTCCTGGTTTTATTGTTGTCTTGTACTGTTTTTGTTGTGTTTATGTTTTTATTGCTTTAATATTTTAACTGTTTTTATGTATTTTATTGTTTTAAGCCACCTTGTGAGGGCTCCTGCCCTGAAAGGCAGCCAAGAAATGATTTAAATAAATCAAAAAAATTACTCCCTGCCTACATCATTAAAACAGATCATAGGATATGGTGTAACTCAACACCTAATCACAGCACAACAACAACAGAAAAAGCCCACCCAGGGAGACTGCAGTTCAGGTGACACGTGGTGCAGCATGAGACTCTATCTCACTGGTCTACGGTGACCATATGAAAAGGAGGACAGGGCTCGTGTATCGTTAACAGTTGTACAGAAAAGGGAATTTCAGCAAGTACCATTTGTATGCTTACAGCCTCTGGTGAAATCCCCTCTGCATCACAGCAGTTAAAGCTGCAAGAGCCCTGCCTTCTTGACCAGATACAAAAGAAGGCAGGGCTTCTGGAGCTTTAACTGTTGTGAAGAAGAGGGAATTTCACCAGGTTCTCCATATATACAAATGACAAACTGCTGAAATTCCCTTTTCAATACAATTGTAAAAAGATACAAGAGCCCTGTCCTCCTTTTCATATGGTCACCTGCCCTTAGTGACCAGATACAAAAGAGGGCAGTGAAATTGGGAAAGCAAATTTCATGGAATATTCTCTAAGGGGCAAATTTCAACAACATTTTCTTGGAGTGGGTGGGTAGGACCCTCATCATTAGTAGCAATGATGTGGCAACGTTGGCAACCCGGCCACCATTTTGTACCTCTGCCCCCAGTGCCCCAGGTGTCAATCTAGGGCACTGTGAGGGGAAATGGTAATAATTTTTTTCTATGGATTAGACATCTGAAGAAACGAGCCAGTGTGGTGTAGTGGGTTGAATGTTGGGCTGGAAGTCAGGAGATCTGGGTTCTAGTCTCCATTTGGCCATGAAGCTCACTGGGTGACTTTGGGCCAGTGACAGACGGTTAGCCTAACCTGCCTTACAGGGTTGTTGTGAGAATAAAATGGAGAAGAGGAGGATTATGTACATCATGGGTTCCTTCAGGAAGACAAAAAGGCAGGATAGAAATGCATTAAATAATAAATATGTGGCAATGCAACAACCTTTTTTGCAACCCATTGTAGACATTTTCCAAAGCGACTGCTCACGAAAATACAGGATGTAGACATATACCCCAGGACTCTCAGGGCCAGCTCTGCCACACAGCCAAGGAAGCAACCTGCTTCGGGAAACACCAGGATGAGGGATGGTGCTGCCAGTTGAGCCTAGTATTGCTTATCTATTTAGAGAAAAAATAGAACTGAACAGCTTTGCTGTGCACAGAAATGTTTACTACCCTTTTCTGCTTGTGCACATTTAGGTTTGCGGCTTAAAAGGTGCGTAGGGTGGTGGGAACAAACATTTCTTGCGACGCTTCCCTTTTTGGCCGCCTGGAGATGATTATCCACAAGTGACCAGGCAAGCGTCACTGTTTATACGCCTTACGTAACTGCTGGCCAGTGGGCAACAGTTAACTTGGCTGCATAGAAAGAGCTTTTGATTCCTGGCTCCTGCGCTTCCCTTGGCCCTAATTATAAACGGCTTCTTTCAGATGAAAGCAAAAAGCGAATTTAACTGAACTGTGGGCGAAGGGTGAATTTCTTAATAAAACAACAACTCGTATTTGAAACCGTGCTTTCCATTCAGAAATTCTTTGAGAGTTTAGATTCCAGTTTTGCATCAGAAAATACACATCCACACGCATATTTATGGGTGCGCAGGCAAGCCCACACGTTAGATTTCTGAAAGACAAGGAACACGTTCTTAGTACGCCTCCATCCTAAACATATTTTCTCAGAAGTAAGTCATATTGATTTTGATGGAGTTAACTTTCAAGCATGCATGCTTATGATGTATTGCACACTGAGCAGTACTTTATTTTCCAATTTATGGTATGAGTTATAATTTTCAGGTGTCAGCAGGAGTGTGGGTGTTTTTCTGACTAGTATTCACACATCCCTAGATCCTTATTACCACTGAACATGCATTTAGCACCCACAACATGCTCAGAGGCATCATTATGCCACACATTCCATGATCCCCAACTGGTTTTTCCGGCCAAAATTCCTATCCCTTGGTGCAACCCTTAATTTATTTTACAAAACATTGCCACTCTTGCCTTTCCAAAAATTGCAAAGGGCAACTCACAAATATTCCTAATGAATAATATCAACATCTCAGTATATAATGTATCATTCCTTAATAAAACTTCTAATTAGCCATCCTAAAATTAATGAAGCTAACAAAAGAATATGTTCTACCCCTCCACCTCCTTCCCCTAAAAGCCTTGACTACTCTACCGCCCTTCTGCTGAATGTCTCCATTTCCCCTGAATTCCTCCATCTACCCATGTTCACCCCATAAATTGGAAGAATGTGTTGGGAATATTGCAACCTTGTCTGCAATTTACAGGAAAGGGGCAGCACAGTTAGTTAGTTAATGCATGGGAATCTTGAGCACAGCGAGCCTTAGGGGTCACTATAGCCTACAGTCCATTTCCTGCTCCTGCTCCTCCCCTTCCTTCCTTCCTCCCTTCCCTCTCTCTTTGGCCCCATTCAGAAGACACCTTAAACCATGGCTTTAACCACATGGCTTTTGCCTTGTCACCATGGTTAAAGCTGTGGTTTAAGGTGTTTTCTGAACACGGCCTTTCTCTCCCACTGCTGGGAGCACACGTGTTCTCTTTCTCTCTGGCTTTTGCTAGACCACGGGTTAGCCCAGGATGAACCCCGGGCTTGCCCCTGTGCGTCCAGATGACACACAGGGGAACCCAGGCTCAGGCAGGGGTCAACCCTCCCTTGCCCCAGGGTAACAAGCCAGGGGGAGATCAGGGGGTGGGGAGATCAGGGGGGAGATTGGTGGGAGATTAGAGCCAGGGGGAGATCGGGGGATGGGGAGATTGGGGGGGAGATCAGAGCCAGGGGGAGATCGGGGGAGATTGGAGCCAGGGGGATATCGGGGGGAGATTGGAGCCAGGGGGAGATCGGGGGGAGATTGGAGCCAGGGGGAGATTGGGGGGAGATTGGAGCCAGGGGGAGATCGGGGTGGGGAGATCGGGGAAAGATTGGAGCCAGGGGGAGATCGGGGGGAGATTGGAGTCAGGGGGAGATCGGGGTGGGGAAATCGGGGGAGATGGGGGGCAGGGGGAGATTGGGGGCAGGGGGAGCAGGGAAATGTTTTTTTAAAAAAAACAACGACCTTACCTTTTTTCGTTGGTGCGCTCCTGCGCACCCGACCCTTTAGAAAAAAAATTCTAATGGTGGACGCGATGGGGCTTTCCTGCAGCCCGTCGCATCTGACGTCTGGATTGGAGCGACGGCCCGCGCTACTTGTACCGCGGGCTTGCCCCGCCTCCTGCACGGAATCCCAGGTAGGTCTAGCAAAGGCCTCTTTCTCTCTCTCTCTCTCTCTCTCTGGGCTCATCTACACCAAGCAGGATATTCCACTATGAAAGTGGTATGAAAGCGGTATATAAAAGGCAATACCGCTACTGCTTTATAGCAGTACTGAAGTGCACTGACAACTGTGCCCCAACATCTACACCAAGCAGGACATACCACTATGGAAGTGGTTTATGGTATGTGTCAAGGGGCCCCAACAGTTGTCAGTGCACTTCAATACCACTATGAAGCAGTAGTTTAGATCCTGCAGTGCACTTCAATACCACTATGAAGCAGTAGTGTGGCTCCTGCCTTTTATGTACCGCTTTCATACCACTTTCATAGCAGAATATCCTGCTTGGTGTCGATGAGCCCTCTCTCTCGTTATAAAACACAAAGAAATGTACTGAACAAACTTTGCCTGAAACTATATCTGTACCTGCATTTTAATGCAAGAAACTGTGAGTAAACCATTTCTCCCTTTTGTGGGTGTGGTCTCCTTTTTTATTATTTTTATTTATGTATTTATGTATGTATGTATTTATTTATTTATTTCATTTCTATACCACCCAATAGCCAAAACTCTCAGGGTGGTTTACAACAAAGCTTTTGTGTGCATGTGGGTTTGGTAAGTGCTCATCCTGTTCTGCCTTTTGCTTTTCTTAGCTAACTGCCGTTTTAATAGAGGCAGCAATACCCAGTTAGTCCATCAGAATGCAGTGGTTTGGGGCACAGGAGCATGCAGGCTAGTCCCATCTCTTGCTGCTGATATGCACTCTGGCCTTCCCCTGCCACTGACAACCATGGAGAAAATTTAAAGGTTCTATGTATGTATATAGAGAAACTCCATATGAGGTGGGAGTTATGTGAACCTTCCATTGCAGATATAGAGATGTAAAATTTCTGGAAATTTTGAAGCCGGAGGGCAGGGGTGGCCTTTTTTTCCATTTCCCACCCGTCCCGTCCCCCCGCCCCAGAAAATGTGGAAATTCTCAGAAAAATTGGGGTGTGTGCAATATTAGCACTTATTACAGATTGAAAGTCATTTTGTTACTTTAGGAACATAAAATGTAATTATGTACAAGTTGGTTTGGCATAAAATTATTATATTTGGTATATTAAAAGTACAGTATATTCAAATAATTATTACAAACTGATTTTATGTTTTTACATTTTTACTTTTTTTGTAACAAATGGAGCTACAAGCTCGTGAACTGTAAGGAACCTCTTTGGTTTCGCCAGTTTATGAGGAGCAGGCAAAAAAAACACAATTAAAAACAAACAGAAGAAACCATCAACATTAGTAACAAAAAAAGTTATTTATGTCTCCACTAGTCCTCCAGAGTGTCAAGCAGACATAAAGCACCCATTCCCATAAAAAGAACTGAGAAAAAAGAGGGGAGGGCAAGATTAAATGAACATGCATGAAATTTAATCAGACTTGTTTTCTGAGCTATAGCTATCACTATCAGTCAGTCTCAGCTTCAATGGCAGCACCCCCTAGAGGCAGTAATGCATCATGCTCTTGCATTTGAGAGTTGTAGTCTCAGTTTGCAACTTAGGACTTGTTTGTCCTCGGTGCACAGAAATTGTAATAATCTAATACTGTACATAGTTTTTAGAAATCATTTGGAGAAGTAAATAATATTAAACACTGTATTCATGATGCTAAAATAAAACATTCCATAATCCATTTTTCTTCATTATTTTCAATTTTCTCAGGAAAAAACAAAAATGGTTTTGGGGGAGAATGGAAAACTGTTTTTTCCCCCTTAATTTTTCCAGTTTTTTCTGAGCCTTCACAACTCCAGGTAGGTAAGGTGGCCATGTGTCCTCTTGTTAGCATGTATCTACCTTGTATCCTTCTTATCTAATACTCTTTTACAGAGGACAGTCCTCTATTTGAAGTGCTGCCAGGGGGCTGTTCTTTATTTTAAAGTTTGCCTCTCTTTGGAGGGTTGTCCAGTCCAAGTCACATATAAAGATACAGACCCATCCGAAGGAAGAGCTAAAGGGCCTTGAAGTTGCCCATCAGCTGCACCTGGGCAGCAGATTAAGCAAGGCACAGTGGTCACAGCCTTCCGTGCTATGGTGAGATGTACTGTATTGCTATTTAAATTAAAATTATTATTTCTAAATTTCCATCGAGACACGTGCAGTTTAGCATCAGCAACATTTGTGCAAATATATGTCCTCTTTTTTGGTGATGCGTGTCTTTTGTTTTGGCAATTCACAAGTGGCCAATTCATAAGTTCAAAAGAGGAGTGTAGGCTATCTTCATTGCAACAGTTAAAGCTGCAGGAGCCCAGCCCGCTTTTGTATTTGGTCACTAAAGCTACAGGAGCCCTGCCCTCTTTTGTATCTGGTCACTCTAGTAAAGCTCCTGCAGCTTTAACTGTTGTGATGAAGAGGGGATTTCACCAGGTGCTGCAGGCATACAAATGACACCTGCTGAAATTCCCTGTTCTATGCAATTGTTAAAAGTATAACAGCCATGTTCTCCTTTTCATATAGTCACCCTATGCATGCATACAAATCATACCTGCTGAAATTCCCTTTATACAAATGTTAAACATACAGGACCCCTGTCCTCCTTTCCATATAGACACCATAACATAGGGATGCAGCAATTCCTCAGAACCAATCTAGATGTAATGGTGGGACATCTGATATTGGACATTCTGCTTTTTTTAAAACGGCAAAAGCACCGGAGGGGTTCATGTTGGGACTGTGGCCTTGAAGGAGAAGGGTCAACCCATCCTGGACTGTTGCAATCCTGAGAGGGTGACATTAATCTGTACAAAACGTAACTCAACCAGTTCTGAAGTGGCTCAAAGGGTCTGAAGTGTGTGTGTGTGTGTGTGTGTGTGTGTGTGTGTGTGTGTTTAAAAAGCTTTGGACCTGAACCAGAGTGCATTAAAGAATACCAATGAATCTGAACTGAAAGCAAACTCAAATTTGTAATGGCAAATACAAAGTTCTTAAAGGCAAAGGCCACTATAGGGTAATGAATTTATTAGGATCAACTAACATGTCACAAAGCTGTAAACAAACTTTTGATTTCTCCAGAACTATTCTATTGGCTGGCTTAGGAAGTGTGCTGGAGAATTTAAAAGCTTGCTAACTACTTTGAGACATTTCATTTGGTCCTAACTTCGCTTTTTTGGTCTTTCTTTTAAGCAACCAATATGAGCAGTTACGATTTTTGTGGGCTTCAAAACACCAAATGGTTTCATTACTACTATATAATCTGCTCTATTCTATTCTAGTGATTCCTAGAACACAGCTTTCTGAACAAGGAACGCTATTCTCATGTACCTTAAAACTGAATTGTCCTTTGCACGTTATTACCTTTGCTGGTATTAACATTCAAAGCCCTAAATGGCTTGCGGCTAGGTTATCTGAAGGAAGCCTCCTCCCATATGTGCCTGCCTGGACCCTAAAATCAACTTCAGGGGTCCTTCTCCATGAGCTCCTGTCAGGCAACTACCAGGAAGAGGGCCTTCTCTGCTTTGGCACCCTGGCTGTGGCATGAGCTCCCTAGAAAAGTTCACATGGCACCTACGCTATACTCTTTTTGACACCACATTGAAGGTCTCCTTATTTTCCCAGTGTTTTAACAGTTTATCATCTCTCGGATCATCTACACCAAGCAGGATATCCTATGAAAGTGGTATATAAAAGGCAGGAACCACACTACTGCTTTATAGCAGTACTGAAGTGCCCTGACAACTGTTGGGGCCGATAAGACATACCATATACTGCTTTCATACCACTTTCATACTGTTATATCCTGCTTGGTGTAGATGTATCAATGGGCCCCAACAGTTGTCAGTGCACTTCAATACTGCTATAAAGCAGTCATGTGGCTCCTGCCTTTTATATACCGCTTTCATAGTGGAATATCCTGCTTGGTGTAGATGAGCCCTTAGTCTTTTAACTTTGCTGTTTTAAATCTGTATTTTAAATCTGTATACATCTCTGCATTGCTGCTCAGTTGTGCTTTTATATTGTGCTTTTATGCTGTTGTTTGGTATTTGATTGGTATTTGATAGCTTTAACTTTGGTGAACCGCCCAAAGAGCTTCAGCAATTGGGCGGTATAGAAATGCAATAAATAAATAAATAAATAAATTGTTTTTGTGTATGTTTTCAAATGGAATTTACCCTAAAATGCATACAGTGCAGAACAGAAAACTAATAAAGCAAGCAGACATTGTATAGCTGACAGGGAGTTGATACTGAGGCTTGTCTGTTCTGTTTAAAAGCAAAGGAGTATTTTTTTTAAAAAAATTTTTTTTTGAGGATTTTTAAAAGAGAGAGTGCTTTTGTCATTCCCCAACCTATGTTTCTGCTTTTCTTCCCTTTTTAAAAAATGGACATTTGACAAGCAAAGCCTTGCCAGAGGGTCAAAAATGAAGATCATGGGAAAGGTCAAGTTTAATCTCTACCCACGATGCCCTGGTGCATCCCTCACAACAGCTGACTAACAAAAGGGGCTCAGCTCTGTGACTGACAGAATTCTTAATTGTATCCACTCATTCATGACAATTTGATTAAAATATTACGCCAAAGTCTCACCCCCTGTTTGCTTCGATCCTCCAAATCTAATTTTGAATTTTCAGAAAGGAGATTACCTCCACAAGCATGACTGGGATGCTATTAACTTCTACTTAATCTTTATTACTGATGTGAATTTAACATATGTATGGCTTCGTCTCGCTCCTGTTGTTTTTCTCTCTAAAGTAACGTCTAGGCAATATACAAGTGGCGGACATTAATTTTCACTTTGATATCCTGTCATTCCAAAGCTCATACTTGCACATGAAAACTTAAAAAGATGCACTGTCTTAATGCCACAGCCCAATTAGAAAGCCGTGCGTGCCCACGCAAACTGTTGAGCCGACTTCTGGCTTCACAGTATTAGAACTTCCTAACATTGTGTCTGGCTGCACACTGCTTGATCTGTCATGTTTCGATGAGTGTCAATAAATGCAGTCAAGAAGATGTTCCAACAAGCCTCTCAGAAATCCCATATGATTCAGATTATTCCCCATTGGGGTGGGGGTGGACCACTGGTTTTTGAGTTTCATCATAATTATCTAACTCTTGTTTTCAAAGGACACTACAATGGACAGTATTAAAGTGTCAAAGCTATATGTTTTTCAAAGCATACCAAACTATAAGATCATTTTGGTTCCTACGAGCAGAGTTGACCCAAACTTTCTCAGGAGAAATTTTTCTGAGAAGGCTTCTGAAATGTTTGTTTTTTCATCCTCCCTCTAGAAAATGAAGGCCAGTTTGCAGGTATTACTCTACAAATGTTCTCTATTATTATTATTATTATTATTATTATTATTATTATTATTATTTGAGTACCGGTTTCATTTCCCCCCACAACTTTCTCCGCTGTGTCACCCCGGTTGTGGAAAGAGCTCCCCAGAGAGGTCCGCCTGGAGCCTACACTGTACTCCTTTCGTCGCCAGCTGAAGACCTTTTTATTCTCTCAGTATTTTAACACTTAATTTTAACTTAAATTTAAATTTTACTGTTCTAACTCTGTATTTTAATCTTATATCAATTTTGCTGCATGGTTTTATCCTGGTTGCGCTTTTTATACTGTATTTTGTATTTGTGCTTTTAACCTGCTGGTTGTTTTATTATGGTTTTAATTTTTGTGAACCGCCCAGAGAGCTTCGGCTATTGGGCAGTATAAAAATGTAATAAATAAATAAAGAAAGAAATAATAAACACACACTCTGGAATGCCGCTAGATTCAGGGCATTGTGGAGGATACAAAATGGTGATCAGCTGCCAATTCAGTTGTTGCTGCCTGTGTGTTTGTTTTCTTGTTGTTGCTGCTGCTGTTACTGTTTTTTGTTGATAAAAGAAAAGAAGCTGTACTACTGCTAATGGTGAGCCTTGCTCCTGAGAAACAGTTGGAGAATTCTTCCTCCCCTAAGAGAAATTTGGTGAAACGGTCCCCTCAAGTTCTCTACCCGCAAATAGGACGGAGAGTTTCAAGCAGCCATTTGCACACAGCTGTGCTTCCAAGCAGCATGCATATAAACGGGGGTGGGCAACATGGGGCATTCCAGTTGTTTGGCCTACAACCCCCAGCATCCCTCACCATTGGCTAGGCTGGCTAGGGCTGTTGGGAGTTGTAGGCCAAATATATGGAGGTCCTCTGTGGTGTCCTCTTTGGGTAGGGGTTTGATACATTTCTTCTTTTTTTGACAATTTGATCACCCTGACACCAAAGCCCACAATAATGCATGCAGCCCACCTGGTGAAGACATAAATAGCCTAGCCTTCACACTGACTTCCATAAGCCCTGTGATGAGTTTCCTTAGAAAATATGGGGTTTGGTTTCCAGTTTTCAAACTCTGTGCTCCATGGGTGCCAACAAGTCAGCTAGTTCTGATGACAGGGGCCACCCGCTGGCTATCGTGACAGGGAAATGGAAACATTGTTCCCAGGTGTTCCACAGTGCCAAGCTTGAGTCCCAAGTGCTCACGATGTGTGGACATACTCCATGTTTGCTTATCATAATTGGGGCTGCCTTTGAATAGCATCTGGAAACTTCAGCAGCACGGAAAATACAGTGCTGGCTGCCAATTCATTCCCAGGCCCAAGTCAAAGTGCTTATTAATGGCTATGAAGCCCTCAATGGTTTGGGACCAGGTTACTTGAAGAGCAGCCTGCTCCATATGTACCTGCCTATAGATTGGGTTATTCAGCTCGCTCCATGGTGGTTGCTTCCGGAGGCCCATGGGACACCTGCCGCACCCAGTTCATGTAACTTCCTCCCACAGGAGGCCCAACTGATCCCTTCTTCGATGGCCTTTCAACAAGCTGTGCCCTCTCTTTTTGTTTCGTTTTGGTTTTGCCAGGCCTTTTGTTTGGGTTGAGTTCCTGTTCTCCTATTTATTTATTTATTTATTTATTTATTTATTTATTTATAGTCTTTCTTTCACCCCACTTTTGAGCTAAAAAAGGCTCCTAGATAAGTGTGATTTACATAAAATTGACAATATAATCTAGGGTGACCAACTGTCAGGATTTCCCTGGATTTGTCCTGGTTTTTGTTCTTTCCATGGTGTCAGGGGGGATTTTCTATAATTTTTAATAATGTCCTGGAATGACACACCTTCCTCTTTAAGGCTGCCATTAGCATGGCAGGAGGGAATGACATGCTTTCTTGAGGCGCATCATTCCCCCACCCTGAGCTCCAATTGAGGTCTTAAAGGGGAAAGTGGGTCATTCGTGGACATTATAGAAAAGGCCCCAATTGGAGTGGATGGTGGTGGTGCAGAATGAAATCCTTTCCCCTCCTCCACTCCAACCGGGTTCTTCAAGGTGGCGGGGGAATAACGTACTTTCTGCAGGACTCAGAAAGCTGCTCCCCCCCACACACACACACTAGGGGCGTTGCTAGACCTACCGGGTGTTCCGTCGTTGAGGAGCGGTGAAAGCGGCTTTTCCCGTTCAGCCGTGACGCCTCATGCTCCACACCTGCCTTCAATTTGTGGTGGAAGTTTGCGCCGGTTGTGCTGCTGCCGCCGCGAGAACGGTTGCGCAGCCACACCGGCCTGATTGCCGCGGCTTTTTTTTTCGCTCGCTGCACGGTTTGCGCACGTCCGAAAGACCGCAAACTTGCGCAGCCGTCAGCGATGCCGCCGCCGGCCCTGGCGGCGGCAGCGGCGGCAGTGCCAGTGCCAGCTGAAGTGCTGCTGGTGCTGTTGAGGGTCAACATTGATGCGCTCACTTCCTGATGGGGGTCGTGGCGGGTGTCATATGACCCGAGGTCAATCGTCTGCATGGCCACTCTGTGCCTACATCTCCCATCATGCCTCTGAGGTGTCGGTGGCGATGACCGCCTCTGTGCCCTGTGCCCCATCCCAAGGAGCCAACCCACATCTGGCCGTAGCCATGGCAGCAGCCCACAAACAGCTCTGCCCTCTGCCAGCCTGGTACCCACACTAACAGGCAGCGTACAGCACCGCCATTATGCGGCCACGGTAGCTGCCCACCGCAAGGAGTCACCAGCCACTTTTCCGGTCCTCCGGTCCTGCGCAAACTGTCACTGGGGAAATAAAAAAAAAAAGCCGCTCCGCCGCGCTGCCCCAGCTGGCGGACTGCGCGCAAATGGCGGAGGCGGCTTGACCGAAGCCGCTGACCACTCCCCCTTAGCACGCCTTTTCCTGACCAGTGCCGACCGCAGTGACCTCACATCCTCCCACACGTACTCCGAATTACCGCGGGACAGCAGGAAAAGGCGCCCTAAAACTCACTTTTTTAAAGTCGGGAGAAAGAGGATTCACCGCGGGATAACGGCGGATCCTCGTGAACGTCATCTGGAAGCCTCGACGTGACTGCGGAAGGTAACGCGCGCTAGAGCCTCGTCTAGTAACGCCCTAGGTGTCCTCTTTTTTGGTTTCCCAAATATGGTCACCCTATATAATCCCTGCCTTCAGACTGGCAATATAACAGGCACACCACAGTGAGGAAAAAGGGATGAGGATGCAAGACGAAAACAAGCAAACTCTTGCACTAGCGATGAAGTTTTTAAAATAATTAAGTTTGAATGAAAACAGTCAGGGAACAGAAGGAGCCAAACAGATCACTGATCACTCAGAAGAGCCAATGAAGTGGGATCTGCCTTCCATCTGTTTCTCTGGCCTAATCTACACCAAGCAGGATATTGCACTATGAAAGCGGTATGTAAAAGGCAGAAGCCACACTGCTGCTTTATAGCAGTGTTGAAGTGCACTGACAACTGTTGCGGCCCATTGACACATACCATAGACCGCTTTCATCCCACTATATCCTGCTTGGTGTGGCTCCTGCCTTTTATATACTGCTTTCATAGTGCAATATCCTGCTTGGTGTGGATCTGGCCTAAGGCCTTAACTAGACCAGGCTTTATCACGAGGCAAACCCCGGGATCGTCCCTCTGCGTCCAGATGATGCACAGGGGATCCCAGGATCAAGGAAGGATCATCCCTCCCTTGCCCCGGGATAGAGCCCTCGCCTTTGGGCCCGCTTTTTCCGCGGTCTCAGGCTGAGCCCAAGACCATGGAACGTGTGGCCCGTTTCTGCGGTTTGACCCCACTCCATGTGATTACTCGCGCAGAGCCAGGAGCTGCACACAGGGTGCAGCACTCCTCAGGAGCGCTGCACCCATCGGGGTTGGGTGGGGGGAGATGGGAAACTAAATTATTTTTTAAAAAAAACACCTTACCTTCAGCACATGAGCATTTGTGTGCTCCGTCTTCTTTAAAAATTAAAAAAAATGGCGGGTGCGACGCCTCTGTTCCTGAGGTCATCGCACCTCTCGTGTAAACGGAGGAGGGATCTTGCGTTAATCACAACGCGAGATCTTCCCTCCTCCATCGTGGAACAAAAGGTAGGTCTAGCTAAGGCCAGCGTCTCTCTCTCTCTCTCTCCCTGATGGAATGGCTGCTGGTAGATGACAACTGATGGAGGGAGGAAGCTGATGGAGTGCCGCTGCTTTCCCTATTTCCCTCAGAATTGTACATTTCTGTTTCTGCTTTTTGTTGGTTATTGTATTTTGTATTTTATTGGTTATTTTTCCTGGTTGTGAGTTTCCTCAGTGAGCCTGTGTCTGGCCTGAAAGGCTGCGTAAAAATATTTAGATAAATAAATATGTGTGGCATCCTTCTCATTCTCTCTGAAGCTCAGAACAGCATGCCTTGTCTAAAGCCACCCAGAGATACGGTGGTCATGTATCCTTCTTTATAGGGGACAGTCCTCTGTTTGAAAAGTTGTTCAGTCCAAATCTGGTTTAAAGATAAATTACCACCATCAGAAGAAAGAGCAGCAGGGGGCTTGAAGTTGCACTTGGACAGAAGACTGAGCAGACACACAGGTCACCTAGTGACAGTGGGTCCAATCCAAAATAAGCTCTATTTAGAGTAGACCCAATGAAATGAATATATTGCATTTCTTTTTAAATTATAATGCATCATTTCCAAATTTGCCTCTGTAATATCAATCAGCATGTGCAAAAGTTGCACAAATCCGTGTCACCATTCGCCCTCTTTTTTTGGTGATGCACTTCCCCTTTTTTGGATGACCCACCACTAGACCCAGTGAACTTCATGGCTGAGCCGGAATTTGGACCCAGGGCTCCCTAGTCCAGCTCTCAATCTGCCACCTCACACGTCCTGTATCGAAGCTACGGCATCTCATGGGAACTCTGATTCATTCCAAGCCATACGCTTGCCATTCAGAAACCTAATCTGAATGCACTCATTTACTCATCTGGTTTCCTAACTCCCGTGATACCCAAATGTACAATCAAATGGGCGAGGCAGTTGAAATCCACTTTCCCTAGATCGACATGCCCCCTACCTGCCAGTGACATAACCCAAAATAACAAAAGGTTTTTTACTCTAAAAACCAACGAGATAATTATCTGATATGTTTCAGTGCTACGTACAGAGAAATGAAACTAATTTTTGTCTTAAAAGGAACCTGGCAGCTGCTTAGATATGCAGCCAACGTTTGAATAAAACAGCCCCACTTTCTGCTTGATGTATGCCAAATGGCTTGCTGTTATTTTCAGCAGTGTGTGTGTGTGTGTGTGTGTGTGTGTGTATATATATATATATATATATATATATATATATATATATATATATCACAACCACCCTCTATTGTCAATGAGATGAATAGTCAACAGTAATTTAAAGAAGCAGGCTGCTACCAGCATTGTTCTCCCAAAGAAGCTCTGGGAACAGCAGTATCTTTTCCATACACTGTACAGAAAATTCGCTTCCCTGCTTAACAACCAGTCAGCAACTTCCAGTCCAATCCAAATGCCACAGATGATGAATGACAAGTTGAGCTGTCCCACTCTGGTACTACGACCATTGCATCTACAGGTCAAGGATGCAAGTCCTGATCTCCCACCTCAAGGAATACGACCCAAGAACTGCCTATATTTTTAACTCCTTTGGTTGTTGTTGTTTTTACATCTACGAAACAGAAAGTTTATTTATTTATTTAGTTATTACAGTCTTATACTGCCCATTATCTGAGGCTCTCTGGGCAGTGTACAATTAAAACTATAAAATACAACAAGTATTAAATAAATTTAAAACATTAAAGGTTTTAAAAAAGGCAAAATAAAACCAGATAAGTTAAAGACCAGGGAAAGCCTTGTGTGAAAAGGTATGTTTTCACGAGGCATTTAAAGGATGTTACATTTTCCACCTCCTGAACCACACGAGGGAGGGATTTCCAGAGGGCGGGGCCAGCTACAGAGAAGGCTTGCTGCTGAGATTCTTCATGGCGGCATTCTGTACGGATGCGGGAGAAATTCTTGACAGATTACGATGAAGTTGGATTTCTAAGAATCTGACCCACAGAATTTGCTACAGACCAGCCTCTCCAGGTGACGCAGAGTCCGTGGATTGATTTATGGTCATGAAATTTACTCAGATTTACACAAATTCATTCACAGGAAAGTATCCAAATAACATAAATTATGTAAATTGATGTGAACTTTCTTACAGAATTATTTGCATATTTTTCCGTGAGCTTCGGCTATTGAATGGTATAAAAGTGTAATAAATAAATAAACAAACGGTGTGTGTGTAATTAAACTCTGCCTGTGAATGGACACCAGAAGGAATGACATTGCACAATCCATGAAACACACGTGGATGAATTTCACAAAATCCAGACATGGATACACCCAAGGGAGTTACAATCCCAGCTCTCCAGTACGTGTGGATCCAGAGATGAATGGCTCCGTTCTCCCTTTACTTAAGTGTTCAGGGGTCACTTACCTCTGAATTAGAAATGGGGGAGAAATTAACTTAGTTTGCCTTTTTATTGTTTTATGATTGTTTGATTGATTGATGTGTTGAAAAGGTTTTTAACTCACCTTTCAGGGCACACTGCCCTCACAAGGGGCCTGTTCAGAAGACACCTTAAACCATGGCTTTAACCATGGTGGTTAAGCCAGAAAGCCGGGCTGTATTCTGAAGACACTTAAACCACGGTGACTAAGGCCTTTTGCTTTATTCACCATGGTTAAAGCCATGGTTGAAGGTGTCTTCTGAACAGGGCCAAGGTGGCTTACAAAACCATGAACATACAATCATGAGGAGGAAGAGCGTGATTTTTGAGCAAGAAAAGCAGTCTGGGATAAATGAGTCTTCAAGGTTGTCTTTAAAAACCAGCAGTGATAAGGCCATACATATATCGCTGTAGCGGGTGTTTTGAAGATGTGGGGCCACCAGTGAGCAAGCCTGAACCCTAGTAGCCATGAGCCTAATGGCTCTTATTTTAAGCTGGACATGCCTTATATCACCCCCTCTCCCGCTGTCCATTTTACAAAACTTCTTATTTTATTTCAGCTTTAAGTCCTTCTTCATTTCAGACCCCTCAGTATAGCAAATACATTTCATGCCATCCCTTCCTCTCCCCTGTCGCTTCTCTCCCTGCAAGTGTCCAGAGAGGGATATTCGATTGTATATGCATTTCCCCCCCCCCCTCCATCTAAACGAGTGCCATTGTGTTGCTTCTTCACAGGCGAACAGAAACATAACAATAGACATATTGAAGGCCGATTAACTTCAGGGACAGCAGGGGCCCGATGCGAACAATGAAAAGATCTCAAGCACTGAAAACAGCATTGATTCGAAGAACGAAACAAAAGTTTGACACCATTGGAAAAAAAAAAAGGTGGAGGGAGGTAAGGAGCCACAAGGTTGTGACACCCCTGGCATACAAACAATTTACATGCCATTAACGTGCGTGGATGGCTTGCTGCCATTGGGCCGGCGTTGAAATAAGTGTTAGCCTTGGCAGCCTGTGCATTAACATACTGAATTGATGTTGCCTCCAAGGTAAAGAGCAACTTTGCATTGTAACACACACAGGTAGTATAATGGATCAAGTGCATTTTCAGCAGCACATTCAGGGGAATGGGGGGGGCGAGCGGGGATCATGTTTTGCGCACAACATGCTGACTTCGTCTCAATGTCCCTCCTTTCCCAACCTCCACACCCATTCCAGTATGTTCCTAGCTGCCCATCCCCCTCCCCAATCCTTCGAGGGGGTCTTGATTTTATTTTATTTTATGCTTCTGTTTGCATGGTCTTCCTTCTTTTTAAAATAATAATAATAATAATAATAATAATAATAATAATAATAATAATAATAATAATAGGCGTGCCCTTCACAATGAAGAAGATAATGGGGGGTGACTTATAAGAAAAGAAAATAAGCTGTAAGGTGTATTTCAGTCAATTTGATAATACTTATTTATTTAAAATATTTATACCCTGGTATTCCTTAAAATGCCCGAGGCTGCTAACAAACAAATATAAATCGTGCATGCATGCTCATCCCCTGATGACTGCAGTATCAAGTGAAGTTAACTTTGACTTTTGTGAACCATCTAGAGAGTTTTGGCTGTTGGGCGGTATGGAAAAATTGCTCCTGAGCGCTTGTGCCCCTCTGGCTGAGCCCATTGGGCACTATGGCCTGTCGTAGAGCTGAGCATACGAAGCGAAAGCAAAGACAGCTTGGATGTGGACGGAGGAAGGCTCATGTCAAATTTGGCCGTTGGACTGAAAAGTGGTTCAACATTGCTGGCCTAGAAACTTGAAGCTCAGGAACTGGAGCTGAGGGGACTGGGAGAGAATCCAGCTCTGCTGTGGGAGTGAAGCCTTGAGTGGCTGCCCTAAACCCAGGGCCGATGCTACCATAAGGCCAACTAGGCAGCCGCCTAGGGCGCAGACCTCAGAGGAGTGCAGTACTGCCCTTTATGGGTCACAGTTTTATACAAATTAGCTGTTTTAAGAACAAACGTAATAAAAGGAAAATATAATAGTTCAGAAATTCTTCTTGTACAGCAGAATCAAAGTTGGCATTTTTGGGGTGGATGTGTGTGCCAGTAGCTAGGGTGCAAAACAGTCTGGCACCGGCCCTTCCTAACCCTCAACCAGAAACCTAGGGCCAAACTACACATCATGCCAAATGCACAGTGCAGGGATGGGCAGCTTGTGGCCCTCCAGTTGTTTTGGTCTACAACTCCCATTGGCTCTGGCCAACGTGGCTTATGGTGAGGGGTGAGAGGAATTGTAGGCTACAATATCTGTAGGCCCCAAATTGCACATTCGTGGATTTGCGTGGGTCCCTCCTACCCCTTCTAGCCTTCTTCGCACAAGTGTGTCACGAGAAGGAGAGCAGTCTTTTGAATCCCCAACAGCCAGTGGGGGGCGGACCACAGGGGGCAGGCAGCCAGACACTGCTACCACCATTGTGATGTTATCTACATAGATCACATAGATATCCAACACCATTGCAGTGTTATCTATGTAATACCTTTCATAATCTGAGGTATACATTGTAGCTGAGCTTCTTGTATTATAGCTTTGAATCACCCCCAAGCTTTCAGGAACAATTTTTTCTTCAGTTTTCATTTTTCCAGTCCTGATTTTTTGAGAAGTTTCTTGCCTTGAGGTGTCAAATGTTATCATGCAGTGGAGAAAATAGATAGTTTTCTTTTTCTTACATTGTTCTATAACCCAGGATCATCCACTAGAGCTGAATGGTCAAACACTGTGCATAGTTAAACAATGGAATTTATTAATGCAGGTTGCACTGATGGCCACCAACTTGGGTGGCTTTAATAAGGAGATTAGTCAAATTCATGGCTACTAGTCAAGATGGCCAAAAGTTGCCTCCAATCTCAGAGGCAGAATACCTTTCAACATCAGTTGCTGGAGCACACAAGTGGAAGGGTACTATTGGCCTCAGTTCTAGTTGTGGGCTTTCCATGGGCATCCAGTTGGCCCACAAGTAGAACATGAGGGCAATAGAACCCTTCCAGTTGTGTTCTCCATCAACTGGTATGCCCATGGTCATCTGGTTGGCCCACAAACAGAATGCTGGGCTAGATAATAAGAACTCTCTGTTCTGAACACCCTGGGGAAAGGGTTGAAATGCTGTATCTGACTATGGGCCTTGCTAGACCATGGGGTAACCCGGTGCGAGCCCCAGCCCGGCCCCTGTGCATCCAGATGACGCACAGGGGATCCCGGGCTCAGGCAGGGGTAACCCTCCCTTGGCCCAGGATAACCGGCACCAGTTGTGGCCTGGTATTTCCTGCAGTCTCAGGCTGAGACCAAGACCACGGGCATGTAGCCCGTTCCGCCACTTTTACTGGCTACTGCATTTACTCACGAGTAGCCAGGGAAAGCGGTGGGCAGCACACAACACTCCACAGGAGCGCTGCAACCATCAGGGCAGGGGGAGGAGATGGGGGGGGAACCAGAGCCAGGGGGGATGGGGGGAATCAGAGATTGCGGGCGGGCAGGGGGGTCATAGCCAGGGGGGAAATCGTTGGTGCACTCCTGCGCACATGGCCCCATTAAGGAAGAAACAAAATGGCCGATGTGACGGGGCTTTCCTTTACCCTGTCGCATCGACGTGTAGATAGGAGCGACAGCCCGCGCTACTTCTAGCACGGGCTGGCCCCTCCACACACCCGGATTTTAAGGTAGGTCTAGCCAGGCCCATACACAACTCATCTGAGACCCATAATCACCATCAGAGGCTGTTTTACATAAGAATTTGTCTGCAGCAATAAGACCCAGCATGGCTGCTGTTGCCAATTCATTGAGCTTTGCAAAATAAATAAATCAATCCTATAGCACAATCAAAAGTGCACACTCACTCAGTGTGTGGCACCATCTGTGTCTGCTGAGCCTTGCTCTTGGGACAGATATTCATCATGCCCTAAAATGCATTCAACATTCCTTTGGAGATGAGCATTTCAAGGCAAGATTGGTCATGAAGCTGCTGTGTGCTGTGTAAGATATTTGGCCCATCTTGCATGCTATTGGCTTCTCTGATTGGCAAGGGCCCTACGGCAATTTCAGACAAGGGCCTTTCCCCACTCTGCTCCCTGAGATCTAAACTGGAAGGTCTGGCCAACACCCTGATTACAGAATGAGACTGAAATCTGATTTGGACAGGTTGGAAGACTGGGCTGAGAGGAACAAGATGTCCTATAAGATAGAGAAATGTAAGGTATTTCACTTGGGGAGGAAAAATGTAGAGTAGACATACAAGATGGGGGATTAATGGCTTGGAGCACTCCATCAGAGAAGGATGCGGGTGAGCGTATCAACAGCAAGCTGAACATGAGTCAACAGTGCAAGAAAGCCTCTAGAACAGTGGTTCTCAACCTTCCTAATGCCGCGACCCTTTAATACAGTTCCTCATGTTGTGGTGACCCCCAGCCATAAAATTATTTTCGTTCTTCTCTACACGATCCATTGTCATGGGATGGTTTGCTAATGAAAATAATACATAATAGCTTTAATAATACAAAAGATGATACCTGACATAGTTCAGTCAATACAGTTTCCTAAGACCATCGGAAATATGTGTTTTCCGATGGTCTTAGGCGACCCCTGTGAAAGGGTCATTCGACCCCCAAAGGGGTCCCGACCCACAGGTTGAGAACCGCTGCTCTAGAAGGACTATCACAGCTCTGGTCTGCATTAAAAGAAGCATTGTATCAAAAATGCATGAAGTCCTTATTCCTCTCTACTTGGCACTAGTGACAACACACCTGGAGTATTGTGTACGATTCTGGGTGCCACATTTCCAGAAGGACATTGACAGGTTAGAAAAGGTTCAGAGGAGGGCAACGAAGATGATACAGGGACCTGAGGACAGGCTGAAAGAACTTGGGATGTTCAGTATGGAGAAAAGAAGACTAAGGAGAGACGTGTTAGCAGTGTTCAGGTCCATAAAAGGATGTCACAGGAAAGATGGTCAAGAACTATTTTCCATGGCCACAGAAATGAGGACCCAAAACAATGGTATAAATTACAGCTACCTAGAATTCAATTAAATATAAGGAAAAACTTCCTGATGGTAAGATCTGTACAACAGAGGAACAGTCTACCTAGGGTGGTTGTGGGTTCTCCATCTATGGAGGTTTCTAAGAAGAGGCTGGACAGCAATGTTTTAATTGGTTTTCCTGCACATTGCAGAAGGTTGGACTACATGATCCTTGTGGTCCCTTCCAACTCCACAATTGTATGATTCTATGATTGAACTTGTATGAGAAAAGTATACACTGTGCTGCTGAACTATTGTTTTCTTCCCTGATGGCAGATGAGAAACTGACTTGGCATTGTTTGTATACTAAACTTCTCACGAAGAAAGCCCATGTTCCTAATAGTTTGAAAGCCAGTGTGTGAGCTAATGTATTCTAGGACAACAGAGTGGATTTTTTTCTATCACTGCATTGGTGTATTTTGTCTTCTGCTGCTCCAGTGCAACATGAAAAACCTTCTGAGATTTATCTCATGATGGTTGCTAGTTAAGAACATAAAAAGCGCCATCCTGGATCAGACCAAGGGTCCATCTAGTCCAGCACTCTATTCACACAGTGGCCAACCTGTGTGTCGACCAGGGAGCCACAAGCAGGACAAAGTGCAACAGTTATATTTTCTTCTACATGTTTTAGCAGTTACAGATTCTGACTTTGACTGCTCCTCTTTCCATGTCACCTCTGGCTGATCTTAGCTTTCTACATGGTCCCACCCCAAGATCATCCAAGCTGGCAGGTACTATCAATCACTAGAGAGGGCTTTTAGCAGCTGGCTATTTTGTAACAATGACACTGAATCAACACTGGGTATATGACCTTTATGGATTCTGGCTGTTGCCAGACATGTGTGAAGCATACACAATGAAAGGTGAGGCTGCTTGGTATTCAAGCTGAACCTCAAACAATTAGCATGAAAGCAAAACACCAACTTACTAAAATATTTACATCTTTCACATTTTTAGGAAATAACTCATAATCCATTTGTTTTTGCAGGGGAGGGCCTATGCTGGTTGTCTTAGCTATCTTCTGGAAGGAGTATAAGACCAATTTTATTTTATTTGTCTCTCATTTTAAGGTTTTTAACTTATGAGTTTAACAAACAAACCCTAAATACAGTCTTATTGCAATGAAAGAACTGTCCACTTGGGTAGGGTGACCATATGAAAAGGAGGACTGGGCTCCTGTATCTTTAACAGTTGCATAGAAAAGGGAATTTCAGCAGGTGTCATTTGTATATATGGAGAACCTGGTAAAATTCCCTCTTCATCACCACAGTTAAAGCTGCAGGAGCTATACTAGAGTGACCAGATTTAAAAGAGGGCAGGGCACCTGCATTCCTACCTGCCTTATACTTGATGAGGCCATTTGGCCATCTAGCCCACATTGTTGACTCCAACAGGCATATATTCTCGGAGGTCTTAGGCAGAGGTCTTTCCCAGCTCTGCTCCTGAGATCAATTGAATGAAGACACTGCAGACTGAAATGGGACCCTCCTCTATGCAAAGCATGTGCTCTAGCCACTGAGCTGTGGTCCATTGGCACTGTCTCCAGAGTGATCTTCCTATGGATTTGCCACCGGAAGACCAACTGGTCACACTCGCTTGGAAAGACTAACTCTTGAAGTTTCTCTGTGCTCCACTACCTATAGGCCAATACAGAAGTTTATTTTCTCTAGGAAAGAAATTATTGTTATGATCGAGACATGCCTGTGGAGCAAATTCATAGTATGGACCATAAACGTCACAGGAAGCACATCTTTGATGCTCTTCTCTGACGAGCAAGTAAAGTTTCAGTGCACAAATACAAAGTCCACACTGACTGTAATGCGGTCTGATTGAAAATCTCCCTTAGGGGAAGGTTTTAATGATTGTTAAAAAGGCTTGACAGCCACACGTCATACTATGTCCATGTTACAAAGCCACAAAGCAAGAATGTTGATTTGTGTGTGTGTGTGTGTGGAATGAATGCAGAATAGAAAACTCATGGTGGACAAAGTCAAGGATGAGAGCAAAGATCACTTACAGTAATCACAATCGCCTTCACCATTGAGGCATGCCTGTGGAGGACCCTCATCACTGCTAAGCAGCCCTGCCCTATTCAGGAAAATGAAAGCACCATGCTGAAAAGTAGGGATGTGCTCCGCTTCTAATCGGACCGGAGAAGCAGGAGCAGAGTGGGGGGCTTCGCCTGCCCTTAAGGCGGAGGCGAAGAGGATTGGGGGGCCGGCGGAGCGTGGCGAAGAGGATCGAGGTGAAGGCGGATCCTTCGCCTCGATCCAGAGCTCCGCCGGAAAGGTAAGTGGGGTTTACCGGGCCCTGCCGCTGTCGCTGTCGCCCATGCGACGACGGCAGCAGGGCCCGGTAACCCCCCCCCCCGCCCTCCTCTCCCTTACTTGCCTCCGTCCGCGGTCCGTCAGCATCTCCAATTGAGCCCGTGGTTCCAGCAGGAAGTCTGGGCCGCACTTGCGGGCTCAATTGAAGACGGCGACGGACCACAGACGGAGGCAGGTAAGGCCCCCCTCCTCCTTACCGGGCTCTGCTGCCGTCGCCGCATGGGCGGCGATGGCGGCAGGGCCCGGTAACCCCCCCTATGGGGGGGGACCGGAGCTCTGATCCAGATACGGAGCTCCGAGCGGAGTGGGCAGCTGCATAAAGATTGCAACGCCCATGTGTGATTACCGTATTTCTTCGATTCTAAGACGCCATCGATTCTAAGGCGCACCCCATTTTTAGAGATGTTAATTTGGGGAAAAAAGGGCATCTTAGAATCAAAGAAATACTTCCCTCACCGCCCAGCCAACCTCCTCCCCCCCACTCCGCGCTTTCTTCTAATGGTTGTGTCCTTTTCTTTTTTCCCTCTGTGAGAGAAGAAACTGCCGTTTGCGCAGGAAAAAGGGGGGGCGTTGAAACGAAGAGTAAACTTAACTCTCCAGTCCCGCTCTTTACTTGTCTCTGCACCGGGGGGGGGATGACATGCGAGTAAGTCCCATGGAAATCAATGGGACTTAAGAATAAATTTGCCTAACAAAAAACCAGGCGCTTACCCAACCAGCTCCTCCTCGCTCGCATGGCTCGAGGCTGCTGCAGGAGCTTCCTCTTTTCCTCTTACCGTATTGCTTCGATTCTAAGACGCCATCAATTCTAAGACGCAGTCCATTTTTAGAGCTGTTAATTTAGGGGGGAAAGTGTGTCTTAGAATCGAAGAAATACGGTAGCTGTAAATCTGCCTTTGCATGAATTTTATTTATTTATTTATTTATTTATTGCATTTCTATACCGCCCAATAGCTGGACTTCTCTGGGCGGTTCACAACAATTAAAAACATTCAAAGTATAAAACAACAGTATAAAACCATACTATAAAATACAATATAAAAGCTCAACCAGATAAAAACAGCAGCAAATATTGCTGTGCATATTTGGGCCTCAACTAGACCTACCTGGTATTGCACAACGGAGGGGTGAAGATCTCACAATATTTTTATCGAGCGATCCCCCCCTCTGTTTACTCGCCGTGCACAACAACCTTGGAGGGAGAGGACGTTGTGCCCACCACTTTCTTTAAAAAAAAAAAAACTCCAGAAGATGTGTATGAGCACTTGTGCACTCAAAGGTAGGGTTTTTTTAATAATAAAAAAACCCCACTCCCACCTTCCCCCAATGAACGCGGGTCCTGGCTCCTTGCGAGTAACCACGAGGAACCGGGACAAACTGCGACACCCGCACACACGTTCCGCAGTCTCAAGGACAGCCCAAGACCACGGAAAAAGTGGGCTGAAAGGTCAGGGCGAGATCCCGGGGCAAGGGTGGGATCATCTCTCCCTCATCCTGGGATCCCCTGTGCATCATGCCTCATCTAGCTATGGCCTTGGAGAATCGTTGAGGCACGTGGTTCTCCTTTGCCAAACTGAGACAAGTATGTGTGAAGAACAGTTGCTGAAATAGCGCTAAGAAGAAATAGTTATTCCCTTCTACTAACAGCCCCATCATCTCTTCCAGGTGTCATGATTTTTCTTACATTTGAATGCTTAACTATACATTTGCTGAAATCTCCCCTTCAGCTACTTTGTCCTCATGCTGCGTAGATCTGGAGAGTGCCCAGCTTTGACATTTTTGCATCTGAAGTGAGAAAACTCAATGTGACATTGAATCATAGAATTAAAGAATAATAGAATGGTGAAGTTGGAAGGGGCCTAGAAGGCCATTGAGTCCAACCCCCTGCTCAATGCAGGAATCCACCTTAAAGCATCCCTGACAGATGGCTGTCCAGCTGCATCTTGAATGCCTGTAGTGTGGGAGAGCCCACAACCTCCCTAGGTCATTGGTTCAATTGTCATACTGCTCTAACAGTCAGGAAGTTTTTCCTGATGTACAGCCAGAATCCGTCTTCCTGTAACTTGAGCCCATTACTCCGTTTCCTGCACAGTGGGAGGATCAAGAAGAGATCCTGGCCCTCCTCTTTGTGACAACCTTTCAAGTACTTGAAGAGTGCTATCCTGTCTCCCCTCAAACTTCTCTTCTCCAGGCTAAACATGCCCAGTTCTTTCAGTGTCTCCTCATAGGGCTTTGTTTCCAAACCCCTAAGAGCTTTAAGTTAAAATGGGCTGGTATTTTGGCCCCTCCCCTTTTGTTCCCCCCCCACACACACACACACTGAAATGCAGCCTTCAAGCATTTCTCTGAAATGGAATTCCGCCCGCAGACTGAATGAGGTCTGACACCTCTCTTTTACAGTAATGCTGGTGCTGAACAGTGGGTGAAATCAGGAGATTCGTGGAAGGACTTCTGAACTTTATCAATGAGAGGAAACATTCTCCATGTGCATTTCCCACTGACAGCTTCATTTCGCAGAATAGAGGTCCATCATGTGCAACCACCTTGTAGAACAATGGGGCCCAGTTTGCCAAACCGTACAGTCTACAAAGAAGTTGCTATCATGCTCTCCATAATGCCAGCCCTGATAATTCAGGGGAGGCAGATAGTGCAAAGCACAGAATGAGCGTCATTGGTTTTGGTCACACAATCATCTCCATTTATAGTGAGTAGCAATGCAGGGAGTGGTTCATTTGGTTCACATTTTAATGTGAGCTTCCCTAATTTCACACTTTCACACCAATATACTATACGAATTGAAACTCTGTTATCATTTGAAATTCACACTTCTCTGAATTTTGCAATGTAGCTCTTCAATCATACAATACATACAAACACTATATCCATGAAAATAATGTTCAAGAATGCAAAATTACTCCCATGAATAATTTGGCAAAATTGAATTAAAAATGCATTCATTCAGACAACGGTGCACCAAAATGCATACGAATTTTAAAAAGTCTCAAGTTTGGGATGTTGAATTTCAGACTGGAAAAAATCTCAAAGTTTGAGCTGAATTGAATTTCAGATTGGAAAACTAATAAGGGTGGGTCCCTATCAAGCACATCTGTGTTTGCTGTAAAGATTCCCAAGACTTAAACATGGTGGGAGAGATGGGAATTTCATGCACCCTTGTTCTGTAAGGATTTAGACAAGTCGAAAACATTCACAAGAGCTACAAGGAAGATATAAAGCATAGAAGATAAATCATGCAAGGAGAAGCTCAAGGGACTCTATTTTTTTTTCTTTTTAACCCTGTGAAAAAGATTGAGAAAGCTTTGAAAATGTGAGTATAGCTATCTGAACATGTTCATTAGTTCAGAAAAGATTAGTGAAGTCAATGGGCCTGTTCAGAAGACACCTTAATCCTTGCTGGTTAAGGCTTTTGGTTAAGCAGCAAGGTTTAAGGTGTCTTGTGCAATGCATTTTGCTAAACCCTGCTCACTCACTAACCACAGTCGGACTATCTGCAGCAGGGTTAGCAGTTCTAACCGTGGCTTAAAGTGTTGTATGTGAAAGCACAGCTTGTGGTTAGCACTAACCACAGAGAGCCACAGTTTCGCTAACCAATGTCGTCTGAACAGGCCCATTGTGTAGGCAAGTACAGGTTCTGGAGTTCTGGCTGTGTTTTGGAAGACATTTTGCTATTTTATTGTGTTTATGTTTTTATCACTTTTAATATTTAACTGTTTTAAGTATTTTATTGCTGTAAGCTGCCTTGAGAGGGTTTCTACTCTAGAAAGGTGGCCAAGAAATTTGTTAAATGAAGGAATGAATAAAGAGCAATTCCCTTACAGAATTCTTTTTTTCCATAGAAACCCAGGATTTGAAAAGTGTGTCAAGTCCTAAATGACTTGTCTTAAATCTCAAAAGTACCTTCTTCGTTCATCTACATGGCCCAAGAATGTTTACTACAAACATACACATTAGGAAATGCTGCCCAACTTTGAATATTTAGACGATAGGATACACTGGTCAGGAGTGCTGAAGCTGGGGAAGTAACCGTATTATTCATGTCCCTTACGGTGCGATCCTAAAAAATGTCTACTCAGACGTAAGCCCCACTAAGTTGTTGTTGTTGTTGTTCTTATTTATTGCATTTTTATCCTGCCTTTTTTCCTCCAAGGAACCAAAGGCAGCATACAGAATCCTCCTCCTCTCCATTTTATCCTCACAACAACAACCCTGTGAGGTAGGTTAGGCTGAGAGTCTGTGACTGGCCCAAAGTCACCGGGGCCATAGCTAGACCTAAGGTTTATCCCTGGATCGTCCAGGGATCAAACCTGTTCATCTAGGTGACCCACAGGGGATCCAGTGCTCAGGCAGGGGCAAACCCTGGGTGATCCCAGGATAAACCTTAGGTCTAGCTGTGGCCCCAGTGGGTTTCCTTGGCCGAATGGGGACTAGACACCGGATCTCCTGACTCCCAATCCAACATCTTAGCCACTACACCACACTGGCTCTCAGTGGGACTTACTCCAATGTAAATTGTGTACAGGATTGCCGCCTCAATTACTTCATTATTTAATGATGGTGGTGGGGAATTTCATCTTTGCTACCAGCAAAAAGACATTGTGCTTATGGGATATGAAGGTTATCGATGAAACAATCTTTGGCAGCAACGTACAATTTTGAAAAGTGGGCAGTGAAATTATTCACAGCGACAAAAAAACAACCTATTTATGAGTCCCCAAAATTAAATGTCAGGATTAGAAAGAATGTTTATCCACAGAACAAACATTTTCTAATTGTCTTCTCAGTATCTCAATTGAGAGGTAACAAGAGTTTGTTCTCAATGCCAGTGAAGAGTTTCTGTCAGTCGCCAACTTTAGCGTTAAATCAGATTGGGATCTGATTGGTTTTTTGTCTTGCTGTTAAGAGATTAGGGCATACTCCTATAAACATATTTATGCAGTAAGAGCAAAAGACTTCATCTTGGCAGCTCAACATCTCACACCATTCTGTATCTATATTATTTTCAGGATTAGAAGCCATTAATTCCTAAAATTGTGCTCTGGAGCATAAGTGGCAACAGCTGTAGCTCTCTGCTCACTGTCTTTCCACATGGGTTACTTTCTGCTCAAGATATGCATGGGGGCAGGGAAGCCCCAAAAATGGGACACTACTTTTCAGAAAGAGTTTTGCCACACAAAAGTGGGGTGGGGGAGGGGGGAAATTAAAGGATGAAAGAAAACCTAAAAGGCCCCACTGTCTGCAAAATGAACGACTTGCGTGTTAATAAAATGGCATCTGAGTACAAGTGGTTACACACTTCCTGTTTCTGTAAACCATTCTTCTCGCATGCACAAACTAATAAAATGCCTCTTCTTATTATGTCACTACTGTACATGAAACATTTCATGCATAAAATATTAATCCAACACGCCGGTCTTTTGAGGGACTGATTGCACTGGCTTAAAAAAGACGGAGGGATAGTTTCTGAGCAAAGCGCCGTCAATGCTATACCCAAGATACTTGGTAATTTGAAGGAAAAATAAGATAGGAAGTCTGGTAGGGATGCCTTAAGTACATGTGGTTCAACCAGGGGATGGATTAGGGTTCTCCTGTTAGCATGACTCTGTGGCCCTGTTCAGACAACACGCTAAGCCACTAACCCTTCTGCAGCAAATGGTTAATGAGCATTTTAAAACTGTGATTATGTAGCCCCCATGGTTAGGAATGGTTCGCATGACACGGTAAGCCATAATGTTTAGCTCAAAATGCTTAACCACTGTGGCTTAGCATGGCTTCTGAACAGGGTCACTGAATGCTTTTCACAGCCCTTTATCCTGTTCTCCTAGAGGTTTTGAGCCACCGTGAGGTCAATTTTTTTCTGGGCAGGTCATGTCCAGTCACACAATGGGCCTGTTCAGACAACACACTAAGGCATGCTTAGGCAATAACCCTTTTGGAGGAAATTGTTAGTGAGCGTGCTGAACAAAACCATGGTTATGTACCCACCAATGATTCATAATTATTCACTTGACACGCTAGGTCCTGGATCACCATGGCTTAGCCATGAACAGGGTCAATGTCATGGCAAGTGTCACTAACCAGAAATAAGGGCCCTGAATAGCTTCCAGTGAACCCTGATGGTTGAGCTATGGAAAGATGTTGCCTCAACAGGAAGTAGAAGCCATTTCAGGCCTCATAAAGGCAAGTAAGGCCAGTTCTACATTAGCCATGGTTTCCGTGAAGGGCTAGCTGTGTACCTTAAAGTTAGGGTGACCATATGAAAAGGAGGACAGGGCTCCTGTATCTTTAACAGTTGTATTGAAAAGGGAATTTCTGCAGGTGTCATTTGTATATATGGAGAACCTGGTGAAATTCCCTCTTCATCACAACAGTTAAAGCTGCAGGTGCCCTGCCCTCCTTTTAAATCTGGCCACTCTAGTATAGCTCCTGCAGCTTTAACTGGTGTGATGAAGAGGAAATTTCACCAGGTTCTCCATATCTGTACGCCACCCTCAGATCCTTGCAATATAGGGTGGAATACAAATGTTTTAATAAAATAAATAAATAAATAAATAAAAGTACACAGTTAGCAGCTTTACATATGCATATATTGCTGCAAGTCTGTACCTCTTCAGGATTCAGATCCAGGGACAAAATAATTAGTTTTGGGGAAAGAGTAACTTTCTCCACAATAACTTAGTTTTACATGTACAGAGAATTTTTGGTTTTGTGCTTGTGTTGTTCTTTACAGCATTCTGTCATTCAATCACCTACATGCATTTTGAACTAGTACAGTCCAGAAACCGTTACATTAAATGAGTCTGGTGTTTATGATTGCAATGTTTTTGCCTCAAACCTTAACACTCTGCCCCATACTGTACTTAACATTTTCTCATTCCAATGTTTGAGTTGCAAGTACCACTATAGAGTGATTGGGGGGGGGGGGGATTCCCAGGAAATTTCCATAATTAAAAGGCTGTAACTGTCTCAACCTGTCTGCTACTATTTCTTAACTTTGACTTCTTCTGCTGCTTTGACATATTTTCTCCCTCCTTCTTCGGGCTTCTTTCTGGTTCATAGAAGGCTCCCAGCCAATCAGGAATCACATAGTGAATGTGATGACATCACATCATAGTGTAGCCAATAAGTTTTGACTGTGTGCTGAAATCACTGAGGGGAAGCTCATTCAGAATGAGGGTATCTTTCCCCAAAAAAGTCTTCCCAAATAAGTGAAGCATTTCATCCTCGATCAAGTGGATCACAAATGGGGGAGACAGAAATGTGTGTGGAAATTATCTGTCCTGTTGTCTCAATCTGACTGCTAAATAACAATGGCCCCTGTGCTCGTGGCCTCCAGTTATGGAAGTTTGAGAGTGCTAATTTCTTCTGGACAACAACATGTGAGGTCATAGCACTGGCCCGCTCATGATACAACAGTGTGGCAGTGTGCTCTCAGCTACTTCACCCACCAGTTCATTTTCCCATTTTGTTCTCCCATCTATCAACTGTTTGGAGGACTGAGAAGAGCCTAAATATTGGTTTTGGCTTCATCATGTGAAATCTACATTATTAGTTTGGCAACAGATGCTTGCCAAACATACAACAGAAAGTAAGTACATATCAGCTAAAGCATCCGCAGCTCTGCTTGTGTAAAAACAGCCACTTACACATGAGAGTTCTTCTGTGTTTGGGTAAGAACAATGTCCAATTATGGGCTTTTCTTTGGAAATAAATTAGAACTTCAATGGGGTATCAACTAATTATCTCCTAAGGAGGAAAAAAAGCCCTTTAATTTTATGTTAATAGAGCTAAAGGAATATTTAGCTGTGTCATTTAAGTATGAATTGATGCTATAAGCCTCGCAACATAGAAGTGCTAAAAGGGTTTAAATCGGGAGCTTTAGCCCACATGATGACCTTACCACCTTTTCCCAGGTGGCTAGATGTAGGAGAAATTGGCAACGCCACCCCATATGATTAATTAAGCTCCATCGTGGAATTCTAAAGCTGTAGTAACTAGCCAAGCTACACAAGTAGAGCTCTCTTAAAAGATTTAATCAGGCATTGGGCAAAACCCTCTATATTAGTAGATTTGGC
This sequence comes from Elgaria multicarinata webbii, assembly GCF_023053635.1. NCBI lineage: Eukaryota > Metazoa > Chordata > Lepidosauria > Squamata > Anguidae > Elgaria > Elgaria multicarinata. Next base: position 160,750,896 of record NC_086172.1, on the reverse strand, counting down.
ATTCATCTAAGGAAAGATCAATGATGCTAAACTCTCAACAGGCTTTTAAAACATTCTTGAAGAAAAGTGGGGCGGGGGAGGAGAGAACCTCTTACAAAACAGTAAATAATATTATGGAATTAGTGAATTCACGTTGACTTGTGATAAAAAACAGAATGGGGAGGAATGTGAGGATGTAGAGTGGGCATCAAGGGTAGGTATGGTTGGGCATCTACCAAGAGCCCACACCTCAGCAGAGGCCCACTGACAAGAGGCCCATGGAGCTGCTCCTCCACTTCACCATGGTAACCCGCTCCTTCACCTGACTTAGCCATTGTCAGAGCCACCGCAATTTGGTTTAAACAAAGGATTTGGATGAAGTGCCTTACAAATCGAGCTTCTCCCTAAAATTGCCCGTAAGACTTACACAGAATCATAGAATAGTAGAGTTGGAAGGGGCCTATAAGGCCATCGAGTCCAACCCCCTGCTCAATGCAGGAATCCACCTTAAAGCATCCCTGACAGGTGGTTGTCCAGCTGCCTCTTGAAGGCCTCTAGTGTGGGAGAGCCCACAACCTCCCTAGGCCATTGGTTTGATTGTCGTACTGCTCTAACAGTGTTTTCCTGATGTCCAGCTGGAATCTGGCTTCCTGTAATTTGAGCTCATTATTCCATGTCCTGATCAGGAAGAGATCCTGGCCCTCCTCTGTGGGCTTTGCTAGACCTACCTGGGAATCCAGGCCTGTAGAGCGGCCAGCCCGTGCTAGAAGTAGCACGGGCTGTCGCTACTGTCTACACATAATACGCAATGAGATAAAGGAAAGCCCCGTTGCGTCTGCCATTTTTTTGTTTGTTTAAAGGGGCCATGTGCGCAGGAGCGCACCAACGAGAAAGGTAGGTTGTTGTTTTTTTAAAAAAAAGGGTTCCCCGCTCCCCCTGCCCCCGATTCCCCCTGTGATGTCTGATGCCCTCCGCCCACCTGCTTGCGATGTCCGATCCCCCCTGCCGCCCACCCGCCATGTCTGATCCGCCGCCCGCCCGCCATGTCCGATCCCCCCGCCCACCTGCCATATCCAATCCCGCCACCCGCCCGCCATGTCTGATCGCCCACCTGCCATGTCTGATCCCCCGCCGCCCCCCCCGCCATGTCCAATGCCCCGCCTTGTCCCTGGGCCACGATTCCCCCCGATCTCCCACGGCCTCCGTTTCCTGCCCCCGATCTCCCCATGGCCTCTGTTTCCCACCCCCCATGTCCCATAGGCCACAATTCCCTCCCGCCCCATGTCCCCACTGTAGCCCTGATGGCCGCAGCGCTCCTGTGGAGTGCTGCGGCCCATCCGCCGCTTTCCCCAGCTACTCGGGAGTAAATGCAGTAGCCGGGAAAAGCGACGGACCTGGCTACATGGTCCAGCCCGAGACCGCAGGAAAAAACGGGCCAGAAGCGGTGCCGGTTACCCCGGGACCAGGGAGGCTTTACCCCTGCCTAAGCCCGGGATACCCTGTGCGTCATCTAGACGCACAGGGGTGAGCCCAGGGCTCGCACCGGGCTAAAGCCTCATCTAGCAAGGCCCTGTGTGACAACCTTTCAAGTATTTGAAGAGTGCTATCATGTCTCCCCTCAACCTTCTCTTCTCCAGGCTAAACATGCCCAGTTCTTTCAGTCTCTCCTCAGAGGGCTTTGTTTCCAGACCCCTGATCATCCTCGTTGCCCTCCACTGAACCCCTCCAGCTTGTCTGCATCCTTCTTGAAGTGTGGTGCCTAGGACAAGACCCAATACTCAATATGAGGCCAAGCCAGTGCCGAATAAAGGGGAACCAGTACCTTGTGCAATTTGGAAGCTATAGTTCTACAAATGCATCCCAAAATAGCATCTGCCTTTTTTGCAGCCACATCACACTGTTGGCTCATATTCTGCTTGTGATCTACAACAATTCCAAGATCCAAATGGCTGTTTTCAGCTTGAATAGCCACTTGCCAGTGTTCTGGGCTCTCTAATTGACCACCTGCCTTGGGCTCAAAAATGACAACTCACTCATGGATCGCAGTCCCTTACAAGGTCTTGGGATTTAGCTCACGGATTGTGCTGTACTATGGATGTGACCCAGCTCTGGCCTCAGTGGGGTGTTTTATCAGGGAGTAGCACTTTCTCTCTGGGTATACAAGGCAAACATGGCCCAAGGAGGAACAGGGAACAATGGCCCTGAAAACAAGGGATGGGCACCACCACAGTAGAGTGAAGAATCATGCTTGGAAAGAGTTGCAATGAACGATATTTAAATCCAATAGGACCTCAGGTTATTCTTAGAGCTCAGACGCACACAGCTAAGGAATACCCAAGATGGGAAAATGAACTTCTGCCTGAACTCCAAGGCAGTTATAGGGTTCAAAAGTAAAGGTATAAAGGACTCGATGGCTCAGAAGCTGGACCCAGGATGGCCAAAACAAAGGGAATAATACAAAGGGAATAATATTTTGGCTCTGAGGAATGCAAAGAAAGCTCAGGGAGGCTCCTTGCCCCTTGATTGACTGATATTTGGCTGGCTACAAATGGCCATAGCAATACAGGAGAATATAATCAGCTGCTAGTATTAAAAAGAAAAGATATTGTTAGGGGCATTCAGGTTATAAATGAATCTGTTGACTTGCCTAGTGGGTGGGAACCCTTCAAGAGTGGGCCAAATTTCCTACAAAGGCTTTGGGCTGGTCAATTCAAAGGTAGCCTCATGGGTTCTTCAGCTGGAAGGTGTCATGGCAATCAGGCAGGTATTTGCATGGTTCCATAGTTCCACAGGGAAGAACTCTCTTTAATCTAATCAATACAGGAAGCACGTACACCCAATGGCTTCTGCCCCTCCGCCAGCCCAAGAAGCAGGACAAGATGGCACCCCTTTTCCATTCCATATACAGTAGCCAGCTGGATGAACAGTTGAACCTTTCTTCAATACTGGCTATGGGATAGTGTCCTCCACTACAACTGTGGCAACAGGGGAGTTTAGGGCCATGAGGACAGGTGGTGTGACATACACAGAAGTGTCCTCCAACAAAGGGAACAGCCAGGGAATTTAAAAAGAACAGCTGGGAGGCTACCATTGCTGCCCCCCCCCGGCATCTGCCGCCTGAAGCAGTTGCCTCACTCTGCCTAATGGTAGGGCCTGCCCTGACTACTGATGATGTTCCTGGTAACCTTCCCATGCTGATGCTTGCGGGGGCAGTTACAAGAGAAGGAGAGAAGGGACAAGTGGAAATCTGCTTGGACTTTGCCCATTAGCTGAAAAATTGAGCTTTTTGGTAGGTAACTTGCTTCTGTTTTCCATCCCTTGTGGATAAAATGCACATGGATAGAATGAGAATGGCTCCATGGGGGATTGTAGCATCATGCGAGAACATACCCAATGTCTTTGGCCATCTGTTTCTCCCCTACTCCATATCTGACACACATTTTGATATTCTATGGTGATTTACAGAATTGTTTCTCTGCCAACCACTTTGGACAACTTTTCTTTTAGAGGATGAGCAATGTGATTGTCCTGGTAACTGACCTATTGAGACTCCTTTCCTTCTGTTTGTGCTTAAAACTATACAGCAAGGGGAAAGGGGAGACTGTAGGCCAGTTCCACCTCAAAAGCACCGCCTGAGTCCATCTACATGGCCTGCTGTTCAGGAAATAAAAGCAACAGTAGCCACAGTGAACGCAGAAGGAATCAGGGATTGCTTGCAATGGAGAAAGGCAGAGGTCTTTTCTTGGCTTTTAACTCTGTATAACTGGATATGTTACATATTGATTAGTGCTTTGATGAAAATTTTGACCATTTCATTTTTGGCATTTTGTGGGGTTGGGAGAAAAATGAACATTTGGGCCAAAGAGGCTGGGGGAGGTGAGAATTTTGGAGAATTTTCCTCCTTGCAGAGGGGGACAGGATTTCAACAAACCTTTTTAAATGTAGGCAGTTGTTGAGGGGGGTGGGTCTTCTTTCTTTCTTTTTATTTATTTTAAAAGTACCCCCGACATTTTCAGGAGCCTAGGAGGTCTTCCTCAATGCTTATTGGAGAGGGTGAGGTCACATGGGATCCAACAGACATTCACAAAGAACTGCTGGGCTCCTCCAAATGCCGAGGGAAAGGGGATTTAAAAAAAAAACACTAAAAAATTAGGGGAAAGGGCTCTCAGCAACTGGCTACACTTAAAAAAAAATATGTGGAAACTCTGTCCCTCTCCCCAAGGAGAAAATTCTCTAAATGTGGTCCCCTCCCCATGAAAGAGGCAGAAAAAACAATGCCTCTTTTGCAGGGAGAGAGAAAGTTTCCGAAAATAGGGGCAGGGGGAGGATTTAGCCCAGCACTAATATTGATTATAAGGTTTCCATACCCACAGAGTATGTGGTCTACTTCTAATGTACAGTCCTTCCCCATTCTCAGAAGTTGCTGGTTAGATGCGCCTTAAGAGAGATGCATCTTAACAGAGACATTTTGTCACTCCAGGTGGAAGATTCAAATGAACACCACCCTACTTCTAGCAGGTAAAAATAAAAAAATAAAAGAGGGGACAAATTTGCCAACCTATAGTGGCTGCCAAAATCTGCCACTTGAGAGGCAAACTAGACATGATATTAAATGTGTCTTTGCATTTAACATGCAGAAGGAAGCAGGGCTGGGCAGAGGAGGTGGGTAGTGGGGCCAGTTGGCATGGGCCTATGACTTTGAGGGGGCCGACTCTGAGTCCCCCTGGGCAAAGTTGCTTGATTTTTCTGTCGCTGATGATGAATTTGCCCAAAGAAAAGCACGTAAAGCATTTCTGAATGTGAAGAAGTGATGTCTTATATACGTCTTGAATAAAAGCGCTTGCCATTACCTTTTTAATAAATTGTTCTAGTTCATATGTATTTAGAACTGATTAAAATACTTAATGAGCAGTTTGAAATGGGGCCTACATTTCCTAGCTGGCCAGGGCCTATTACCAGCTTTGCCTGGCCCTGGAAGGAAGGGAGGGGAAGGGAAGGAAAAATCCAGTGGAATTTTAGGATGTTTTTAGGATGTTTTTAGGATGTTTTTAATTCAGTTTTATGTATTTTATACTTATAGTTGTTCCCCACCTCGATCCAAGCAGGTAAGATGATGATGATGATGATGATTTAGAAGTTGCTGTGAGGACTGAAATTATTGAGTTTGCAGCAAACAGGGAGGGGGTATTTAACCCTTTCCTCCCCTGCTGCGGTCCTGATAGAAATCACTCCTTTGAAGCTGCTTCTTGGGAGGAAATACCCCATTGACAGCCATGGATTTTTGTTGTCCAGACAATTAAACTTGCCAGGTTTGTTTGCTTTTATCTGCATATTATAATCCATGTATATTAAATGGAAAGATGCGTGTGACATCACACAACTGTGAAGAATAGGGGTGCAAATCTGTACCTTTAACTTGCTGTTGCTGTGGGGTTGTAACATCTGCCCCTAGGTAAGATCTATGGTCTATTGTTCAAACCGGCTGTGCCAGGCTTTGGTGGCTGCCAGCCAAGGTCATTCCTGTCTCGAGCCAGTCCAACTCCCACCGGCACCTGGAGATTATCAGGGAGGTGGACAAACTAACCGGATTCAGCTGTGGGAAAAGAGGTGGCCCTGGCCCCTGTGGGGGTGGGCTATAGCCCAGGAAGGGCACCAGTTGGTCTACTCAGGTCATGGGACCGGGGGTCCCAAAAAGAGATAAAAAGCTCAATGATGAAGATCCTCCATCTTCCTTGGTGGTGCGTGCGTATGTCAAGTGGGAAGGTCAGGTCTGTGGCAACCATGGAAGTTGCCCGGAGTTGAAAAGGGTTTTTTATGTTTTAACATGTGTGGGTATTCGAGAGAAGGCCAGCTGGATTTCGGCTGGGTGTGAGATCGTATGAATGCTTCTTGGGGTAATGGCTAAGTATTAGAGCTTTTCCTCACTTTCTTTCCTCACTCTTCCTTGTCCACATCCCCTCTTCCTCCCCTCTCCCCTGTTCTCCCCCTTCCTATTTTAAAAGGGGCTGTTTCATGACCAAGGCCTTACGTGTTAGTTTTAGTGATTGCAATAAAGCTGCTTTGGTCCCTAAATGTGTGTCTGTGGTTTATTCCCGTGAACATCTGGCTTGTCCCAGTTGTGGACAGGGCAGGGAGGTGGGTAACTTAGGAGTTCAGGATGTTTGGTCCAGGAGCCTACCTTGCAGGGTTGTCAGGTGAACCCTGACTTCCTTTACAACAACTACTTTGACCCTGGAGTGATCACCCCACCTTGCATCATGGTAGGCCATCTTATACCATGCAGTTCTCTACACACTTACTCAGAAGTAAGCCCCACTAGTAATGCTTCTGAAGAATCAGGCATAGGATCATCTGAGCCCCTGATATTTTCTCAGGATTGTGTCAAATCTGAGCCAGATTTCCCACTCAGTACAGAAGGCAGGTGTCTCCTGCATCACCCTTTCTCTCATTTGGTTTTTGTTTTCATCTGGACCATTTGACAACGAGGACACACCAACACACACCTCTCTCACCCGGAGTGCCAAAAGGCCCTTATCCCTTTGGAGATGGTACATATTTCAGCAAGATAGGATTCCCCATTGTTTACCCAACCCTTTATGATGTAAATGTGCCCTGATTTTTATTTGCGTGAGGCTCCTTTTCATCTGGTGATGGGGTTTCATTTAATAAATGTCCTATTAATCCCAGTGCTCTATCAGGAGAATTTAAGCTTGTTCCAATTCTTTGATTGCTTTTTAGGGATTATAGGAAACTTCATTGTCCTCCAGTGCACTGTGAATAACTACATTTAAATGATAGGTAGGAACCAAAAGGAAATCTATCGATAGCCCTTAGATAGATATGCAGAGTATATATGCATTTATATAGCTTACCAAAAAAAAAAAAAGGAGAGAGAGAGAGAAACTATGCCATACGAGGGGGGGAAAAATCAAATCAAGGCACGGAGAAACTGAAAAATACTACATGTATCATTCACCTGATTTCAATTGTGGCTCCCTTTGAACCTCGGCCAAATCATTTTGTACATTAAAAATTGGTCAGGGCTGATAAGATTCCATTTTCATGGTTGGTAATGCAGAACCGGTGAAAGAATACAATTACAGACCCCTGAGTAAACTCTGCGAATGTCAACTTGATGTAAATGATCAAGTGTCGACAAAGGGGAGCGGGTGGCAGGCTGAAGCAGCGGGGCGGGGGGGGGAGGCCGGGAGAGACAAGGGAGAATTGGCTTCCTCCTCACAGGCCTCCGACGCACTGGTGGTGATGGTGGTGGTGGTGGTGGTGTGCTTATGCCTGGGTTCTGGACCAGCGGTTTGGAACCCCTCCGCAGGCAACATTCCAACCGCGTCTTCCCATTCCTAAGTGCTGCCCGATAGCAGGACAGCAAACAGCATCTTCTACTTCATCTGTCTCTATTTTCCGGTTGTTGTCCCATATATTTTGCCCAAATGGTCAAATACAGATATATTTATATGTGTGTCTGTGTGTGTATCAAATCTGTCTCTATTTTGCTGTTTGGGGAGAGTGTATGGATGCTTTCTTTTAATTAAAAAAAAAATGCAAATTTTGCCCAAATGGTAAAACGCGGGAACATATATATGCCTTTGTGCTTTTATATTGTACTTTTATATTGTACTTTTTATATTGCATTTTGTTTTATTCCTTGAATTGTACTTGATGTTTTTGATTTTTTGCAAAACACCCAGAGAGCTTCGGCTATTAGGCAGTATAGAAATGCAATAAATAAATAAATAAGCAAGCAAGCCTCTATTTTGCCATCTGTGTAGACTATGAGAATGCTTTTTTAAAAAAAAATCATCCAAATTTGGTTAGTGTGTACACTGATATGCAGTGTGCATATCAGTGTACCGCAACTGGTTTGTATCACGTGTTCTTTTGAGTCTGTTTTATTGAAATGGATAGTGTATGTTTTTTTTATATTACAAGCCACTTGGAGGTGACTGCAGTCTTGAAAGGCAGCCAAGAAATATATAAAATAATAATAAATAACACTGAACATGTTGGAGTTGTAGATAATCTATAAATAAATATAACCAGATCTATAGGTGAAATTAAACATTCTATTTAGTAGTAGTAGTAAATGATTATGGTTAATTTGGGACTAGAACACCTGTTTTAGAAGTTAGTGCAGGATAAAATATTGATTGCAAAGTAAAATGCATACAGCAGGCAATGAAGGACCTTCAAAATGAGTTAAAAGGGAATCAGAGTGGAGGCCGCCCACCACCAGGTATGGACCCTTAGGTTGCAGTGATGTACACACTTACCTGGAACTTACTTCTGAATAGATGTTCTTGGATTTCACTGCTAGAATAGTGGTGTTATAAGGACATAGGTTCATCTGTAAAACAATGGAGGCATGCAAATGGGAAAGTCAACAAAATAATAAATACTATTGGTGTGGTAAGATGGCTGAGCACACGGGTTTCCTGGGCTGAACACGTAATAATTCCTTACATGTAGTTCAATATAGGGGAAGTTAGTCACCCTTAAGGGGACCATATGGAAAAGAGGACAGGGCTCCTGTACCTTTAACAGTGGCACAGGAAAGGGAATTTCAGCAGGTGTCGTTTGTATGCATGCAGCATCTGCTGCAATTCCCTCTTCATCCCAACAGTTAAAGCTGTAGGAGCCCTGCCCTGAGTGACCAGATACAAAAGAGGGCAGGGCTCCTGCAGCTTTAACTGTTGGGATGAAGAGGGAATTGCACCAGATGCTGCATGCATACAAACGACACCTGCTGAAATTCCCTTTCCTATGCCACAGTTAAAGGTACAGGAGCCCTGTCCTCCTTTCCATATGATCACCCTAAGTCCAGGGATGCAGAACCTCAAGCTCAGGGGCCAAGCATCTGGCCCTCTAGGGTTCCAAGAGAGCCATTCCCCCAGAGAGCCCCACCCATTTCAACCACTGTTTGGTGATTTCCCAGTTCTTATGCAGCCCCCCCCCCCCATTCTAAAAGGTTGAAATGCCTTTCCTAAGGCTTAGTTATCAGCAGTAAGAGCTTTAAGCTAGGATAGGCTGGTATTGGGTGCAGTTTGGCCACTTTCCTTTTGTAGTGCAGCTTCTGAGAGCTTCTCCAAAATGGAATTCAGCCCTCAGGCTGAAAGAGGCTCAGTGCCCCTGCTTTAGTCCCATTGAAGTCAATGGGCCATGTAAGTCATGGCTAACACAAGTCCCATTCATCTGAGGGAGACATGATAGCACTCTTCAAGTACTTGAAAGGTTGTCACACAGAGGAGGGCCAGGATCTCGTCTCGATCCTCCCAGAGTTCAGGACATACAATAATGGGCTCAAGTTACAGGAAACCAGATTCCAGCTGGACATCAGGAAAAACGTCCTGACTATTAGAGCAGTATGACAATGGAGCCAATGACCTAGGAAGGTCATGGGCTCTCCCACAGTAGAGGCCTTCAAGAGGCAGCTGGACAACCATCTGTCAGGTATGCTTTAAGGTGGATTCCTGCATTGAGCAGGGGGTTGGACTCGATGGCCTTATAGGCCCCTTCCAGCTCTACTATTCTATGATTCTACAGCAGTTTCTCGTGAAGAGGAGAAACGGCTGAAGAAGGAATGTGTTAAAGCAGCCTTCCCCAAACCAGCTCAATCCAGATGTTCCAGACTACAACTACCAGCAGCACCAGCCACTGTGCCTAATGATCACGGATGATGGGAGTTGTAGTCCAACACACTCAGAAGGTGCCAAATTGGAGAAGGCTATATTAGAGGTTTATAAATGTACTCCTTCACACAGGGATTCATTCATCTATGGAATTTGCTGTCCCCATGATGTATTTGATGGCTTTAAAAGGGGGGGGGATGCACAAATCCAAGGCTATTGGTCCTGATGGCTACATGGAGCTTCCATGTTTCATAACTGGGCCAGCCCAAGACATTGGGGCAAAGAACAAGATGGCGCTGCCTTGCCTTTCACCTACAGAAGCTGGTGATGGGACAGCATCCTCCACCACAGCTCTACGTAGAAGGTTAGCCTGGGGGTGCAGGGCAGGCTGACTGGAACACACAGCGCTGTCCTCCAGCAGAGATAACTAGCCAGGAGGCTGCTGCGAGTCCCCCGCTGGCCCCTTCCACACCACCCTGCGTCTGCCGCCTGAGGTGACCACTTCACACTGCCAAAAGGTAGGGCCGGCCCATTTCAGGGGTGAGTAAAGTCAAAAGCAAAAGGAACGGGCGCAAAAATGCCAACATAGTTTAGCTTAAAGTTTGTGCTGCCGGAAACTAAGGCCAGATTTACATCAAGCAGGATATAGCAGTACGAAAGTGGCATGAAAGCAGTATATGGTATGTGTTAATGGGCCCTGCTTTTATACCACTTTATATACCACCTTCATAGTGCAATATCCTGCTTGGTGTAAATTAGGCCTGAGCCTCCTGAGAGGTGTTTAAACCTTTCAGAAGGAGGGGGAAAGACATGTCAAAGCTGGAAAACCACCAGTCGCAGGAAAGGGAGCTGTGCTAGCGATGTGGTCACCTGGAAAATCTCAGAGGACCAGATTGGGACCCCATTAGAAAAGGTGGGAGCATCTTAGATAGCTCCTCTAGAGTTCTGACTGGTTCTGACTGAAACCCGGAGCGGATTCACCACCCCACCAATATCGGAGCCACCAGCCTCTCCAGGTTACAGGGCATGTCCCCCCCCCCCCCCGGTCCCATCTATCATGCACACATACAGAGTTTTAACAAGACTGCTTGTACTATAATATTCCACACCGCAATAAAGAAATGTGGCACAAGAAGTTGTATCAGCTTGTCCCAGTGACTCTTATTTAAGTCCGTTGGTTTCTGTTCACCACTCTGCTGCTAAGATCATCTTCTTGGCTCGCCGCTCTGACCATGTTACTCCACTTCTGAAATCTCTTCACTGGCTTCCAATTCACTTCAGAATCCAATATAAACTTCTCCTGTTGACCTACAAAGCTTTTCACTGTCTAGCTCCTTCCTATCTCTCCTCTCTCATCTCACACTATCGCCCCACTCGTGCTCTTCGCTCCTCTGATGCCATGTTTCTCGCCTGCCCAAGGGTCTCTACTTCCCTTGCTCGGCTTCGTCCATTTTCTTCTGCTGCCCCTCATGCCTGGAACGCTCTTCCAGAACATTTGAGAACTACAAGTTCAACCGCAGCTTTTAAAGCTCAGCTAAAAACTTTTCTTTTTCCTAAAGCTTTTAAAACTTGATTTTGTTCTGACTTTATACTGTTAGTTTTACCCTACCCAGTGCCTGTTTACCCTACCCTGTGCCTGTTTGCTTTCTCTTCCCCTCCTTATTGTTTTATTATGGTTTTATTAGAATGTAAGCCTATGCGGCAGGGTCTCGCTATTTACTGTTTTACTCTGTACAGCACCATGTACATTGATGGTGCTATATAAATAAATAAATAAATAATAATAATAATAATAATAATAATAATAATAATAATAACGGCATGAACAGGAGGGGAAATGGCTATAGCCATCATTAGGATTGTCTCAAGCGCCTAACTGGATCCAGGAGTACAGCGGATCCTCTCCCCGCCTCCCCACACCCGCTGCCCCGGACCCAGTCGGATGCACAGCACAGACACGAGCACAGACCCTGCACGAGCACAGACCCTGCTCAAGCGCCCGTGAGGCCCATAGAGTACTCGACAGCCGCTTTGAGCCAAAATTGCTCACTTACCTTTCCTGCATCAATGGCAGCCACCATTGACACAACGGAGGGAAATGCACAATTTCTGGAGCCTCATAAACAGTGCACTTCCCCCCCCACTGCGTCAACAGTGGCTGTAAAGGCCCCATTTACATGAGGGTAAAGGGGCAAACAGAGCAATTTCAGCACGAAGGGGCGAACGGCTGTTGAGCGCTCACCAGGGCAAGCTGAGCCTCAGAAGAGGCTCACTCACGTAGCCTGTCAAGCAGAGCATGTGAAGGGGAGTTTGCCCACCCCTACCCCTACTTTCCTGGCAGGGGAGACACCTTGATCATGAAGGAGGTTTTCCCAGGGTGAGGCTCATCCATTGCATTCCTGGTGTGCTAACACCTGCGATTTCCCCAAATGCGGGAAACTTGACTGCATAATTTGTGGTAACAAGGGAAAGGGCCTTTTCAGTGGTGACCCCCCAACTAAAGAACAATCACCCTGACAAGGCTCGCCTGGTGCCAACAGTGTTATCTTTTCAGCACCAGGTCAAGACTTTTCTCTTCTCCCAAGCATTTAACAGCATATGTTGAGTTTTAACTGACCCAGAATAGTTGTTTTAAATGGATATTATCTAATCTGTTTTTATGGTTTTAAATGTTGTATATTGGTTTTTAAATGTTCAGTGTTTTTAATCTTTGTAAACCGCCCAGAGAGCTTGGGGTAGTATATAAATGTAGAAGAAGAAGAAGAAGAAGAAGAAGAAGAAGAAGAAGAAGAAGAAGAAGAAGAAGAAGAAGAAGAGGAGGAGGAGGAGGAGGAGGAGGAGGAGGAGGAGGAGGAGGAGGAGGAGGAGGAGGAGGAGGAGGAGCGGCGAACAGGCACAAAGTACTATAGACTGTTCAAAGAAACAATGGGCCAGTTTGTATGATTAAGCACCCCGCCTTGGCTTATTTAATGCCTGCATGTTTAAGCCATATGGGCTGTACCATGTGCAGACATCCATTAACACACTACCCACAACCCTAAAACATCCCATGGGTTCTGGGTGGTTTGTAAACCACACTAACAGCCCATCATCAGTGGGTTTGGGTGACACAATATGCTGCGGTCATGGCTTGGATATTTGAAAGCTGCCTGGTATGCACTGTTATGTGCCACGACCCACTGTGACTTAAATAAATTATGGTGGGCTGCGGTGATCATGAAATCCCAGGTACTTTCTACACAAGGCTTTCATTGTGAGCTCATGATTGTTCATTCACAGTAGTTTGCTTGTCCTTTATAGAACATGGTCTTCCTCCAGGGCCTCTCCCATTCTCTACAACCATTTCCCTGACTTGTTTTAGATCGAGGAAAATGTGGTGTTATTTAGAAACGGTGGAATGAGACGCTCATGTATTTGTGCAATTCCACTATACAACAGTGCCATCTAGTGGCCGTGTAATGAAACATATAGAAAAGCAAAGAAAGAAAGAAAAAAAAAACCTGGAAAAAAACATGTGTAAAGGAGCCAATCTTAATCCCAAAATGGATCTGGAAGCAAAAGCCTCTATAAAAGTGCAGGGGCAAAAGCCTCATGTAGAAAAGCCCCCAGTCAATGGGTACAATCCAGTCAAATTTTAAAACCTTGAAATTCCATTGGTTTCAAATAGGAGAGTTATGCACACATTTAAAGCTGAAATGTCAGTGTGTTATTTTCCCTTCCCCCCTTCTCATCACCTCCAGACTCAGTGAAAAGCAATATCAGAATGCTGCTTAAGCGATCCAACCCACTTATAAAACAGAAGCAGAGTTTAATGTGGTTGATTTCAGAGGCTGGAACCAAACAGTAGTGAAAGATTGTTTGTTTGTTTATTTATTTACTTAAGGTATTTTTTTATATACCTTGCCTTTCTATTAATACGTTGGGTGGCTTTCAAAAATTAAAAATGGGGAGATAATTACACACCATGAAAAAACAGTATAGGGAAAAAAACCGGTACAGGAAAAGTAAATAGAACATAATAACGAGCAGCCTAGAATACATATGGAAAAGCAGAGCTGAAAGTGGTTTGAGAGAGACGTTATTCATGATGTAGACACTCATTTTTTTCAGACCCGCCTCTGATCAAACAGGCTTTGCAAGTTTTTTGAAATGGTACAAAAACCTGCACGATGTGTTTGGTGCAAGTGGAATTGAAAGACACATGATGAGCTCTCTTTCAAACCTCAACAACAACACATAACAAGCACACACACAAAGGAAAATTGTCTGTCTCCTGCATGAAACAATATGTGGCACCTTTCTCCACGTTTAATCACTGGAAAACACTGCCTCCTAGTGGCAAAGCTTCATGATACAAGCATCCGGATCCCTCTTTCCTTCCCACCCCCCTTCCACCCCATGTCTATCCCCCTCGCTGAGAAATTCCCAACTGCATTGATCCGAGGGATATATTTATTAATTTTATTGGTTCAAGAAACTAAAGTGAACTTCAGGGGATTTAAGCCATAAAGGAGTTCAGAGCGCGGAGCATTCCCCTCCCTCATTTATTTTAAGAATTCTCCGCCAAACTGATGAAAGCAGGTATCAACTTCAGTGCTTCTTTACCTGCTCTCTTCATTTTTGCATTTCCCAACATCTTTCACGTATGCACGCCATATCAATGATCGAAACATGATTACATTTATCTGCCCCATGACACACCGATTTTGTGTTCCCACGCAGCCCCTTCCCCTGAAAGCGAGACCTTCCCCTTTATCAGGGTTTATCTGCCTTGAATTTTTCCACCACCGCATTTTTAGGCTAGGAGAAACAAAACAAAAACTTTTTTTAAAAAAAATAGCCACGGTTTTCGCTTGCGAAAGAACAAAAAAGGTATTGTGGGCTGATAAAGACAAAGCTGGCAAATTACAAGGTTACTCCGAAACACAGCACTGAAGGCTGGAGAACAATGGGCTTGCCAGAAACTTTTTTTTTATTTTTACGCTGACTGGGTGGCAGTGAAGACAATAGAGAACTAAAGTTAGTCAGTGTACTTTGGTGTCATCGCTGAACATGTCCGTCCCTGCTCAGTTCTAACAGGAATACATAACTATCCTGATATATGGGTTCTCTCTGAATTGGCTGTTGAGAAGGTGGTGGTGGGAAGGAAGGGGGGAGGAGACCAGCCCATGGCACTAATATATCTAGGGATCGGTTTATATCTTACATAAAAACACACCATAACCGGACTGCCCACTTCTTGTTTAGTGTTCTGTTCTTTTCATCCACTAATACATCATAAAGGAGCCAATCCCTGGGGGACGACACAAGTGAGGAATTGCACACTTTAAAAATGTACTTCATCTGTTCTCTTTCCAGGGTCTTGGCCTGTATCTAGCATGTCCACCACCACCACCACCCTGACGTGGAAGGACAGAGGGGGCTAGAGGGTGGAGCTGAGCCTCCTTCCTTCAGGCCAAAAAAGACTATTGCTGTAGTTGCAGCCAATCAATGTCTATATCTGTTCTACTTTTGCTTGTCTGTCTGTCTGTTTGAGCAGTTTCTTGTTGGTTGATTATTTTCTTTCTTAATTCTGGTGTGCATATCACTGTGGTACTAGCATAACGCCCGTGTCCCATGTGTGGTAGCAGTCCTGTTCTTTTCTCACTTTTTTGCCCCTCAGCCTCCTCACCGCAGGGGGAGGGGGTTCAGGAATAATGAAAACGTGGCTCATGCATAGTGGTGTGGGGAATGTGGGGAGGGGGGACATTTTTCTCCCTCTCCCATAACACTAGAACCCAATGGGGGCATCCCATGAAGCTGATTGGTGGGAGATTCAGGACAGACTAAAGGAAGGACTTCTTCACACAGCACATAGTTAAACTATGGAATTTGCTACCACAGGATGTAGTGATGGAAACCAATTTGGATGGCTTTAAAAGGGGGCTGGATAAATTCCTGGAGGAGAAGGCTTTCCATCGCTACTACCTCCAGTATCTGAGGCAGTAAGCCTATATACACCAGTTGCTGGGAACACGGGTGGCAGGGTGCTGTTGCAACTGCGTCTTGCTGTTGGGTTCCTGGTCAACAGTTGGTTGGCCACTATGTGAACAGAATGCTGGACTAGTATCCTGCAGGACTCTTCTTATGTTCTTATAGTGTATCCCTCCTCTGAAATTTGCATGCAGTGAGGCCCCCTCCCTTGCTCACCCAATTTGGCCTCCTCCATCTCCTTTTCCCTCCCAGCTGCTGGCAGAGACAGCCTAATCCTGTGGCTCTGCCCAGGGCCTGCCTTCGTGCTACACTCCACACTGGCAGAGGGACTGCCCTGCCTGTTTGGCGCAGAGGGAATTAATAGCTATTGTAGCTCAAGCTTTGAATGTTTTCAAACATTATTTATTTATTTATTGCATTTCTATCTGGCGTTCAAAAGTCTACACTGCTCAAGCTTCATTTTAAAATAAAAATGAGCAAAATCAGTCTGGTAAATCTCGATCAATGCACCTTATAGTGCCGTATTCTTATATAAGAGGTAAGATACTCATTTCAGTGATGTTGAATAGAACAGCCTGTAACATCGTCATCTGATTGATTTAGCCCTCCTTCACCTTCTTAAAACACTTTCAGGTGCCATGGTACTTCGTACACTGGGTGGTTTGCTACAGTGGCAGTGATTTCGGTGGGGCTATGAATCCATTCCAGGTTTCAGTGAGAACCAGACAGAACTCTGAAGGAGCAGTCCAAGGCAGTGAACCTATGTGGAGGTTAGGGTTCAGCACCTTGGATAGCTCCTTTAGAGTCCTGGCTGGTTCTGATTCCACCAGCCTTCACTGAATTTGGCTTAGTTCTCACTCAGATAATAACCCCATGTCTGTGTTGTAAAACTTTAGCAAACTGCAGGTAAGTAGGTAGATATATAGGCACAGACAACCATAAACACAGATAGAGTGTATATACATATATATTAGTTTTTGTGAACCACCCAGGGAGCTTCGGCTATTGGGTGGTATAAAAATGCAAATAATAATAATAATAATAATAATAATAATAATAATAATAATAATAATGGTAATGCTGCCTTCTTTTATAATATTAGAACTGGGGGGTCACTCAAAGAAAGTGACTGGCAATAGATTTTGTCCAGACAGAAGAACATCCGTCTTTGCACAATTAATTCATGGAATTCAAGTTCTAGCAGTGGCTACTACTTTAGATTGCTTTATAGGGGATTAGATATTCATGCAGAATAGATCTATCAATGGATATTAGCCATCACAGCTCAATGAAGACTGGAGATTCAGAGGTATTTGTTTGTATTTTATGCTTTTTATGCTTTTAAATTTTGTATTTGTTTTTAATGTTCACTGTTTTTAACTTTCGTAAACTGCCCAGAGAGCTTTGGCTATGGGGTGGTATATAAGTGTAAATAATAATAATAATAATAATAATAATAATAATAATAATAATAATAATAATAATAATAATAAGGCTAAGTCTGGCTAGAAACACAAATCAGGCAGCCAGAAACTTACACAAAATGAAACAAAGATGCCAAAGGACACAACCTCTTGAGATGGGTAGGAATGGAGAAGACCCATGTCACCAGTATGTACTTGGGCACTGAGGACCACAGCTTGTGGTATGTACTGTACACTTGTCCCACTTTTTCCTTCCACCAAACTACTTGTATTTATAGAATCATAGAATAGTAGAGTTGGAAGGGGCCTACAAGGCTATTGAGTCCAACCCCCTGCTCAATGCAGGAATCCACCTCAAAGCATCCCTGACAGATGGCTGTCCAGCTGCCTCTTGGATGCCCCTAGTATGGGAGAGCTTACCACCTCCCTTGGTCATTGGTTCCATTGTCGTACTGCTCTAACAGCCTGGAGGTTTTTCCTGATGTCCAGCCAGAATCTGGCATCCAGTGACTTGAGCCCATCATTCCATGTCCTGCACTCTGTGATGATCAAGAAGAGATCCTTGACCTCCTCCTTTGTATTGCATTTACCACCAGCAATCTGGAGACAAAAATATACATGATTGCGTTGGGTGGGTGGGGGTGCTATGACACTGGGAAGATAATTCTAGTCCCTCTTGAGGATGGCCATGTTAGAAATGCTTCCCTGCCACCGGTACACTCATCCAGGGTGAAAAAGGGCTGACACCAGGCTTCCGCAACCACATGCCTTCCAGATGTTTTGAATTTCAACCCTCATCAGCCCCAGCCAGCATGGGCAATGGTCAGGAAGCTTGGAGTTGCAGCCCAAAGCATCCGGAGGTAGGGAGGTTGGAGAAGCCCATAAGAGATTCAAATGAGTTCGGATTTTTATGAATCCTACCCACGGATTCCACAGCGGACCGGCATTTTCTGTGTTGCATGGACCTTCAGACTGGTTTTTGTTTGTTTTTTACTTTCTGGGAGCTGTACCTAAATTTGGTCGTGCAAGAGGAAAAACCACCAACCAAAAATATGAATTTCCCCCATAGGTTAAAGGGTGAAAATGCAGTTGGAGGGGGCATTGATGCATTTTTCAGGGGGGGGGGTCCCACTCTTGGAGAGATTTCTGCAAATTTGCATTAACAAAACCCTGTACATCCCTAACTAAACAGCCCTAGGTATGAGAACAATACTCTACACCCATTCCAATATATGTGCATAGCGGGTGGAGGACCTCGAAACTCATACATTGGTACAGTAGCCAAATACGAGGGTTCTGGCATGTCATGTCAGCAGCGGCATGATCCTCCTCTCCTTGACCGATATCTGCAGGATTCAGCATTGCCATCACCAACTTTGCTGACTTCCTCACCCACCCACCCCACTACTCCAGAGTAGTTGTGTTTCTTGCCAAGGGCAAAGTTATTCGCCAGGCAATGAGGCTGGGGAGAAATTTTACCTGTGTGCTCAACTAAGGGCTCATCTACACCAAGCAGGATATTCCACTATGAAAGTCAGGATCTACACTACTGCTTTATAGCAGTATTGAAGTGCACTGACAACTGTTGGGGCCCATTGACACGTACCATACACCGCTTTCATAGCCATTGTGGTGTAGTGGCTAAAGTGTCAGACCAGGAGTTGGGAGATCTGGGTTCTAGTCCCCACTCAGCCATGGAAACTTTGAGCCAGTCACAAACTCTCAGACCAACCCACCTCACAGGGTTGTTGTGAGGATAAAAATGGAGAGGAGGAGGATTATGTATGTCGCCTTGGGTTCCTTGGAGGAAGACAGGTGGGATATAAATGCAAAAATAAAAAAAATAGTGCAATATCTTGGTTGGTGTAGATGTGTCAATGGGCCCCAACAGTTGGTTGTTTTATTATGGTTTTAATTTTTGTGAACTGCCCAGAGAGCTTCGGCTATTGAGCGGTATAAAAATGTAATAAATAAATAAATAAACAGTTGTCAGTGTACTTCAGTACCACTGTAAAGCAGTAGTGTGGCTCCTGCCTTTTATAAACCGCTTTCATAGTGGAATATCCTGCTTGGTGTAGATGAGCCCTGAAACAATGATGAAGGCTTTTCACTTCCCCACGGCAAGATGACCAAGGCCGTAGCTAGACCTAAGGTTTATCCCAGGATTGTCCTGGGGTCAAACCTGTTCATCTAAGTGCCACACAGGGAATCCAGCATTCAGGCAGGGACGAACCCAGGATGATCCTGGGATAAACCTTAGGTCTAGCTACGGCCTTAGTTATGGTGCACTCAGTGGAAGCTGATAGCTCCGATTTCAGTGGGGCTGTGATTCTATTCTGAGTTTCATTAAGAAGAAGCCAAAATATGAAAGGAGCTATCCAAAGTGCTGAACCCTTTCTACACCTAAGGGTTATCCCAGGAAAATGGAGGGATCATCCCCGCCTGCTCCCAGGATCCCCTGTGTGTCCTTTGGATGCACAGGAACGATCCCAGGACAATCCCGGGATATAGGGCTGGTGTAGACATGCCCTGGGACCTTCCTGAGGTCAGATGTATATTCAATGCTTATGGGTCCTCTTTCTTGACCACCATGAAATTGGCCCAAGGCCATTCGCACACTTAGTCAAGACAAACTCACATTTACCTGCTACTTTACACGTAATGCAGAGCTGCAGTCAGTCAGGGTGACCTGTTGAGTCCAGCTGCATAATGCAACTAACACAGGTTTGTTGCAGTCACATCTAGAAAAATGGAATGCGTGACATGACCCACATGGGTACACACCGAAGGAGACCTCTGAGAGTACGGGAGCCTCACTCCAGCTTTCTTTTGCTGTACAATCCGGATGCAGTTGCACTGTATAAATCAGCCTTCCCCAGCCTGGCACCCCCCCCCCCCGATGTCTTGGACTACAACTCCTAACATCCTCAGCCAGCTGAGAGTGATGGGAGTTGTAGTCCAAGGCATCTGGGGGGCACCCAGTTGATGAAGGTTTGTATAAAGTCTGCCTTTATTGTAGTGTGCACATTGCCAGTTGTCTGTACAAGAGTTAATACAGCAATCGTGGGGTCGGTTGTGAGTGCTGCAAGCAATGTCATGTTCACCCAGAACTATCAAGGCTTATGTTAAAGTTATCCCGCTCCTACCCTGAGCTGTGCAGGTTCACTGAATCCACTCTTACATAAAATAGACTTTGTGGCTGCTTTTCATCAGCGTCTTTGCTCTCTGGTGTATGTTTGCTGTGTATTAGTGTCAGATCTTCAGTGATAGATGGTTAGGTGGTTCTGCTGTAGCCCTCTGTACGATCAAACAGCATTGCTCTGTGTGTGTGTGTGTGTGTGGGAGAGAGAGAGAGAGAGAGAGAGAGAGAGAGAGAGAGAGAGAGAGAGAGAGAGTCTGGTTTGATATTGGTTTTTTGTGAGAACATCCCTTTTTTGAAGAGTGGCAAAATGCAGAAGAATCAGCTTATATTAAAAATGCAGCATAATTTCCCTAATTATGGCATTTGCATCATGCTACACAGATTGGCTGGGTTATTTCAGATTGTTTTAAAGTCAAAGTGGCAGCGGGCCTCCAGTCTTCCCAAAGTGTTTGACACATGTGCAGTTGCATAATGAAACATCGCAAATTTTACCCTGCAATTGCGCTGGCTTTCTTCTCGTCTAAGTGCTGCATTAAGAGCATCAGAAAACCAAATGTACCCAAAACACTTTTTAAAAATGAACTAGGCTCCCCCCCTACACACACACACACGCCACTCTCATCCACAAATTAAGTCCCTAAAGATCCTTTTCGTTTTATCATTAACTACATTGAAGTAATAAATATTTTCTTTTTCATTCCTCAACCGTTTTGCATGAGAAGGAAGCCCACACTAGAGTTTAGCAGTTAATTTACACCAGTATTGTCTCTTGTGTAAGTAGCTAATACAAATACTCATTTTATTCCTTTGAATGCCGCTTTCCCTGATATGAGACAGACAGATGGACACACACACACACACAGAGAGAGAGAGAGAGAGAGAGAGAGAGAGAGAGATCACTACAACACAAATTGGGCATCAGAGATGTAGTCCGGACTTCTTTTTGCTATCATCCCTGATTGCCCTGTGGGTTGAGAAGTGGCCAATTTAAAGCATGAATATAGTCTGGGGATACATGAATCATGAATTGCATTTGATATATGGAAAGGAACAATCATTTAGAAAGGCTGAAAATGCAGTCATCTGCTTTTTAATGTTCAAGGGAAATGCTGCAATAGACAGCAGTACAGAAAAATATTATATATATATATATATATATATATATATATATATATATATATATATATGAGAAACTATCTTTGCTTCTGGCTTTCCTTGTTGTTGTTTTTTAATTGGGCTGGAAGGGGTTACTTCATTATGCAGCAAATTAGAAAATTCATAATTTATCATTGCACCCAGTCGAAATGCCACCCAACTGAGTCGCACCCCTGCGAAAACCATCACATAGTAACAAACTGTCAAAGTCTGCTGCAGCCGACGGGCAAAATTAATATGCAAATGTATGCAAGAAATTAAAAAGCAGAATTACCCAGGCAAATGAGGTAGCTATACTTGAATTGTTAGAATTATGAATAATTACTGCGAATTTTCTGCTCCTAATATAACTTGTTTTTTGATAAACAAAGACTTAATTATCGAGATGCGCTGGAGAATTTCCGTGGCGCTCATTAATCTTGCAAAAAAAAAAAAAAGATGAGGGGGGAAAAAACAAGTCCCTGGTGCCCAAACCGTAATGAAGAGCGCGTGCCCTGAATCTTCAGAAAGATCAGAGGCACCAGGATGCCAGGGCTGAGGGAAAAAAATGACAGTGCCAATGTCCCCTCCTGTACCCTGGAGTGTCATAACGTCTTCTACTAACTATCAAAGGGACTTATTTATGCCAGCAGCTGAGCTATAAGTCCAATTTACGATGCCTTAAGCAGTGGTGAAATAGTCTGTTGACGTGCTATGGAAATGCCATCTTGTGGTGGTTCAGTTTGGTCCCAGGGATACCAACTTGACAAAGGGGACCCCTCCACTCCATGGCTAATGGATGCTGCATGACAGACCAGAATACCCAAGAGGGACAATCTTTTAGGGCCAGTCTCAATGGTCCTCCATTAATCTTGGTTCTGCAGTGCTCTGGTGTCCATGGGAACAAGGGCATTATCATAAACACTGATTTTAAATTTTCCCATTAGGGACTGCAATACAGACAAGAGATGTTTCGGATGGGGAGGCTAAGGAGAGGGTGGGGGGCATGAGAAAGGCCACTCTGTGTGTGTGTGTGTGTGTGTGTGTGTGTGTGTGTGTGTGTGTGTGTGTGTGTATGCCAGGTTCACCCCAGAATGGATGGTAGAGAGGATTTTTACCCCTGGCAAAATATCACCTCAAAAAAAAATACACACACACACACACACAAAGGAGCAAATAGCTCTGAGTGTACCATGGGCTGCTTGCTGACTGTTTCCTCTGTTTTTGCAGAGAGGGAAGAGAAAAGGGGGGTGGAGAGAGACGGCCTGGCCCTGGTGGGTTGAGATAATTTACCATAAGAAAGCAAAAGGGAAAATAACCCCAGGTACCTCTCAGTGCAGACCAAATCGAACCTGCTGTGAGCTTATTATTACTTAAAAACTGGCATCTAAGTGGAAATGACTGACTCCCTGTCATTACCCCTATTTACCACGATGATAAACCCCGAGCAGATGAGAAGGCAAAATTACAAAACATCAGTTCTGGCGCTAGGAGGGCTACTTCAAGAAGCTGGAGGCAGTCTGCGTTTTCTAAAGCGTCCTCTCTGAATTCAAGTCCCCAAATTTCCTGATGCCTTGACAGGACCATTTGGCTGCATAGACAAATTGTCACCTTTTAAACCATGAAATCTCTCTCTCTCTCTCTCTCTCTCTCTCTCTCTCTCTCCACCCGTCCCTCCCTTCCTCTCTCTCTCTCTCTCTCTCTCTCTCAAAGAAAACATGAGACTCCACCGCTCTCTCACCCAATCCTCCAATTTCTCTAGATGCGCAGAAAGGCGACAGGGGCAGAATATTTACAACATTACTCCTGTTGCCTGTTCTACATACTTAAAAATACAAAAACGTGAAGCTGCAGAGTTTGTATGCGTGGGGGGTGGGGGGTGGCTTTTTGCTGCAATCAAAAGTATACATCTTCCGGTTTCACTTTCCAGGATTTTTATTTTAACTGGGAAAAAGCTTCAATTTTGCCCTGCCTCTCAGCCCAATTGCATGCAGGTTTACTCCGAAGTAAGCCTCATTGAGTTCAATGGGCCTTGCTACCAACCACATAAGTGCACATAAGACAGCAGAGTCTTGCTTTCTGCAAGATTAATTCATGCCACGGGCATTGCATGATCCACTGAAACAAATGTTTTTCATGAGCCTCTTAAGAACTATTTGGGAAGCACATCTAATGATTGTTAATTTTTTTTATAGTGTTAGAGGAACTCTGAAAGTGCAGCCAAATTTACATTTTTATTTTGAAGAGGATGAGAAGCAAACAGGACCAGAGTCTCCAGCTAAAGGCCTAACTCGCTGCACAGGTGGGTGGACGCAGGCATCATTCGAAATCAATGTGTGTGTGATTGATATATATATATATATATATATATATATATATATATTCATATATCTCATTGGTGAAATAAATAAATAAATGATATGGGTGGAGATATTTGTATTTTATTTATTGGTGCATTTATATCCTACTCTACAACCCTGAAGGGTCCCCAGAGCAGCTAACTATTAAAAAACAGTCACTTAAAACAACCAACATTAATAATAACATTATGCTCTCCCCACTTCCTGGAGTAGTGAAAACAGCAGAACATAACAAATGGAGGTTAATGTTAAAACCACATTAATAAGGTGGGGGGGGGGAAGACATTATGGCCTTAGCTAGACCCCAGGATCGTCCCTTTGTGTCTGCATGACACACGGGATCCTGGGATCAGGGAGGGATGATCCCTCACTTGGCCCGCTCGAGACCGCGGAATGTGTGGCCCATTGCCGCAGTTTGGCCCGGCTCTGTGCGATTCCTCGTCCAGGCCTAGAGCCATGCATGGGGCGCAGCACTCCTCAGGAGCGCTACGCCCATCTGGGGTAGGGTGGGGGCTAGCGGGAAAAGTACTTTTTAAAAAAACCTTACCTTTAGTGCATGAGCGTTCGTGCACTCCTGTGTCTTTAAAAAATAAAAAATGGTGGGCACGACGCCTCTCCTCCTGAGGTTGTCATGCCTCACATGTAAACGGAGGAGGGATCTTACGTTAATCACAACGCGAGATCTTCCCTCCTACGTCCTGGATTATAAGGTCGGTCTAGCTAAGGTCTACATCTCAAAGATGCACAAATCAAGCTTTATTTGGCCCAACACATTTCAAAGTACACTTCTTCTGTGACGTCTGGACATGCCATAAAATTACATGGAGGAGGCAGGGCAATTTCATCATAAAAGCTACATCTAGAAACATCCACTAACAGAAAACGTACGTATAGTATAATACTATTAAAACAACTGTTCTATATAATAAGGTCAAACAAACCTTCAAAAATGCATAATCAATGAATAATCCATGATTTTCAAGATTTGATTCAGATTTACCGTATCGAACAATTGTTTTACAAGTATTATATTATACATGCATTCATTGGTCTTATTTATAGTGCTGATGAAGAAGAAATGTACTTCCAAAGCATTGGGCCGAATAAGCATTGTTTCATGCACCTTTGACATTTCATCTTCCCCCGTCCCATTATTGGTGCTTTCTCTCGTTTGATTTCTCTTCTCTAAAACTACATTAACCAAAGCCCTTAAGATGAAACATTTAACAACCATGATACTGAAAAGTTAACACAGGGCATGTCTAGACAGGGCGATATCCCAGGGATCGTCCCGGGATCTTCCGTAAGTGTCCACATGATGCACAGGGGATCCCAGGAGCAGTGAGGGATGATCCCTTCCTTTCCCCAGGATATCGCCCTACCCTTTAATACCGACTTTTCCTGTTGTCTTCGGATGATCCCAAGACTGGGGGATATGTGGCCGGCTGTCCTGGTTTCATCCTGGCTCCTTGTGAGTAACCGCAAGGAACTGGGAACCAGGCATGGGGCGCGGAGCCCCTTCACGAGCTCCATGCTCATCAGGCGTGGGGTGGGGGGAGGGGAGGGGTTCTTTTTTTAAAAAAAAAACCTCATTTTTTCAGTGGAGCACTCCTGCGCTCTTTTTCGATTAAAAAAATGGCGGGCGCAATGCCCTCTTCCTCCCAGAATGTCGCCCGCCGCATGTAAACACTCTGGGATGATCCCGGAAGCTGGTAAGTCCAGGATCATCCCACCTCCCTCCATCTACACTTTTTGCCCACAGTTACAGAAAAGATGACCAAGTCTGAGCCAGGCATATCTCTTTTGGGAGGGTATTCCAAGAATGGGTCTTGTCTTAGTTCACCTGAGAAAGTAGCAAAAGAGCCTGAAGAATAGAGTGGTCACTT
This sequence comes from Elgaria multicarinata webbii, assembly GCF_023053635.1. Taxonomy (NCBI): domain Eukaryota; kingdom Metazoa; phylum Chordata; class Lepidosauria; order Squamata; family Anguidae; genus Elgaria; species Elgaria multicarinata. The sequence continues at coordinate 160,725,354 of NC_086172.1, read as the reverse complement.
ATGCATCACCGAAAGAGAGAACAGAAGAACAGAAGAGGAGCCCTGCTGGGTCAGAGCAAGGGTGCCTGTACTCCAGCATTCTGTTCACATCATGGCCAACCAGCTGTCGACCAGGAACCCACAAGCAAGTCACAGTTGCAACAGCCCCCTACCGCCCATGTTCCCAGTAACTGGTGTATATAGGCATACTGCCTCTGATACTGGAGGCAGCATATAGGCATAAAGAGTAGTAGACAATAATAGCCTTATCCTCCATGAATTTTTCCATTCCCTTTTTAAAGTCATCCCAAGCGGCAGCCATCACTCCTTCCTGTGAAAGTGAATCCCATAGTTTTACTATGTGCAGTGTGAAGAAGTCCTTCCTGGTATGCGTCCTGGATCTCCCTCCAATAGGCTTCATGGGATGACCCCTTTGGGGTCTAGTATTTTGAGAGAGGGAGGAAAATGTCTCCCTATCCAATTTCTCCACGCCATGCTTACTTATGTGCGATTATACATCATCCAAAATGTGGGAGGGTGGAGGGACACAACCTTGCATAAATTGTACATGTGCTAATCTATATGTATAGATGCAAGTGTAGAAATAATCATTACAATTTTTAAAAAACAAAATGCAGTAAATCTCCCCACAGTGGGAAAGACCAGGTGACCTGTGTGCCTATATCTGCTGTTCATGTGGTAACTCTTGAGAAGCATCATAAAGGCCCAGTTCTTCCTTCTTCTAGTTCTTTATCTTTAAACAAGACTTTGACTGGATGGCCCTGCAAATAGAGGATGCCTTCAATTAGAGGACTGACCTCTGTAAAGTAGGACACCTTGCCATCTAATAGCATGTTTCTTTGGATAACGGCCTTTTCTGGATTTAACCCCACAACTTTGGTATTAATTTGTTCAGTAATGTTACATATTACTGAAAGGGTCTCTAAGGCCTTAGCTAGACCAGGCTTTATCATGGGGCGAACCCCAGGATCGTCCCTTTGCGTCCACATGACACACAGGGGATCCCGGGATCAGGGAGGGATCATCCCTCCCTTGCCCTGGGATAGAGCCCTCCACGTTGGACCCACTTTTTCCACAGTCTCGGGCTGAGCCTGAGGAATGTGTGGCCTGTTGCCACGCTTTGACCGCAGCGAGTCTCAAGCAGAGCTGGGAGCCACGCACGGGGCGCTGCGCTTCTCAGGAGCGCTGCACCCATCTGGGGTAGGGTGAGGGGAGTGGGGAAATTAAGTTAAATTTTAAAAAATACCTACCTTAAGCACACGAGCGTTTGTGTGCTGCTTCTCCTTTAAAAATAATTTTTAAAATGGTGGGTGCAACGCCTCTCTTCTTGAGGTCGTCGCGCCTCACATGTAAACAGAGGAGGGATCTCGCGTTAATCGCAATGCGAGATCTTCCCTCCTCCATCCTGGATTATCAAGTAGGTCTAGCTAAGGCCCAAGTTTCTTATGACCTCAATGCAAATTAGAAAAATAACATTGCAATCCTCCTGAGAGAAGGAACTTCACAAAGCTGTATTTAGTTTTTATATCCCTTTTTATTTATCCCTTGTATGTTTTATATTGATTTTGCTGGTCTGCGACCGTAATAAATAATAATTGAATTGATGTTTTTTGGGAAGGTGGGATAGTACACCGGATTGCTGTGTCCATTTTGTGTTTGCATTTACATACATATCTATTATAGTGAAGATGTATCTGTTCCTATCACCCTAAAAGAATTAACTTCTACAGCCCCCGGCGTAGGCACTAGTGAGCATGCACTTTTTAAAAAGTCATTCCCAAAATCTTTCAAAAGGATTAGGGATAATGTTTTATCTGGGACAGGTATCACCCACCCACCCAGCAATTATCTTTGGTAAATAGGGACAATTGGAGAATATGAAAATGGTGGGAGAAAATTATTATTATTATTATTATTATTATTATTATTATTATTATTATTATTATTATTAAAAAAGAGGCAGTGAAATATCCATGCAGCACCTGTCAGATGTTCAAATTGTCTTCTATTTGCTTGTTTTGTTCTTAACGTACAGGGTGATGCCACTCTTTTAACTAGAAATGCTTCCACCGGTTCTCCAGTATCTCTTTCATGCATAATCAGGATTTACATTATAAACTTTATACAAAGGAAAATCAGCTGTTGGAAGAGTTGCCAACGGTTCAGGCTTCCTCTTTTTAAAAACAACACACACACACACACACACACACACACACACACACACACACACAAACCCCACCTCTTGGCATGATGTTTCTTGCCACAAAATTTTTAGACTTTCTCATATACCTCCAAAGGTTCAGGCCTGACAGACAGGGCAAATATATCCATTTTATAGCCCCCATTTTATGAAGGTCAATTGCAACCCCATAACTTTCCCTTGACCTGTAAAGCCTATCCCAGACTATTTCGGTTTTTTTTAAAAAAAAATCTTTTTAACAGAAATAAATGAAAAACCAATTTAAACAGATCCGTTTGGTTTCCCATTCATTTTCATGACTAAAATGAATGAGATTCATTCATTCTGTTTCCCATTTGTTTGTTTAAAAACAAAACAAATGCCCACTTTTACAATTTACTGCACTTTGTGGGCAGGTTCAGGCACAAGGGTGGAGGTCCTTAAGCATCATATTAGTGGACAAGGAGTAGTAGTAGACTAGTTTGACAGGGAGGGAGCAGGCACAAGAAATGGGAAGGGATCCATAGTTGTCCTGTTCCCAGCTGAGGCCTACAGGAAAGGATTGGCACTGTTTGGCAAGAGTCAATGGGTATGTCTACACCTCTCTGTGTTCCAGGAGGGAAGGGGGAGGATCTCACGATATGCTGATCGCGAGATACTCCCCATGTATACTCCCCATGTATACCCACGTGCCTCCCTGGCACGTGACGTCCAGGGAGGAAGGAGGACGTTGTGCCTGCCATTTTTAAAAAAAGAAGAAGAGGAGGAGCTGGAGTGCACATGTGCTCTAGCAAAAAAGTAAGTAAAAAGAAGAAGCCCCAACCCGCTCCCCACCCCACCCCAGATGGCCCTGGACTCTTCCCATCCTGGCTCCTTCCCTCTGATAACCCCCGCTATTCGCGGGAAAGAGGGATGAAGCCGGGATGGGCAGCCACACCACACACAGTTCTTGGGATCATCCCGGAACTGTGGGAAAACCTGTGAAGAAAGGTTATGGTGATATCCAGGGGAAATGAAACGATCATCCCTCCCTGCCCCCGGGATCCCCTGTGTGTCATGTGGATGCACAGGGATGATCCCAGGATCTCTCCCGGTGTAGGCATGCCAATGTAGGGGAGACAGGCAACAGAGAGTTCACTGTAGTTCATGGTCAAGCAAGGATTGGAAGCCAAGAGAGGTCTTAAATAGTGCTGCTGTCAGCCTTGGTCTTCCTAGCAATGCCCCCTGTGAGGAACCTGCTGGTGTTTAAAGGGGCTGCACCCTATTCTTCAGGCAATGGGGCAAGTGCATTGCTGAGGGTTCTGAAGAGGAGTCTTCAGTCAGAAGAGGGAAGTAGGACTATGTCTTTGGACAAGGCAAGTAAAAGTTGCACTGGCCCGTAGAGCTCTTCTTCCATGGGAGTTGCCGTTGGGAAGCCACCTTCCAGGACTCTTTCTGGTGCTGATTTCTGCTCTCCCGTCTTCCCAATTCTTTGTATCCTCAGATCCCTTCCTCAAATAATAGGGGTGGCAGCCAGACTGTGATATCAGCACCACTACTGACCTAAACTTAGGTCAAATGGTCAGTCCATAAACTTAAGGATAGGTCAATCCCTCAATTTAGGTAGCCTGTTGTGGCTGGTTTTATTGTTGGCTTTTCTTGTTGTTTTTATTGCTATTTTATTGTAGTTGTGCTTTCACTGCTTTTAATAATTTAACTGTTTTTATGTAGTTCAATCCTGTAAGCTGACTTGGGAAGTCTTCTGCCCTGGAAGTTGGCCAAGAAATATTTTAAATAAATAAAATAATAAAATAAATAAGCCACCTTCCAGGACTCTTTCTGGACCTGGTTCCTGCCTCTGTCTTGACTTCCCAATCCTCTGTATCGTCAGATCCCCTCCTCAAATAATAGAGGGATTGGCTATCAGACTATATTATCAGCAACTCTATTGACCTACATGTTATCAATTCACCTGTTGGCAACATGACTGTAGCTGGGTCCCTGCCAGCTACAAGCATCCACAACCCTTGACATTAAATAGTCATCCTGACCAGACTGCAGATGGTCTCTGGATCAACACTGCATCTTCTGGTGCACCGGAGCTGGTATGAAGCCATTCTCCTAGGTGCTGCAATGCTGCACAACTCCAATATGGTGCCATACCAGTGAGCAGTCATCAGGCTGGAGGCTGATAGAGAGGGTGGGGCCAAGTGGCACAGCTCCTGAGACCCGGCCCACAAAGTCTGGATGTGCCTGCAGCTTGTGAATGGGTTGATAACCCAGGTGGCATCCCAATGTCACCAAAGGGAGACACGGGCCTTAGCTAGACCTCCCTGTTATCCCGTGATGGAGGAGGGAAGATCTCGCATTGTGTTTAATGTGAAATCCCTCCTCTGTTTACATGCAACGTGCGGCGACCTCAGAAGGACAGGCGTCACACGTCCATCATTTTTAAAAAATTCTTAAAGGGGCAGCAGCGCACAAACGCTTGTGCGCAAAAGGTAAGTCCTTTTTAAAATTTAACTTACTTTCCTCGCTCCCCCCACCCTACCCCCAATGGGTGCAATGCTCCTGAGGGGCACTGCGCCCCGTGCATAGCTCCCGGCTCCTCACGAGGAATCGCATGGAGCCGGGTCAACCCGCAGCAATCGGCCACACATTCCGCGGTCTCAGGCTCAGCCCAGGCCCGTGGGAAAAGTGGGCCCAAAGGGGAGGGCTATATCCCGGGGCAAGAGAGAGATCATCCCTCCCTGATCCCGGGATCCCCTGTGTGTCATGTGGACGCACAGGGATGATCCTGGGGTTCGCCCCAGGATAAAGCCCCGTCTAGCTATGGCCACGGTGATCTAATTGGACCATGTATTCATAGTGGGGTGGAGAAAAGGCTGAAGAAAGCTGCTTCCTGTGTCAAGTATCCAGACTTGGAATACTTCTGGGTAGTGCACCTAAAAAAGGATCTAGTAAAGTTGAAAAAGGTGCAGAAAAGGGCAACTAAAAATGATCAAGGGACTGGAGCCACACCCCTACGAGGAAAGGTTACAACAGCTGGGACTGTTTAGCATGGACAAAAGATGAGTAAGGCCTGACATGACACAGACGTACATAAATATGCATGGTGTGGAGAAAGTTGATAGGGACATGTTTTTCTCCCTCTTTCATAATACTAGAATCTGGGTTAATTCAAAAAAGCTAAATGGTGGAAGATTCCAGACAGTGAAAAGAAGGTGCACAGCACACAGTTAAACTAAGGAACTCTCTCCCACAAGATGTAGTGATGGCCACCAAATTGAATGGCTTGAAAAGGGGGTTGGATACATTCCTGAAGGACAAGGCTATCAATGGCTACCAGTCCTGGTGGCTCTATGATACCTCCCGCAGCAGAGGCAGTACGCCTACTCTGGGCATCATGGGCGAGAGGGTGCTCTTGCACTCATGTCTTACTTGGGCCACTTTGTGAACAGAATACCGTTCCAGGGAGGCCTTTGGTCCAATCCAGCAAGTCTTTTTTTATGTCCCTGCTCCTGGATACTGTATCTTTCTCATACTGACATCAAAGGGATTTAAAAGTACTTAACTAGATCATTCCTAGTGTGATTACTTTAGGGGGTTGGCAGGGGAGGGGGAGAGCCCTCAAAAGTGGCTTTTTTGTTGTCACATTCCTTCATTGTACCGAGCACGGTATTATTCTGTTGGCAGAGACTGAAAACTGTATTTTGCGAAGCACTTGTGTGCCTACCTTGTTCTTACATCTGAAATGGCATTACCTTGTCACACGCGTACATTGATCTAGCGTGACTGTCATCCTCCCCTTCCATTATTTAGGGTTATTATTTTTTTGTTATTATTTTTCACTCAACTCCGTAATTACTCTTAACTTTCAAGTTTATTTTGATCTCTTTGTTCGTGGGTTTAGACTCCCAGTTTTCTTTTTTTCTTCTTTGACGAAGGCATGTGGATGTTTCGAATGCAGTCATAATCATGCCTAATGTTGTTCAATTAACAGTCACTCATTTGTGACTATTAATTTGGTTTTCCTTTGAACCTGTTAATGCATGTAGATGTAACAAAATATTGCCAATCTGAATTTATTTTATTTATTTATTTTAAGAAAATGGGGGAGCGATTTCCAGCAATCCTCTACTTTAGTTTTCCCAACAGCTATTTGCTACATGCCTGATAGAAAAGAATCCTTAATTGCAGTGGGTCCAGACAAATGCAGAGAAAAGGAACACTGAAAGTGGAAAACCAACTGAGTTCAACAGGCTGCAACTCTATCGATAGCAGCTTACAATACATTTCACATGGGAAAGGCATGTGAAATGAGTCAGACAACCTGACAACTGAAAGTAACATCCACAGCCCAATTGGAAGTTGGCTGCAGAGGAAGACTGGGTTAGTGGAGTCATGATGAATGTCATCCAACCCCCTCCCATGGCTACCAACCAGGAGTTGTGGTTAGGCTGTCATCCATAATGTTGGGCTAGTGCCTTTAGCCCTCACCACCCCAATGTGTCATAATCTCCCCACCATGAGGGCTTGCTGGGAACAGCCCAGCACACATACCCAGCTATGGTGTCTGCTCACAGAACCAATGCCCTGTAATGAACAGCTGGGAAGGAAGGAAGGAAGGAAGGAAGGAAGGAAGGAAGGAAGGAAGGAAGGAAGGAAGGAAGGGATTATTTAGTAATAATGTCTCTGTTAGAAAAGCAATTAGCAGAGTAAAAAACAAAAGGCAAAACAGAAAGAGCATTTACCAGTCCCACATGCACACAGGGATACCTTTGAATTTAAAGGGGGGCATCTTTTTTCAGTAAAAGAATTAAAGAAAGAATTCTGAGTCCAGGAATTTGTTTTGAGTACCAGAATGGAGATATGATGCTGCCCACTATATTTACCTATTTATTTATTTATTTATTTATTTATTTATTTATTTAAACCATTTATATACCATCCTTCGTTATCGAATCATGGAGCAGTGTGCAAAATTCAATAAAAAGCTAAGAACAACTCAATAAAGATATCAACTAAACTAGCTATTAAAACCTGTAAATGACAGGGTGAACAAATATCTTCTCCACAGGCACTTGAACACTATCAAGAATGGTGCCTGTCACACTACTAGGGGGAGAGAATTCCAAACATGGGCCACCATGGCAGAAAAGGCCCTGCCCCTGGTTGCCATCAGATGTACAGTGAATGGGACAACCAAAAGGTCCTTCGTAATAATTTACATTGCTAGTATAAAGCTGATGTCACCATGGGCACTGTTAGTTCTGCTTGTTTCCCGCTTTTTTTTGCCCCTCAGTCCACTCATCACAGAGGGGGTCATGAATAATGGAAATGTAGCACATGCATAGTGAATCCCCTCCAAAATTTACATGTGGCGCAGCTCCGCCTCCTCCCTTGTATGGCCTGATTGGCCACCTCTGTCCCCTTCCCCTCTCCCCGCTGGCGGCCACAGCCTAACCACACATTTGTTGTGCTGGGGGCTGCCTTCAGGCCACACTGATTGGCCGAGCAGGACTGTCCATCATCCCACTGGCTGAGGGGTTGCCCTGGCTATTTGGCGCGGTGGAAATGAATTGATATTAAAGCTCGAGCTTTGAACTCTTTTGAACTTTTCCAATTTACTGCATGTCTACACTGCTTAAGCTTCAGTTTAAAACAAAAATGACAAAAATTGCTCTGGTAGATCTCGAGTAATAAGACTTACACTACCTCATTCTTATATAATATACTTTCCCAAGGAAAGCAATATAAACTTTCACACACAAAAATCATTTTATGTGAGTGAGGTGGGCAGGTGTATGTACAGACTAACAACAATGAATGTAAGTTTGCAAACACATCCATTTTACAGATAGAAATACCAAGGAGCTAGGATTAGCTAAGATTACTCACCATGCATGTGGTAGCAAATGCATGTTTTCCACAGGGTAGTGTGTGAAGCAGCTCTAAGTAAATCTCTAGTCCAAACACAAGAGACCTCAGCCAGTCCCAGTTCTGGACTGGAGCAGTGTAAAATGTACCGTTCTAACCAGATTGGTTAATGCTTTGCAGAATTGCTGGAATTACCAGAACATGGAGCGCCTGCATTTTTGTTCTGCGAGTGATGTTCAGCATACGCCAACTGTACAAGCAAATGAAAGAGTAACATCAAAACATACCAGACAGCAACAGCAAAACATGATCCCCTTGGTGCCATAGCTAGAGGCTTAATGAAAATATATCTGCAAGATACAAAACCACTTTAAAATAATTTTGCACCATTAATCACCTCTTTAATACTAGGTCTTATCTTATTAATTCCAGTCTAACTAAATGGAATTGCAAATGTTTCCAGAGATTTCTTTTGTTACATGCCGGCTGGAAAATCATTGCGTACAATTTGAACTTCCCCTTCTGACTTTATATCATAGATTCTTTTTTTGCCCGACTCTCTCAACTAGCACAGACATGGAGGGATCTTCAAATTGTGCCTCCCCCCACCCAACACCCTCCCAGCCATTTGTTAAAGCCAATATTACACTTTAGAATGTATTGGAAGTGCAAATTAAATATTATGTATAGCTTTAATTTGTCTCTTGTTTCGATTCTATATGCACAGATCTGCCTTGGCTATCATCATTATCGTATTGTTTTATTACGACTCTTAAAATTAAAATCCATTCTTGTCTTTAAATGTTTTATTGTACTTGTCGCTCTTGTTTTGCATTGTGGAGCCCATGATTAATTTTGTCCGCCAAGTGCGTAAGGCCTGCCTGGCTATCATCCATTATCTTCATCACTGTTGCTTCAAAATGAGCACTTTATTATTACTGGAGGTTTTTTTTTTTTCATCTTTTCAATTACCAGATGTGCTCTCACATTTCTATACTACTTAGGCAAACCCTAGACTTATATTTAGGGCATCTGCACAAATGCCCGATACAAGTAAGTGAGGTCAGCAACCAAGTCATCAAAAGAATATAGAATAAGAACAGAGAAGCTATTCTAACACTATTAGTAATTGTGAAAATATTATAATTAAAATAGGATAGATAGGGTTTACACAACATGTGAACCCACTCTCATTGGTTGAGGGTGGGTTATTGTTGAACTACGGGTTATCGTGTTGTCTGAACACAGAATATTTTTCACAGGGTGGCTTGTTAACCATGCAATGTGGCGTACCTTTCTCAAACAAGCCATCTTGAGAACCCATGGTTTGTTGCTGGATTGTTCAGGTGGTCAACAAGCCACACTGCAGAAATGCACTGCGTTCAGGCCACAGGATAACCCACCCTTTGGAAAACATGCTGAGTTCAGACAACACAACAACCCATGTTTCAACAGCAAGCCGCACTCAACCAATGAGTATGGGTTAGTGTGTTGGTTGTACACTGCTATAGAGTCTTTGGGGTTCTGTTCATTTGTCCTGACCCCCTCAAAAAGAGCTGTGGGTGGGTTTAGACAGGTTGAGATTAGCTCAGTTCTCAGTGGGTCTAATTTTGTTCTGTGGGGCAAGTTAAATAAGCCACAATAAGTAAGACTATTCTCAAAAGGGGGAAATCCTGCTTTCCGAAAGGAAATGTGCTCACCTAAATCAGAGGACAGGATTAGCCCCACCATAATGGTGTCCCTGAGTATAGTCATTTACTTTAATCCTTACAGCTGGATAACTGATGTCCTTTTCAGTCATATGAATGAATGCTGCGGGGAGGGGGGAGGCTCCATCCCTGACCTGCATGCATCGATTAAAACATGTGTAGAGATGTTCTAATGAATGCACATAGGTCAGATTAGCAGCCTGCTGCTCATCCTCTATACACACTCGTCACACCTATACTGAATGTGAGCGATGCAAATAAATGTCAAGGACTGTTCCTTAATCAACTTATCCCCCGGCACTATTTAAATCTCACGCCACCTTTATTGAGTCCAACTGCTGCCATGATTATTGTAAAATAACCAATAGCACTACGTTTGTCCAGTATAACAATCAGTCATTTATGGGTTTTGTTATGAATTGTTTTATGTACGTTTCTGTTATGGCCTATGGCTTATATGGGAATAAAACTGAGAACCGTCCATCCTAAAGGCAGGCATTTGTTAGTTCAAGAATAAATGATATCTTGGTTAGACATGCCAGATCAGCTGCCCCATCCACTATTAGATTATGGATGAGAGAGATCTTATTATGCACTGATCTGGCATGTAAGGGCAACATTCGGAGACCCGATGGCAAGCTGATAAGGCAGCCACCAAACCTGGGGACGGGGAGGACCAGAACACAGCATGACTTTTTACCCTATGGGCCATATTCCCCTTACCTGGCTAGCCATCCTCTCAATACTGCATCTCTCCCCTTCATTACATTGATTTTCCCCAAGCCCCCCACCCTTGCCCCCATATGCTCTCTCCCAGACACATAATCAGGCACTATGAAGTAGGGGTGTGCACGGACCCCCCCCCCGATCCGCCCCGCGGGCCAATCCGAAAATTTTGGATCGGCCCGCTCCGCTCCGCACCACTCCGCCCATAGTCCACTCCTCTTCGCCGCGGAGCTCCGGCTCCAAATCAGAGCTCCACAGTGGAAGGGAGTGGCACCAGGTAAGGCCCCCCTCCCTCCTCTCCCTTACCTGCGTCCGTCCACGGTCCCTCAGCTTCTTCAATTGAGCCCGTGGCTCAACCAGGAAGTCTGGGCCGCAAGTGCGGCCTAGACTTCCTGGTTGAGCCACGGGCTCAATTGAAGAAACTGAGGGACCGCGGACGGACGCAGGTAAGGGAGAGGAGGGAGGGGGGTTACCGGACCCTGCTGCTGTCGCCGCATGGGCGACAGCGGCAGGGCCCGGTAAACCCCACTTACCTTTCTTGCGGAGCTCCGGATCGAGGCGAAGGATCCGCCTTCACCTCGATCCTCTTCGCAACGCTCCGCAGGCCCCCCAATCCTCTTCGCCTCCGCTTTAAGGGGAGGCGAAGCACCCTGCTCCGCTTCTAATTCGCCGGTCCGATTAGAAATGGAGCACATCCCTACTATGAAGGTGCACAATTCCCCATCCGAGACTCTAAACAATCAAATTGGTCATTCTGTTAGAGGGGTGGTCTTTGCCATTGGACACCCCCCCTAGAAGCTGCTTCCTGCTAAAGGGGCAACCCCCTTTAGCTTCATCTCCTTCGGGGGTCATTGTCACTGGGGCATCGCTGCCCTGATTCTGGCCCAGCAGTTAAAGGGCTTTCCCCAGAATCAAGCACACTCTCAATCAAGACCACCAGAAAAATGGTAGTGTCAGTATCTGTCGTGCCTCAATGGGGCAAGCATCCCCCTGTTGGAGCACCACCACCAAAAAGGCCCTCTCATTTGTGAATACATGAAGCACCTCTGCTAAAGAGAGTGCTCAGGGAAAGGGCTCTACCAAAGATCTTAGACCCGGACAGGCTGGGATGAGAAGAGGCGCTCCTTCAGGATTGTGTAACCACTGATGGAGGCTGTTGGCTCCAGTGCCAACGGGGTGGTGAATCCGCTCCATGTTTCAGTCAGAGCCAGTCAGAACTCTAAAGGAGCTAGCCAAGGAGCGTAAGCAGAACTTTAGAGTTCTGACTGGCTCTGACTGAAAACCGGAACGGATTCACTGCTCCACCGACATTGGAGCCACCAGCCTTCACTGGTAGCCACAGAGGATTGTCCATGCCAGCTGAGCTAAATTAACGTTTCACTGTATTAATGTTGGAAGTCTTACTTTGTCTTATGAAATACTTGAAAGCATGCTAATTTGGTATCACAGTTAGAAGCAGGCTGGAAAGAGTCCCAACTAGAGATGAGGAAGAAATTTTTGGGGGGTGAGGGCTTGCCTTTTAACTAAAATGCAGTTCTCCTTCGAAATTTGTGTTTCTCAAATTTTGCAATGGAGTTCTCCAATCCACACGTGCATATACGGAGAACGTGCACTCCAAAAATGTATATCTCAGTGGAAATGAATTTCAAAAAGGCATTATATTAGGAATACTGCTTGCCAAAATTAGGCAAATATTAGACAAATTAGCTTATAAAAATACATGTATTAAGAGAACCGTGCAACGAAAAGCATAGAGATTTCAATTCAAAACAAAACAAAGTTAATACAGAGCTTGAGACTCACTTGCCTTCTGCTCAGCAAGGTTATATATCATGCTACAGTGATGCACAATGGCATGATGGACTTAAATGAGTAAATCTACCCTGACATTGTTCTTTTCCATCTCTGTCACAAAGAACTGACTGCCTGTGAAGTGGACATCTCCTCACCCACCTTTTCCTCTTACTATCGCCCTCCACTTTTTCTTTCTTTCTGTCTGACATATGCAACACACAAACACACACACACACACACACACACAAGCACAGAGCTAGGAGCTGGGATTGTGCTCTGGGAAGTCCTAGAATAAAATAAGCCTTGCCCACAAGAAAGCCTAATGCCAAAAGGAGGGCAGTGAAGTAAATATGGCTTAAAGGAGGAGAGAAAAAGAGGGGGAAGAGAATACTAAGAGGCTATGGGAGGGGGAGAGGAATAGAAGGGGAAAGAGGGGTTTGAATATAAGTGTCCCTCCAGACAAAGAAATCTTAGCACTTCACACAAAATACATTGTGCTCCCTCAGACGGGGGAAATTGTGTTCCCTTACCATGACTCTGCTTCCTGCTTCCCTTCTGCATTTGCATTGAGCTGTAATTACATAGGGAAGAGAGCAGCAATCATGTGGCTTATATAGCTCAATGCAGTTGAATGGGACAGCACCCTCTAGTGGGCATTTTATAGTGCATCTTTGCCTGCTCACAGCAAGAAAACCCGACAAATATCAATATATCCCAGAAGTGTCGGGTTTACTGAGGGTTTGTTGTTGTTTTTAGCGCTAAAACCAGAAAATGGGACAGGAGATGCACGAGAGGCTGATGGCTTCATCAAAATGACCCGCGAACATCCATGAGTGGGCATGCCATAAATCACTCATTTAAAGAAGCGCGTTGTGGAGCAGTTTCGTCTTTTTCCCTTTAACAGATTTTCTCTGGTAAGAAAAAAGCAGCGGGAAAACACAGGAAGGTTACAAATGGAAGATGGCATCATCTGAACCCCCATGAAATTCCAGGGCATTTGCTCCATAAAGGCCTCTTCTAAAGACCTCAACTGTTCCTTCTTGTGTCAAAGAACAAAAAAGGATGATAAAATAAATGGTAAAATGGGAGGAGAAAGATAGCAGGGGAGAGAATTGGGCATGTGTAGTGGAGGGGGGGGGGTCAGGCCTGGGCCCTACCATTAGGCAGAGTAAGGAAGGCACCACGTGGCAGATGATGGGTAGTGTAGAGGAAACAGCACAGGCAGCCCTTTGGTTTTGCGCGTTCTTGAAGGACAGAGCTGTGTGGTACACACACACACCCAAACTAGTCTCCTGCCCATCAGGTGAGGTACAGACCACTATTCCATCACCAGTGCTGAAGTAAGACTCAACTGCCAGTCTGGTTGCTTGAATGGGGGTGGGACACCATCTTTTCTATTGCCTCAGGAAGAAAAAGGTCTTGGGCCACCTCTGAGGGGGTGGGAAAACAGAGGCAAGTCTGGTATGGTATGTTTTTGATGAAATCAAATATATGTTGTGGGGGAGGGATAATGTAACCCCTGCGTGAGCAGTAGGGGTGTGCACGGACCCCCCGCTCCGCCCCGCGGGCCGATCCAAAAATTTCAGATCGGCCCGCTCCGCTCCGCGCCGCTCCGCCCATACTCCGCTCCTCTTCGCCACGGAGCTCTGGCTCCAAATCGGAGCTCCGCAGTGGAGGGGAGTGGCGCCAGGTAAGGCCGGGAGAGGAGGGCGGGGGGGTTACCAGGCCCTGCTGCCGCCGCCACCCGTGCAGCAACGGTGGCAGAGCCCAGTAAGGTACCAAGGGGGAGGGGGGCCTTACCTGCCTCCGTCCGCTGTCCGTCGGCTTCTTCAATTGAGCCCGCGGTTCAACCAGGAAGTCTAGGCCGCACTTGCGGCCCAGACCTCCTGGTTGAACCACGGGCTCAATTGAAGAAGCCGACGGACCGCAGACAGAGGCAGGTAAGGGAGAGGAGGGGGGTTACCGGGCCCTGCCGCTGTCACCGCATGGGCGACAGCGACAGCGGCAGGGCCCGGTAAACCCCACTTACCTTTCCGGCGGAGCTCCGGATCGAGGCGAAGGATCCACCTTCACCTCGATTCTCTTCGCAACGCTCTGCCGGCCCCCCAATCCTCTTCGCCTCCGCCTTAAGGGGTGGCGAAGCACCCCACTCCGCTTCTAATTCGCCGGTCCGATTAGAAGCGGAGCACATCCCTAGTGAGCAGAATGCTCAATTAGATGGACCCTTGGTCTGATACATCACGGCTCTTCTTCTGTTGTTGTTGTCATCGTTATTATTTATTTATTTATTTATTTATTTTATTACATTTATATACCGCCCCACAGCCGAAGCTCTCTGGGCGGTTTACAACAGTTATTATTATTGCATTTATATACTGCTTTTTTTTCCTCCAAGGAACCCAAGGTGGCGTACATAATCCTCCTCCTCTCCATTTTATCTGCACAACAACAACCCTGTGAGGTAGGTTGGGCTGAGAGTCTGTGACTAGCCCAAAGTCACCCAGTGGGTTTCCATGGCTGAGTGGGGACTAGAACCCAGATCTCCCGACTCCCAGTCCAACACTTTAGCCACTACACCACACTGGCTCTCTGTTCCTATGAGATGCTGCTGAAATCATGCCTTCTGGAGGACTTCAAATCAGCATCTGGTTACCCAATGTGGGAACAGAAGGCTGCACAAGGTAGGCCTTTTGTCCATTCCAGTAGAGCTCTACTTAGGTTCTGTAGGCCCATGGCTCTAAGAAGATGAGAACAGCCCTGTGGATTAGAACCTATGGTGGTCAAAGGCTTCCTATGCTGATTTCCCACAAGCACTTGTGACTCAGAGGGAAATCACCTCTGAACCCAGGAGTCTCATTTAGCTGTCACAGCCAATACCTGTTGAAAGATCAATCCTCTCTACTATTTGTCTAATCTCCTTTTAAAATAGGGCGTCCACTTAAGCACCGTCCACAGTGGATATGCATAACCGAAGCAGAGGACAAAAAGGGCAGCGATTAGCATAAAATTGGCAGGTGCTAATTTGTATGGATAGATGCACATTCAGAAATAATCATTCTAATTTAAATAGAAATGCAATACATCTCACCAGAGTGGCGGAGACTGTGACCAAGTGACCCGTGTGCCTTGCTCAGCCTGCTGTCCAGGTGCTGTTGATGGGAATCTTCAAGGCCCCTGCTGCTCTCTCTACTCATGCTTCTTAGAATGTGAAGAATCCTACAAACCTGGCAAGGGAATTCTGGAAGGTGTAGGACTAATGGAGGCTGGTGGCTCTGATTTTGGTGGGGCTGTGATACCATTCAGTCAGAACAAGCCCAGAACTCTAAAAGAGCTATCTAAAGTGTTGAACCCGTTGATGGTCTATCAGTAGGTTGGATAGAGTTTTTTAGAGTTCTGGCTGGTTCTGACTAGAGATATGAAGGCCTTGGGGGAAAAGTTGTTTCTCCGTGTGTGTTTTCTGAAGCCCTTTTTGTTGTTTTTTCTGAAAATTTGGAGGGGGGGATGAAGAAAAAATGGATTTCGCAATGTTTTATTTTAGCATGATGAATAAATGTTTAAGACAAGGTGTTCATATAGTTACTTCTCCAAATAATTTCTAAGAACTAAGTACAGTATCGGATTATTACAATTTCTGTGCACCGAGGACAAGTAAGTCCTAGGTTGCAAACTGAGACTACAACTCTCAAATGCAAGAGCAAGATGCATTACTGCCTCTAGGGGGCACCACTGCCATTAAACGAGACTGAAACTGATAGTGATAGCTCTAGCTCAGAAAATGGGTCTGATTAAATCTCATGCATATTCATTGAATCTTGGTTCCCCCCCCCCTTTTTCCCCTTCAGTTCTTTTTATGGGAATGCGTGCTTTATGTCTTGACACTGGAGGACTAGCGGAGACATAAATAATTTCCTTTGTTACTAATGTTGATGGTTTCTTCAGTTTTTGTTTTAATTGTTTTTTGCCTGCTGCTCATAAACTGGCAAAAACAGAGAGGTTCCTTACAGTTCAGGTGTTCCTTACAGTTCATGAGCTTATAGCTCCACTTGTTACCAAAAAAAATTAAAAAGTAAATTCAATTCGTAACAATTGCTTGAATACACTGTGCTTTTAATATACCAAATGTGATAATTTTGTGCCAAGCCAAATTGTACATAATTATATTTTATGTTCCTAAGGTAACAAAGTGACTTTCAATCTGTAAAAAGTTCTGATGTTGAATTTTTTTCCATTTCCCCCAAAATTTCCATTCCCCCCACCCCCAGAAAAACCACAGGGAAAAAAGCCTTTTTTTCCTATGGCTTCAAAATTTCCAGAAATTTTACATCTCTAGTTCTGACTAAAACCCAGAATGAAATCACAGCCCACCAAAATCAGAGCCACCAGCCTCCACTGTGGAGGAGTCTTTTCTGTCTAAACATGCATAGGATTTCCCCTTTAATCTTTAAACCTGAGTCCAGCTGGACAATCCTTCAAATGGAGGATAACTTTATAGGGACTGCCTTATGGCAGCCTTTCAAATAGAGGACTGTCCTCTTTAAAATAGGACACATACTTAGTCCTTTTACCAGATTTTGTGCAGTGGATTCTATAAATCAGCTATATGTTGTGTAAAGAAGTACTTTCTTTCATCCATCCTAAATTTACTGCCGATTCATTTCATTGCATGATCCCGAGTTCTGGAATTATGAGCGAGACAGAAAAACATCTCTGTTTCTCCAATGTTCAAACACCATGCATACAGTTTGGAAGCTCTATCACGCCCCCCGCACGCACACACACAGTATTATTTTTTCTAAAATAAAAAGCCCACAGTACCTTTCCCTATAGGGAAGATGTGATGGTCATTTTACTGCCCTTTCAGACACCTGTTCCAGCTCTATGATCTCCTTTTAGGGATGGGGCAATCAAAGCTGGACACAACATACCAAATGCAGCCCCATCATAAGTCGTGGTGAATCCAACAGAGATCAGCTTTCCCTCCCCGCTTATGGCAGCTGGTTGGAATTAAGCCCAGGTGGACCGGATAGGGAAAACGGTGGGGAAACAGAGGCATGTGACAAGCACGAGAAGCAGCTTCTGCTCTATAAGCAGCAAGGAATGCTGAGCCAAGGAAAGAGGAAGAGGACTTGCAAGGCAGTGGAAGAATCCAAAGGAAGAGACATAGCCCTGACAGTTTTGGAAAAGAAAAACTCCGGTAACAGTTGGGTAGTCTATAGAAGGGAGACATGGACTCAACCCTCCTATATGATTTGTCGGAGCTCCTAGGTCCAAGAAGAGTGGTTCCAAGCCCTGTCCTCTGTTGAGAGAGGGAGCTGAGAAGAAGGGCTGGGACAAGATATTTTGCTGACCACATGAAAGCCAACCTGCCCCCTCACTCCATTTTGCCTATAGCAGCTGACCGGATGGGCAAACTTGGTTCTTCTACTGGTGATAAGACAGTGTCCCCCATTTCACTTGAGGGGCAGCCAGCTAGTTTAGCAGGTGTAGGGCAGGCTGTGTGGAAAACCCAGCTCTGTCTTCCAACAGAGGAGAATGGCGACGGAGCTGCCACTGCTGCCCTTGACACACCACCACATCTGCCGCCTGAGGCAATGGCTTCACTCTGCCTAATGGTAGGGCTGGCCCTGCTGAGAATCCTCTGCATGGTTGGGATCTTGTGGAGAGCCCACAAAGGGCTTTAAAATGTGGGCACTTCCTTTTAATTCTTCATTGGTGCTCTCATATCACCAGTAGAACTAACTGGCATATGCAGACAAACACACGAGACCTCTATAAGGAAAACTATTGATTTTGGCTGTTTTATTTTTACAGCACCATTAAGAAGCATTAAAGAGATGGCTAGAGAACCATTTTAGATAAAGCCATGAACTGCTTGTTTTATGAGATGAATATTTCAAAGTTCCCATAAATTCTTGCTAATTTTATTCTCCCCCCCCCCTTTTTTTTTCTTTTTTAATTTGGAATAAATGTTGAGGAAGATTCCCCCCATGTCCCAAGAAGAAAATAGCTTTACACCATAGAGTCAGTCGGTAGCCACAAATCGCCACACCACTTTGCAAAACGATCCGGATGTATGTATTTAAAATGTTTATTAATCATTCTTCAGTCAAAGCTCTCAGAGCATCTGAAAAAAATCTAAAATAAAACAATAAAACCACAATTAATATGACAACAAAATCAGAAACGAAGCTTCATGTTATTCCTTTTTTGTATCACTTTAAATAAAATAAAAATTTCTCTATATAAAAAAAATCTGGTCACAGCCTTCCCTGCTATGGTGAGATATATTGTACTTCTATTTGATTATATAGTAATGAAAGCTAAATATGCATGCATACATCAGCATATACAAATTTTATGGAAATCAGGGCTAAACCACATGCTATATTAAATGTGTAGCATTATCTGTAACTTCTTTTTTTACTTTAGTGTAAGTGTGTGGGACCCCAATCTGGATAGAGGCCACCATAAACAGGTAAGGAGGTTAAACCTTCCCACCTAGCTGCACCCCCACCCCCTGGATTTGCTCCATCCCAAGTGGGGGCTAAAGAAAGAAAGAAAACTTTATTGGCACCAATGGAGTTTTCTTTCTTTCTTTAGCTCAGCTGTATGTTGGGGGGGGGTATTAGGGGGATAACAGTTGGGTGGGAATATTTACCACCACCCCTAACCACATGCAGTGGCCCTGATCTATATTGGGGGGCATGTGCTTACATGGAAGTGTACTGTGTCTATTAACTCTCGGTGTCTTCTCTTCTCCCCCCCCCCCCACATTTTGTCACACATTTCTTCTTTTTTAGCAACCTTCCTGGGGACAAAACAAAGTGGCTAGAGCAGGTAACTGCAGGGAGGAGAGAAGGTCAACCAGGGCCAGTCCTATCATTAGGCAGAGTGAAGCAGTTGCATCAGGCGGCAGATGCTGGCAGGTGGCAGCAAGGTGTTGGAGGAGAGAACTGTGTATCACACAGCCTGCCCTGCTCCCCCTAAGCTGGTCTGCTGCTTTCAAGTATTGTAGAGGACGCTGTCCCATTACCAGTGCTGAAGAAAGTTTTAATTGTCAGTGTAGTTAGCTTTTGTACATAGAATGGGAGAGGGATCCAGCTTCCTTTCAGGCAGCAAAATATCTTCGGCGAGACTTAAGGCTGACACTGCTTTCCTAAACACATTGTATGTATGTTAAAGAAGTCAAGTTCCCCACGCTCGCTCTGTGTACGAATAAGGCAGATAAAGAAGTGATGGTCTATATCTGACCATTTTCAGCCCTCATTCTTCAGCGTTCCCCAATATATCAGTGCGTAGTTATGGAATTCACTACCACAAGATGTAGTGATGGCCACCAATTTGAATGGCTTGAAAAGGGGGTTGGATACATTCCTGAAGGACAAGGCTATCAGTGACTACTAGTCCTGACGGCTACATGCTACCTCCAGCATCAGAGGAAGTAAGCCAATATACACAAGTTGCTGAGGAACATGGGCGGGAGGGTGCTGTTGCACCCTTATCCTCCATGTGGGTCCCTGGTTGACAGCTGGTTGGACACTGTGAGAACAGAGTGCTGGACCCTTATGGATGGATGCTTATGTTCTTATTCTTTATTGCTGACATGAGGAATCCATCAGAGCGCCTTTTCCCCTGACTTTTCAAATCGTTTTAGTGAAAAGGAGTCCAGGTACTAAACATCAGCACATTATGTTTAAGGGTGATTTTTCTTTTCTTTTCTTTTCTTTTTGCAGTCACAAAACAGAAGGCCTTGTGTGCCTTTGAGCATTTAAAATGGAGCAAAGCTAAATGATAAAGTGCACCTTTAACTTAATGACAGTAATTCAGTTTCAGATGGCGAGTGCTATTATAACCCCCTTTTAAGACTAGAATCAGTCATAATTGAAATGACAATTATGATAATCCTCATGTAATGAAGATTATTTTGAAACCCCAAAAAAAATCTTTTTGGTGGATGTGTGTGTGTGCATTTTCCCCATTACCCAAATATAATAGCGCCATTTTCTCTAGGTGAATATATACATGTTTTTCTCTCCACAAAACTGCTTCAGTTTGGCTTTCTGTTTCAAAGGCAGGCAATGATAACACTATCCAAAGCTGGATTTATGGTAAGGCATGGCCGGGCACCTGCTTAGGCCCCAAACCCCAGTGGGGGCCCACTGGCAAGAGCTGCCTCGACTTGCTCCTCCTCTTCACCATGGCAACCTGCTTGTTCACCTGCCTCTCGCTCTTGCCCAGGCAATGGTGGCGGTGAGAAGGAGCATTACAGCTTGTTCCTCAGTTAGTCCAGCAAACAAGTAGTAGCAATGATGTGAAAGAGGATGAGGAACAATCGCAGCTGGTGACAATAGCGGTAAGTAGACTTAGTGACCAGGTTGGCACAACACGAGAATCATTAATAAGCCATGGCGGCTTGTTAAGTACTCCTCATGTGCTGGTCATGTGCCTGCTCATTTCCATAAGTCCCCTTTCTGGATGCGGGTTGTTGTGACATGTGAACCTGGTGAGGGTGGTTGGCTGTGGTGGTTAGCAAGCCACCTCACAACCCTACCATAGAGTGTGTTTTCTTGAAGGTTTGTTAACCAACCCAGCCACCCACTCTTGCAGTATTGAGACATAGCGACAAGCTGCACGCGAAGAGGGTAATTAGGTAAATTATACGACCAGTACACATAGGAGTGGCTAACAAGCCACCATGGCTTATTAACTGGCCTTGTTTTGTGCAAAACCATAAACTAAGGGAGGGGGCCATTGAAAATGACAGAAAACAACAACAAGTTAACCATGAAATGCATAGAAAAGTACAATAGTTTTAACTTGTCTCTTAAACTATGGAAGGGTCACAGAAGAAGACCTTATAGGCAGTTTCATGCAAGACAAGATGGTCCCACTTAGAGGAGGTCCAAAATCACCTCCATTTTTATGGAACCATTCATTCCCCTGTAAAGAGGGATTTTGGAACCTTTTGTGGGAGAAAGGCAGGAGAATTTCAGGGGAGGGGGTAGGCCTACCTTTCTGTTTTTTTTTTATATATATATATATATATATATATATATATATATATATATAATATCCTGAGCCCCGGACATGTTTCCCCTTCCTGTGTTAGCCAGATCCCCATGGAAACTAACATATAGTATCCCCATGGAAACTATGTGGTACTTATTTTTTCAGGGTTTACGCGTAAACAAAGAAAAATATTACACACAGAGATGACATTTTTCCGATATGGAGGTGATCACCATCTCCATGAAGGACGATCTGTACACACTTTCTCTTGTGGAACGTAGCATGAGTGTTTATTTTTCCAGGAGCACATGGATTCAGAAGCTGTGTACACGCCCTCTTGTCGTGCTTGATCAATCTCTGCTACCCCAAAAGCAGATTAACAATTGGTTATTTCTTTTTAGACGTGACCTAGTTCTAATCATTTGCCATTCAAAAGATGCAGAACTTAGATCTTGGCAGGAGGCTGTTACCATTCACTGTGAATGGTGGTTTAAAGGGACTGCCGTATGTAGTCAAATACATTGGCACAGTAGGGAGATGTGATCTTTTCTAAGGCTGTTATTCTAATCATTTCATCTAGTCCCTTGTCCCAATATAATATTCACTGGCACAAAGTTAATTTAATACTCTCTTTAAAAAAAAGATCCCAGTGATAGTACAAAAAAAAAACCTATTATAAAGCAGAATACATTGGAAACCCTTCATCTCCTGATAATTGTACACTGCATTTGTGTCAGGGAGGCCTCTGTGGCAATGCACCATTGCCTCTTCCCTTATTTTACTGCAATATTTAAGAACAGTTGGAGAGCCACCAGGGATAGTTGGCATTCTCCATAGATTAGCTGGAAGTAATTGCAATTATATATAAGCTGATACATTATATTAGCAAGCATCTCTGTCTTTTTGCTTATCCCTTCCCCTTTATTGTATGACTAACATAAGAAAAGCTGTGTTAGGCCAGACCAAGGTCCATCAAGTCCAGCATTCTGTTCACACAATGGTCAACGGCTGCCCATTGGAAACCCACAAGCAGGACCCGAGTGCAACAGCATTCTCCCCACCCCCCAAGTGCCCTAGCAACTGGTATACATAGGCATACTGCTTCTGACACTTGATGCATCATATAGCCATCAGGACTAGCAGCCACTATTAGCCCTATCCTCCATGAATTTGTCTAATCCCCTTTTAAAGCCATCCAAACTGGTGGCCATCAACCAAGATCCCCATCATTCTGATAAGAAAAGCGCATGTAGATAGAGGCCTGTGTACTGTAGGGATGGTGTGTGTGTGTGTGTGTGTGTGTGATGTGTGTTGCATACTCTGTACACAAACCAACCTGATTTAATGCTAAGGTCATCATCCAATGCCATTCTCCAAATACCTCTTCTATAAAGAAGAAAATGCAGCAATGCAGCAATTTAGGTGTAGCCTTCTCCAATCTGGCCCATTCCAGATGCTTTGGTGTACAGTTCCCATCACCCCCAGCCATTGGTTCTGCTGGATGGGGCTGATGGGAGTGGTAGTTCACAACATCTGGAGGGTGACAGGTTGGGGTATGTAGGGTATGAAGATGGTGCTTCTGCCTGTGAATAGCCTATAACACCATTGTGGGTGAGCTGGTGCCTGCAGGCACCAGTGTGCCCATGAATAACTGTCTTTATGCCCACCAAGGCATCTTATTTTGTATTTTTATGAATTTTCATAAACTGTCCAGAGAGCTTTCACTGGGGTGTCATAGAAATGAAATAAATGATAATAGTAATATTAATAACACCCTGTCCACTTTTTTCAAAATAACATGAATGAATTTTCTTACTGACAAATGGGATCACTTCAAAACAATGTGAGGGCCTCCAGACACTACCATCTTTATTGGCCATGAATGCCTCTGGGCCACATAGGCCCAGCCATCCACAGGCCTTCACAGGTTCACAGGCCTCCTTAGGAAATCAAGATGGCGAGCAACTGCAGGCCAAAGCTTTCCTCTGCATTGTGCCACCAAGAAAAAGAAGGCAGAAAAGTAAAAGGGGTGGAATTAGAAAGAGTAGTGGTAAGAAGGGTGACCATATGAAAAAGAGGACAGGGCTCCTTAACTTTTAACAGTTGTATTGAAAAGGGAATTTCAGCAGGTGTCATTCGTATGCATGCAGCACCCGGTGAAATTCCTTCTTCAGCACAACAGTTGAAGCTGCAGGAGCCCTGTGCTCTTGACCAAATACAAAAGAGGGCAGAGCTCTTGCAGCTTTAACTGTCATGATGAAGAGGGAATTTCACCAAGTGTTACATACATACAAATGGCACTTGCTGAAATTCCCTTTTCCCTACAACTGGTAAAGATACAGGAGCCCTGTCCTCCTTTCCATATGGTCACCCTAGTGGTAAGCCAGCAAAAGTGGGGAGGGGAGGGAAAGTAGTGGGAAGCCAGTGCAGGGGGGGTGGGGGCTTAGGGAACCAACTTGTGCTGGGGAGGGTTGTGTGATTGTATATCTGAATGGATGGGGGCTGCATTTGTGAGAAAGAGAAAAGGGGCTGAAGGGGTGATCTAGAGAGGTAGATTTTGGAGGAATTCTGAAAGAGAGTGAGTGTGGTTTTTCATATGCTTGCCGTGAGAAGCAGTGTGTGTGTGTGTGTGTGTGTGTGTGTGTGTGTGTGTGAGAGAGAGAGAGAGAGAGAGAGGGAGAGGGAGAGGGAGAGTGAGAGTGGGAGAGGGAGAGGGAGAGGGAGAGGGAGAGGGAGAGAGGGAGAGGGAGAGTGGGAGAGGGAGAGGGAGAGGGAGAGAGGGAGAGGGAGAGAGGGAGAGAGGGAGAGTGGGAGAGGGAGAGGGAGAGAGGGAGAGGGAGAGGGGGAGAGGGAGAGGGAGAGGGAGAGAGGGAGAGGGAGAGTGGGAGAGGGAGAGGGAGAGAGGGAGAGGGAAAGTGGGAGAGGGAGAGGGAGAGGGAGAGTGGGAGAGGGAGAGTGGGAGAGGGAGAGGGAGAGAGGGAGAGTGGGAGAGGGAGAGGGAGAGGGAGAGTGGGAGAGGGAGAGGGAGAGGGAGAGAGGGAGAGGGAGAGTGGGAGAGGGAGAGGGAGAGAGGGAGAGGGAGAGGGAGAGTGGGAGAGGGAGAGAGAGAGAGAGAGAGAGAGAGAGAGAGAGATGGAGGTTGAGTTGGCTGGTGGGGAGTGAGGAAAAAGTTACTTTCTCTGAAATAGGTTTCTGTTGGGACAGAAAACTGTGGGTTCAAAGGAATTGTTGGTGTGTTTCGGTAGGTTATTTGTCCTTTGTTATGGGTGACACCTCCAATGGCAGCCATTTTGTGGTAGTGCCCAGAATAGTTTCTCACATTTCTAAATGGGCCCATGGGCCCCAAAAAGTTGAAAACTCCTGGCCTGACTTGTTGTATTCTTCTTTCTACCTCTCAGAAAGGTAAAGTACATTGAGGCATTAGTAATATGCAAAGTTATTTCAATATAATGGACGAATAGATCGATGAACTGCTTTAAATGCAGGTGATTATTCAATGGAAAATTCTTCATTTTGTTGACAGTTCTCCTAATTGTACTTGGAAAGTTTAGATCCAGTTTAATTACTTAGTTCTCATTCTGATATATTAAATGATCAAATAACCCCTGTGTACGTATTGAGGGAAGGTCCCTCTATAGGAAATCTCACAATGTATGTCATTTCTGTCCTCCATAAAAGTGTGTTTTGACTGACTCTCATCAGAAAGATTCACTTATCACCTCAGTAAGATTTGCCTCCACATACGGATGTTTTACTTGAAAGCTGCAGCCAAGTAAACACTGCATTCTGCACAAGCGAACGCTGTTTAACAGGGTAATATGCTAGCTTTCAAAATAATTAGCTGAACAGTAATGAGGATTTAATGGGGTTTTGGGCACCGCTGAAGGACGGACGCAAATACTTTGTTTTTTAACCTACCTTGTGGCTAATGACCTCAGGTGGGAATATGGGAGTACTGCATTTGCAAAGCAGGAAACACAAAGAATGAAACAGAACCAGGAGACAGGCTGTAGATTTCCCGCAAGCGTCTTGTTGAAGAAAGGCAGAACAAAAAACATCTCTGATCCCCACCAGACTCTAGAAATCTTTAACAATATAGGAAATATAGACCCTTCTGAATTGGATCTCCAAAAGAGGAAAAATCAAAACTTCAGCTTTCACGGACCGTCTCTAATGGGATATCTTGCCGAAAATTGCACTGTTTGAAGTGTATCCTGAGTGTTAAAAGCAACGGTGTTGAAGGCCCAGGAGAAGAAGCAAGAGTGCAAAAGGCTACAGGTTTATCCATGGCTGCCATTTTGGTTTGGTACCATGTGAATAGCTGGCGCTCTCATACCATGAAGTTGTGAGGCAGGAGATGGCACAAATAGCCAGTTCATAATGCGGGGTTTTTGGGGGGGGATGGGGAAGAATTTTGTTGGCATACAAATGCGAACTTTACCTAATTTCACACTTTTAAACCAATAAGCCAAACAAATATCTGTTAGCCTTCAGAATTCACATATCTCTGATCTCCAGTCAAAAACTGTGTACAAAAATGCATATATTAGGGGAAACAATGTGTTGCATTAGGAAAATGCCTTGCAAAAAAAGGGGGGATATCGTAGGCAAAAATGCATACGAAAATGCACAGATTAGGAGAAACGTCTACAAAAATGCTTATGGATTTTCATGCGGACTTTAAAAAAAAGTTCTCAAAAGGTATTGGGTTGAATAAATTTAAGAGTGGGGAAATTTAAAATGAACAGAATATAAGTCTTGGGGCTGGGGGCAGGAGAATGAAACTGCAAGAAACTAACATTGACAGATTTGCCCACCCCTAGTTGTCATCTGGGCTGGCTCCTTGTGGCTTATTAATTTATTTATTCATTTACAATATTTATATACCACTCGCCATCCCCAAAAAAAATCAGAGCAGTGGACAACAAATAGAACAAAAGAATAAAAAAAAACACCGTATTAAAAATACAATTTTTAAAAGAACACGTTTCTGATACAACCGCAGGACTGGTAAAACTGTGGCCGGTCATTCACAGAAAGCTTCCTGAAACAGTAACGTTTTCAGGAGGTTCTGGAAGCAATGCAACATTGGAGCCTGCCTGACCTCCAAAGGCAGGGCATCCCATAGGAAGGGGGCCACCACACTAAAGGCTCTTCTCCTGGTGGATTCCAATTGGACCATAGGTCCACGTGGAACCAGCAGGAATATGCCCTCAGATGGCTTACCAATAGAGGGGCTTGGCTTTGCAAGACGCTGCAGACAAATAACCTTGAAAAGCTATCTCCATCATGGAGCTGGTTGCTATGATAAGACTATTGATCTGGGCCAGATCTACACTACTGCTTTAGTGTAGATCTAGCCCTGGATTGCTGAATGGCTGGCCAACTGAAACCATTCAGGCAGAGTTCCCTAATGGGTATTATCTCTCAGTGTCACGGTCTCAGTCTTGAGCCAGAGCCAAGGAGGAGGAGGGGAGGGCAGTTGAGTCCAGCTGAAGAACACAACCAGGTTGCTAATACACAACCAAAGGCTAAAAGTCATGAACCTGCAGACCCCAGGGCAGGGCCTTCTAGATCAACTGTGGGCCAAATTCACCTGAGGAACCAAGCACCTCCTGTTCCATAACCTGCCCAACAATGCAGAAAGCATGCCGGACAAGTAGCCAGCTAGAGATATCTATGTGCTTACCTCCAGGCTAGGGGTTTGTCCCTGGGGGAGCTGGGGGTGGCGACAGCCGACAGGAAGCTCTGGCGTGGGCTGGTCCATGAAGTCACGAAGAGTCGGAAGCGACTGAATGAATAAACAACAACAAAAGTCCTCATGTGGGTGGGCAGGGGTGGACTTAGTGGAGAAATCTGGAGATATAAGGCCTCAGAAAACCTCTAGCTTTCGTTGGGATACATTGCTCACTTGTAGACCTCTGAGGTTCGGGCATTTTGGTCTGCTTTGCTGGAGTACCCCACTGTGCCCCATGGATTTCCGCTTGAGGTCAAAGCAGGACATAGGGACTAACTACACTGGCTGCTGGCCTGGCAGCATTCATGACACAAGGAGAATGAAATGGCCCTGAGCACCAAGCCCCTGTGAGTACTCTTGGGATGCTCCACAGTAGAAAGCCTTAGAAATCTACTGGCATAACATTTTTTTGCATTTTTATACACTTAAGGATCTCCAATTTATTCAAAAGTAAATGAGGCTCCCTTTAGACTTAAAAGGTTTACAATGGATTGAGCCCATAATGATGTATTTCATAGCAGATGAACTTTGCCACGTACGGACATCAGAAAGTCAATACGCATAAATTGACAAGCTTGTCAATGGAAGCAATTTCCCCCCTTCCTTTTTAGCCTGCCGCCTGACGTAATGTGATTCCGGAGCCTTAATGAGGTTATAGCCTCATAAGGTGGCAGCCAGTGGGGCAGCAGGTAGCTAGAGGTAGGAAATGGCCGCCGCCATGAAGCAGCCACCATAGAGGAGCATACGGGGCAGTGGAGGCTGGTGCCTCCAAACTTGGTGGGGTGGTGAATCCATTCCGGGTTTCAGTCAGAACCAGTCAAAACTCTGTGAAGCACCCTGGATCACTCCTTTACAGTTTTGGTTTTGACAACCCACAGAGGAAGCGGAAGACAAGTAAATTAGAGTGGGCATTTATGAATCACCCTAAAAAGAGGATGGAATTTGAGGTACAAATTTGCATATAAAAGAGGTACAAATTTGCATATAATTTGCATGCTAACTGATCAGTATTGATGTACATTTAGAAATAATTGTTATAATAGAAATACAGTAACCTTGGCCAGATCTACACCAAGCAGGATATGACACTTTGAAAACGGTTTGAGATCTGTATCTGGAGTGTGTCCTGGGCCCCAACAGTTGTCACTACTGTCATAAACCATTTTAAACCAGTAGTGTAGATCCTGCCCTCACCATAGTGTGGAAGACTGTGACCAGGTGACCTGTCTGCCTTGCATGGTCTGCTGTCCAGGTGCTGTTGATGGGCACCTTCAAGGCCCTGCTCTTCCTTCAGGTGGTTCTTTATCTTTACACTAGATTCAGTCTGCACAGCCCTTCAAACAGAGAACTGGCAACCCTTCAGATAGAGGACTGCCCTCTATAAAAGAAGACACATGACCACCCTAAGGTAAACAGTGGTGGCGAGAAGGAGTAGATGCCTCTGCCTACTTGCTAAGTGGCTCCCTGCCAGTCAAGCAAGGAAGTGGTACCAAGTATGAGACAAAGGATGAGGAGCAATAGCAGCTGGGGGCAATGGCAGTGAGGGAGGGGACCCACTGAGGGAGGGGACCCATTGCGGTTGCCTTGCCCAAGGGCCCTTGAAAACCTGAAGCCAGCACTGCCCTGGAGTGCCTATTACAGAGTTTCCCTGGGGCATTGTGGGAAATGTAATGGCAGGTGGCTTCTCAGACCCATCCACTGCCTCCATCTGAGGGGGGGGGGACACCAACCAGAATGTTGCTGGGGACCCCCTCAAGCCTAGAGTTAGTTCTGTGACCAGGAGGCAGGCAGGAAAGAGCCAGGAAGCACAGAAAGGCAATCTAGTAACTTCTGGTGCCAACAAGGGGCACAGCCTGAGAGGGCACAGCAAGTTCATTGAGCAATATAGCCTGAATTGACAAGCAATTAACTCACCTGGACAACCCAGGTCCCAGGATCTGGAAAACACTGGCTCGCAGCAATTTCTATTTCAGTGTTTCCTCCATGGCCAACATCAAAAGTGGTGACTGGAGTGAGGAACTCGTGGCTGATCGATATAGGGTATGGAAAGGAGGACAGGGCTCCTGTATCTTTAACAATTGTATTGAAAAGGGAATTTCAAGAAGTGTCATTTGTATGCAAGCAGCACCTGGTGAAATTCCCTCTTCAACACAACAGTTAAAGCTGCAGGAGCCCTGCCCTCTTTTGTATCTGGTCACTCTAGTATAGCTCTATTAAAAAGGGCAGGGCTCCTGCAGCTTTAACTGTTGTGATGAAGACAGAATTTCACCAGGTGCTGCATACATACAAATAATATTTCCTGAAATTCCCTTGTAGATGCAGCTGTTAAAGATACAGGAGTAGGGTGACCATATGAAAAGGAGGACAGGGCTCCTATATCTTTAACAGTTGCATAGAAAAGGGAATTTCAGCAGGTGTCATTTGTATATATGGAGAACCTGGTGAAATTCCCTCTTCATCACAACAGTTAAAAGTGCAGGAGCTATACTAGAGTGGCCAAATTTAAAAGAGGGCAGGGCACCTGCAGCTTTAACAGTTGTGAAGAAGAGGAAATTTCACCAGGTTCTCCATATAAACAAATGACAACTGCTGAAATTCCCTTTTCAATACAACTGTTAAAGATACAGGAGCCCTGTCCTCCTTTTCATATGGTCACCCTATACAGGAGCCGTGTCCTCCTTTTCGTATGGTCACCCTAGACCTACACGACTTTGCAATTAAGATCCAGTTCCGAATTCTGGATATTATCCATTGGGCTCCAGTGTAGCATAGCTCTAAATATAGTGTGTGGGGTGGGGATGTGTTGTTGTTGTTGTCGTTGTCGTTGTTGTTGTTGTTGTTTACAAGGATTTATTTAAATTTAAAGAGGCCTATACACATTTTGCCTCATTTGTTTTCTTCCATTTAAATCCTTGACAACATTGGTTGGCTTTTCAGAGTAAACAATGCTGTTGTTTGCCATTGTACTGCTGCAGCTGAAATCAAGCAGTGAGATTAAAGAGGTCTCCCGGGAAAGAGGCATGAAGGACCGTGTTTTTCACCTTGGTCTTTTGGGCCATACCCTTAATTGGAGCTTAGTGTCCCATTAATGATTTGGCCTACTGGGATTGCTGTGACCATTTTGGCGCTGCGGTTTCTGCATAATGGACTGCTGAACAGCTATGCTTCCCCGTAGCCTTGTCCCAGAGGACCCACCCTCAACCCTATTAAATATATGGCAGTCTTCAATTAACCCAATGTTGATAAAACATCATGCCAGAAACACTTTAAGGAGTATCTCCTTAGGAAGGTCCCTCACTTAAAGAGATGCCATGTAATTGTCCCACCGTGCAAGGATGTCCATAGGCAAAGACCAGCTTGTGCCTCACACTAACTTATGGTAGGGTGACCATATAAAAAGGAGGACAGGGCTCCTGTATCTTTAACAGTTGCATAGAAAAGGGAATTCAAGCAGATGTCATTTGTATATATGGAGAACCTGGTGAAACTCCCTCTTCATCACAGCAGTTAAAGCCGCAGGTGTTCTGGCCTCTTTTAAATCTGGTCACTCTAGTATAGCCCCTGCAGTTTTAACTGGTGCGATGAAGAGGGCGTTTCAGCAGGTTCTCTATATATCCAAATGACACCTGCTGAAATTCCCTTTTCTATCCAACTGTTAAAGATGCAGGAGCCCTGTCCTCCTTTTCATATGGTCACCCCAACTTATGGATGGCTGCACAGCAACCAAGCAAGTGAGATCTTTTTATGCCACTTGAGTATCAGTTGCATGGCGTTAGGACGCTGCAAATTCACCCTGGCTGAGGGCCACTTCAGTATGATGATGACATGTTCCAGAGTGAGAGGTAGCCCCGTTAGTTTCTCGCAGTAAAAACAAAAATGGCATATTGCGGCTTGTTAAAGGCAAACACATTACTGTGATGGAAGCTTTCACAGGACACAGCCCACTTTGCCAAGTTGTTTTTATTTGTTATATTAATATCCCACAATGAAGCTTATGTCCTCCTCTTCCTCTCCATTTTATCTTCACAACAACCCTGTGAGATAGGCTGAGCTGAGAGTCAGTGACTGACCCAAAGTCACCCACGGCCAAGTGGGGACTAGAACTCAGATCTCCTGAGTCCCAGGGCAATGCTCTAAACACTAGGCCACACTGCCTCTAACACTTGCACAAATGCATGAAGTGCAAATGCTAGCAAATGAGCTTGGTTCGGTGCATAACAAAGCTTATTATCAGGGGAAATT
The DNA here is from genome assembly GCF_023053635.1 of Elgaria multicarinata webbii. NCBI lineage: Eukaryota > Metazoa > Chordata > Lepidosauria > Squamata > Anguidae > Elgaria > Elgaria multicarinata. The sequence goes on along the minus strand of NC_086172.1, from coordinate 160,694,099 downwards.
ATTCACCCCTCATGTAGGACCTCATGGACAGATGTAAGTGTTGCCCTTTGAGATATAGATCCATGAGAAGTTCTTCTAGTGCATAGGCTGTGACAGGGGACAAGAAAACTGAGTGTGAAAATTCGAGAAAAAAGAGTGAAAAGGCAAGACCACTCCAGCTGCTTAATGATAGTTCAACAATCACGTGGGCACCGCAATGGGCTCGTGCCCCTCGTCACTTGCCACCCATGTGGTTGTCCCTTTCCCCAAGGTGTGTTGTGATTTGAAAGGGAGATGGTGTTATGGTTTAAAAAATGATTTCCCAGCTTTCGTGTTTGGTTCAACTTTAATTCACAAACCACTGATTGCCACTGATAGACCAATGGTCTGATTCAATATAAGACAGCTTCCTATGTCCCGTTATTATGGAATGTTTCTGAGCCCAATTCATGGTGCTGGTTTTAACCTATAAAGCCTTACACTGTTCAATAGGGGTGTGCAAAGTGGATCTTCTCTGCCTCAAAATACAATCTGGAACTCCATAGAGGTGATCCTCTGCCTCGATTTCAGAGCCCCTCCTCTCTCTCCGCCTCGTCAAATTACCCTCGAAGAACCGTTCAGTATTCGGGTAACTGGTATTAACAGAGATGCTTACAGCTCCTTCAAGTTTAAAGATAAAAAGATAAAACTTGGCACAGTGATAGTCCTTAACAAGAGCTTAAGCCCCACCAAGTTTGAATTAAATCGGTTCAAGCTTTGATTTTTTAGGAATTTTTAAATGGAAATTAACAAAATGCTTACATCTGCAAAAATTTTACAGATAAAGAGATGAAACGTGGCATGGTGATAGCTCTTAAGGAGGGCTTTAGCTCCACCAAGTTCAAATTAGATTGGTTTATGCCTTGATTTTTTAGGATTTTTTTTAAATTCCCCACTCCAGCCTTCTCCAACCCAGTGCCCTCCAGATCCGTTGGGAAAAACCCACAACCAGCCATTGAAATAAAGAGCCTGCCTGTGCCTTAATCAGGAGTAGAAGCTTTCTCACCAGCCAGCCCAGCAGACTTTCACACTGTGGAAATATGGATGATTGACTTCTATGAGTCCGAGCAGAAACGCGGGCCCTCTCAGCAACCACCAGTTAGTGTTTCCACTTCCCTGAACACTGTGTTTGGAGGAGAACACCACTGTGGCTATTCCTATTGGTTAGCCACAGAAGACAATATGAAAGCTACCCCTCGCCCCATTCAGCGTCTTCCAAATGTGGAGATACACACACACACACACACACACAGAGAGAGAGAGAGAGAGAGAGAGAGAGAGAGAGAGAGAGAGAGAGAGAGAGAGAGAGAGGTTAAATTCGGAGACTTTAGAAGCTCCGATTGGGCATGTCTCCACTCTGATAGTATTTGCTGGGTTTGAAAGTGGCCAATCTCTGCTCTGGAAGATCAAATGCTCTGTGGATTTTTGCAGTTACCAGATAATCCCTACTGTTCAGGATCGCAATACCTCATGGAACGCCTCTCCCAACACCAACCTACCCATATAATACATTCAGCATCTAAGGCCCTCTTGCCATGCCTCCTCTGAGGTAAACTCAGAAGACAGCAACAAGGGAGAGGGCCTTCTTGGTGATGGCCCCCAACTATGTATTTTAATGCTTTTATTATTTCTAAACACCAGTAAATAAAAAAACACTAACAAAACAAAATATACATATGAAGACACGCCCACAAAAATAAGGCAAAACAAAATCAAACAAATAAACAAAACACCAAATAAAATGTTCTTCCAATATTCTCCTCAGCAAAAATATATAACAATGTTGTCGTTATTATTGTTGTTTTTCTTTATCACTGTCAAATCCAAATCTTTAATTTCTCTCTCCATATTTTCTACACAATTGGTTGAATCCACAGATTTTTCATCCAGTCAGTTTTTTCTCGTCCCTTCATAAAGTTTACAAAAGGTTCCCATTCAGTTATAAATCTTACAGTCGATTTTCCCCTCATTATTGCCGTGAGTTTCTCCATCTCCGCTAGCTCAAACATCTTCAGTAGCCATTCCTCTGTTGTGGGCACTATTTTGCCCTTCCATCTTTGTGCATATATCAGTCTTGCAGCTGTCGTCATATATAAGAATATAGTCCCATGATTCTTTTTCATCTGCTCATCCATAAATCCCAAAAGAAAGTATTCTGGTTTCAATTGGATTTTAATTTTTAGGATTTTTTGGATTACAGAAAGTCTTTGCTTTTTTGCAGGTCCACCATGCATGGTAGAATGTCCCTTCCTGCTCTTCGCATTTCCAGCACAATCCTGATGCCCCTTTATACATTTTGGCCAATTCTGCTGGTGGCATATGCCACCTATACATCATTTTGTAAAAAAATTCTTTAAGATTGGTACTTAACATAAATTTTAGCCCTCTTGTCCACATATTTTCCCATTGTGCCATTGGTATACTATGTCCCATATTCTGGCCCCATTTTATCAAACATTCTTTCCCTTGTTCTTCCTCCATCTCAAACCTCAATAAGAGTTTATAAATTTTAGCAATAACATGTTCGTCGTTCGTACATAATGCCCTTTCAAATTCTGACTTTGTTGTTTCAAAACCACAGACTTTTTAAATCAATTTTAAACCTTTCTGACATTTGCATATATTCAAACCATTGACGTGGGTACCCTTCTTTTGTCAACCCTTCTCTTGACTTTAATTGATAATCCCCTTGCCATGGTTCTAAAATCTCACGGTATGTCCACCACTTGTAACTGCCTGTCCTCTCCCTTCTTTGGTATGCTTCCTGCACTGATATCCATAATGGTGTTTTTTGACATAATCTGGGCTTATATTTATTCCATATTTTCAGGATAGCACGCCGTATATAATGATTGTTGAACTCTACATTAACTTTAACTTCCTCATACCATATATAACCATGCCACCCAAATCTCAAGTCATGTCCCTCTAAATCCAATAGTCTTTTGTTTTTCAACAGTATCCAGTCTTTCATCCATACCAAGCCACATGCAGCAAAGTATAATTTTAGATTTGGCAAACCTAGACCCCCCCCCTTTCTTTTGCATCCTGTAATAATTTATATTTAATTCTTGGCTTTTTTGCTTTCCAATGAGGCTCACCTGGCGCAAACATTGTTATGTTTTTAGTGCCAGGTTAAGACCTTTATCTTTTGGCAGAATATGACGAGTTTAATCATGTCCTAGATTTGTTTTATGGTTGCTTAAAGTTGTTCTTAGATATATGTTGTCTCTGCATGTATTGTCTGTTTGTTGTGTTTTCATGTAAATAAGTTTTAAAACTTTCTATACTGTATTTTAAATTATTTTTAATCTGCCCAGAGAGCTTAACAATAACAACAACAACAACAACAACAACAGAGCTATATTCTCTGTAAACTATTTCCCCAGATCTGTACAATAAAACTTGAATGATTCTTGCCTGCTCTGACTTATCTTTGAGTTCAAGTCCTCTTGAAAAAGAGAAACATGTTTACTTAGGATATTGCACAGAAGGCTCTGTAAAAATACATTATCAAATGGAGAAAAATATAATTTTCTTAGCAAACAAGATGTCATTGCAATAGTACAAATGTCATATTTAAATTCATTCTATTAAGATGTATGGCATTTAATGGTGGGCTCTGAAAATGACTTTATAAACAGAACATCATTTTCCTATAAAAGGGATGGTATATTTTTAAATCAAGCCAGTAAAAACTCAGTCATCAGTGGTTTATGAAACTTGAGTACACTGATGCTTCAGTACTCAATTAATGTCAAGCAATATGGATTTCAATCTGGCCTGAATATATTTAAATAAATGAACTAGAGACAAATGTTGGCTCTTCGGCCAGCCAGAGCTAAAAAATCCATTTTCTAGCCCATTTATAATAAGAACTAATTTGAATGTAATTTATCTAAAGCACAATATGTTTCCTAATTTTTGCATGCAACCATTACTTACAGTTTAAGTAATAGTCATATCCATGGATCTTGGGGCACTTAAGTGAAATTTCATGGAACTGAACTGCATCACACAATCCTTCAAAAATAAAAGCATTCTCCTAAAGAGTAATTGAATAGGGGAAGTATTGGGGGGGGGGGATTCTGCAAGGACATTAAGCTGAAAGTCAAGATAAAAGATGGATCAGTGCCGTCTCTAGGTTTTTGAGGGCCCTTGAGGAAGGGACCCTCAGTTGGACCATCCCACGGTGAGACTACCTTCTTAGCATCGTTGCCACCAGCAGCTATTGCTCCTCATCTTTTTTCTCATGGTTTCCACCAGAGAATCAGTGATCAAGACAGCAGGGGCATAACCCGCCCTTCCTTCGCACCACCACTGTTGCCTGCGCCAAATCAACAGGCAAATGGACAAGCAGTTTGCAACGATGAAGAGGAGGAGGTTCTTGCCTGGTGGGCCCCTTCTGGGGTGTGGGCCTTGGCAGATGCCTGACTGGGCCTTCCCGTGATGATGGCCCTAAGAGTCAGAAGCAAGGCTTTTAAAGCACACATTTCAAGGAAACACCATTCTCTTTTGCATTGTGTTAGAATTGTATTCCAATGAAATTGGTCCACTTGCTACAGTGTTTTTGCCAATTACAAATGACCCAAATCCCCACTTTGTTGTGACATTTGAGGCCCAAGTCAAGAGGGACATGGTAAGGATGTCAAGGACAAATTGACACTAAGTAATAGTTCTACGTGAAGGATCACCCACTCCCACTTGTATCTTCACCCATATCAGCCTGCCCACACATTAAGATCAACAAGAGAGGCCCTTCTCAGCTGCCCACCAGTGAGATAAATTAGGTGGGTTTCCACATGGAAGAGGGCCTTCTCAGCAGTGGCCCCACACCGGTGGTTCACCATACACCATCCTTACAGGCTTTTAAGGTGGTCTTAAAAACGTTCTATTTTACTATGGCCTTCACATAAATGAATACTGTTTTGCTGCTACTGCCCTTGTTGTTTTTATTGTTAGCTTTTATTGTTTTTCACTGATATTTTACTGTTTATTCTTTTATTGCTTTTAATGTTTATACTGTTTTATAGTTGTGAGTCGCCTTGGGTGGGCTTCTGCTCAGAAAGGCAGCTAAGAAATGTTATAAATAAATAAATAAATAAATAAATAAATAAAGAAGGAAGGAAGGAAGGAAGGAAGGAAGGAGGTAGGTAGGTCAGAGAGAGAGGCGGGGGTGGGGGTAGGGAGGGAGAAGGGAAAATGAGTCAGAGAGAGAGAGAGAGAGAGAGAGAGAGAGAGAGAGAGAGAGAGAGAGAGAGAGAGAGAGAGAAGAGGAGCCAGAGTGGGATGGGGAATCAGGAGAGCTAGAGAGATGTTTGGAAGGAAGGAAGGAAGGAAGGAAGGAAGGAAGGAAGGAAGGAAGGAAGGAAGGAAGGAAGAAAGAAAGAAAGAAAGAAAGAAAGAAAGAAAGAAAGAAAGAAAGAAAGAAAGAAAGAAAGAAAGAAAGTAGGTAGGTAGGTCAGAGAGAGAGGCGGGGGTGGGGGTAGGGAGGGAGAAGGGAAAATGAGTCAGAGAGAGAGAGAGAGAGAGAGAGAGAGAGAGAAAGAGGAGCCAGAGTGGGATGGGGAATCAGGAGAGCTAGAGAGATGTTTGGAAGGAAGGAAGGAAGGAAGGAAGGAAGGAAGGAAGGAAGGAAGGAAGGAAGGAAGGAAGGAAGAAAGAAAGGCCTCCAAAGATGATCTTGAGATCGCCTTTGGAGACCCTTTTCTGGGTGTCCCTCCAAGTGAAGTGGACTCTGTATCTATTGGGGAAACGGCACCTTTGGTGCTGGCACTTCAACTGTGAGATGCTCTCTCCAGAAAGGTTCTCCTTGCACCTCCTCTGTGGTCTTTTCAGCGACAGGGGAAGACTGAAAAAGAGGGGCTGTAGCTCAAGGGTGCAGCACATGCTTTGCATGCAGAAGGTCCCGAAGAAGGGATGTACAAACATTGTGAAATCCATTCCATCTGACTTTCGTGTATTGTCTGGTGCCCTTTCATTCCGTCGTCCACTCATTGACAGAATCAAATTGGTTTTTGTGTTTTTTCAATTTCCCAAATTTGTGCAAATTCACATTTGCACAAATTCACACTGGTGAAAAGGGATAAATAACCCTCAAAATGCACTTTTTCACGCTTTGGCCTATGGAGGAAATGCACATTTTCAGCCATTTTTAAAAAAACATATTTTTCTACGACTAAATCTGCATAAAATTCTGGAAAGTTAAAAAATAAATAAATCTGCAAATCTACAGAATGCATGCAACTTTGGAAAAGACAGTCCACTGCAGAATCTGAGGTTTTATTCATCAGAACTCATTTGATCCCATTGCAGATTTCTCTGTCTTCGCTAGCCCCAGGTTCAATCACTAACATTTCCAGATAGAGCTGGAAAAAAATCTTACCCAGAACCTTAGAGAGCTGCTGCCTGACAGTGTTGAAAATACTGAGCTAGATGGACCAATTGCTGACCCAGTATAAAGAGCTTCCTATGTTTTTATTTTCCCAAGCCTTTTAAACTTTCAGACTGTCAATGTTTAAGGTTAAAACCTGTTTAACATATTTCCTTGTGTTGCTTAAGTGCCTTTATCATACTGGTTTTATTCTATGCACCATAATTGTTTATAGTTGTATTACAATGTTTTTGTTTTTATTGTTAACTGCCCAGAGAACTTGTTATTGGGGGAGCATATAAATATTGGCATTTAAGTAACAAGAAATAGCATAAAGTAGTGTGTGGTCACAATAAAATATGCACATACCTGGAGAACATTCTAAGCAAACGGTTCAATTCAGATGGCTCAGTTCAGACATAATCAGTCACAGCAAACCACAGTTATGGTTTGGCCTAACGTCTGAATTGGCAAACCATGGTTGCTGTCGGGAAGCAAACCAGGAACCAAAGCCATGGCTTCAAGTGGTTCCTTGGGAACCATCGCTTGTAACCATGGCTTAGCATGCTGTCTGGATTGACAAACCGTAGTTATAGCCTTTACTCAACTTCCAGAAACTGCTGTACCATTGTAACGGAAAACAATTGTTATTTCTAGGAGTTAGTGGTGGACAACAAATTACTCCTTCTCATGTCTAGACTTCCTGTTGGGCCTGTTGCTTTTAGTGGCTAGCTATGTTCCTTCTTAGATGTGTGTTTAGGATTCCTGAGGCTAGTAGATAAGCCTGCAGTGAGATCTAAGGTTAGCTATTTGTTAGGAGAGTACCTGGCATGGAGTTATCTATGCCGTCTTACTGCCAAATATTCTCAAAGTCATTAGACTATAGCCAGGATAGGGGAGGGTTTAAAATGAGCATAGTAGTATATATGAATCATTGAGACACTCCCATGGTGGGATCCCAATGTAGGCTAATTGGAAAGGCACTACATACGTTCCAGGTGGTTATTGGAGTCATGTCTGTTGCTATCTTTTGATGGGTTCCCGGCAACTGTATGGGTGTAAGCCTTGTAATCTTGCTCTGTAGGGTTCTGTTTCCTTCCACTTTGTTAATTTGCTCCTGCTTAATAACATCTTTAGCCTTCACCCATTGGTGTGTATCCTGAAGAACTTTTGCCTCTTGGCAAAAACAACCATGGAGCCAAGGATGTTTTTATTGTGTTGTTTCTAATTTCTAGGGCTGCGATTATCACCAATGGAATCTTTTCTTCCTTTGCAAATAGCCAGAATAACCCAAACCCACTTTTGGACTGGGTCTGTGGTTGGAGCAAAAAGTTAAAGCCCCCTTCTCCCCATATCTCAGTCCTGATCAAATTCAACACAAATAACAAACCAGCCACCAAGGATCCATAGGCATGCTGGGGAAATGAAGATAGTGAATGGTTGAAGCAGCTTCAGCAGGTGTTTTGCTCTACAGAGCACGTGTCCGTCCAGCTCCTCTGGGGACCCGCATGAACCCAAATATGTCTAGTGGAGGCTGGTGGCTCCAGTGTCAGTGGGACTGTGAATCCACTCTGGATTTCAGTCAGAACTCTAAAGGAGCTAGCAAGGGTGCTGTGCCAATGGGTTCAACACCTTGGATAGCTCCTTTAAAGTTCTAATCAGTTCTAACTGAAACCCAGAGTGGATACACAGACCCATTGAAATCAGAGCCACCAGACTCCATTGGATCTGTCTATGCCAGGTTCTGTCTCTGGGCTTGTTGGCCACTTTGCCAGCACTCCATTTTCTACTGACTCTGTCTGAGGTCTTTGGGGGACTCCCAAGCTGTAGGACCCCAGACGTACCCAGATGTCTGGCCTTAATGGCCCCATTGCTCTGATGGCAACATAACCCAAAGTACAGTCTCAGAGGATGATCTTAACCTCTGGTTGAAGTCTAGTGGTTTAAGTCAACATGGAAGTCATTTAAAAGCCCTTTGGTGTCTTTTAAGGCCTTTTGGTATCAGTTTCTTGTTTTACATTCAAAAAAGCACCATAGACTTGGGTTATTTGGCTTATTTGTATGATAAAAGATTTGCTTTTCAAATCTTTCTGAACCAGATACCTTCCAGAGTTTTGGACTACAACCCCCATCATTCCCAGCCAGCTAAAGCCTTGAATAGGGAGGAATATCATATGATTTGTTTCAGTTTTATTTGTTTCTAAAAACAGGAAAAGGTACAGATGCAAAAGTGAATGTTAAAATCTTTATTTACAGAGAACCTAGGCTACATTAAAACACAATGAACAATGTTTCATTCATATACAGATAGAGTGGTTTCAAAGAATGTAGGCTATCACTCCATTTTTGACAGACTATAAAGAAAAGAAACCCGCTTAATATTTTTTAACCTGCAGAAGTAGATGTGAGTAGATGGCATTCAATATATAGAATGACTCATTTGACAGCTGAATGGAGGCTCTTGTTACCTTTAATCTTGAACTTCGACTTGACCTGAGCCAGTATCAAGTGATACCAGTTTACCATCTGTCCTTGGTCAGCGTGATGGAGGACTTCAAAGGGTAGATTTAATAGCACACAGTTTGGCCTTGATGTAGAGGCTATATCTGTTCTTACTTACGAAACAATAAAACCCTGTATTTAGTTTCCCATCAACAGATGGGGAGCTAGTGGCTCATTCCATTTTGTTGCCCCATCTGGATGCTTTGGAAGTAACAACAAGAAATGGAAGGTGAGGCCACCAAAACGCCCTGGTCAAGTCCAGAGAGCGAGAAGGGGGGTGCGAAAGAGACCGAGCACTACACTAGGTCATGGCAAATGAAATACATGCCAGGCAGGCCCTAAGCAAATGCTAAAGACAAAAATCAATATTAACTCCTGGGATAATGGTGATGAAATTGGATGATATATTGATGGGGAAGCCTTGAAAGCGTTTGAATGCGATCCAGGTATATCACCATCTTGGCCCTTCCTTTGAATTGCATGGAACTTTGCCATCGTCAATATATGTGAGTATTTTAGAAAACGCTAAATGTAACCCTTCCCTTTTTCTAAACGTACTCAATTTCCCAGGATCACACACCTGTTGCATCAGTAATTAACTAAATTCACTGCCATAAGAGATGATCATGACTAGAGATATAAGATTTGGGGAAATATTGAGACCATGGGGAGTGGGATAGATTTTTTTCCTCAGGCGGTTTCAGAAAAAGACAGAAATTTTGGAAAAAATTAAAAATAAGCAATACTATTTATTTATTTATTTATTTATTTATTTTATTTTTAGCGCTCTTTACAGATCTAAAGTCATTTCGTTACTTTAAGACAGATTTCTCCAACCCAATGTCCTCCAGATATTTTGGATTTCAGTTCCCATCAGTCTCAGGTATGGCCAATGCTCAGGAATGCTGGGTACTGTAGTCCAAAATATCCAGAGGGCACCAGGTTGTATGCATCAGAAACTGCACCCTATAGAACAAAGCCCAAATTGTCAAGAATGCACATGTACTGTCAGGAATGCACAATGGTGACTCTACTCACATGTTGAGAAACTGAGCATAAATGTCTATCAGAATAATATACTTTAGATCAATAATTTTAATGAGGAATGAAATGAATAATTATGTTGGGAATCTTACAGAGAGGATTCAAAACAGTTTCCCCATTTGCTTCATTATTTCCAGATTTTTTATACCTCTAGTATTTTTATAAAATTGCTCTTATTAGAGTTTTTAGGAGTTGTAGTTTATAAGAGAAGATAGGGTTACATGTTTTTGCTGTGGAGAAGATCGGGAGTCTATCTTAATTTTGTATGTTTTTTAAGTGTTTTGTGCTTTTTATCTGTTTGTATGTTCTTTTTTCTACCTCTTTGTCTTGTATTGTGTATGTCTAAGGTGGTTGTGTTTTTAAAATAATAAAAAAATTAAATAAGAAATCATTTCAGGGGGAGTAAAAGCTGGGTAGCAATATATCAACACATATTTAAACTATGGAATTCACTGCCACAAGATGTCATGAAGGCCACCGATTCGGATGGCTTTAAAAGGGGGTTAGATAAATTCTTGGAGGAGAAGGCCATCAATGGCTTCTGGTCCAGATAGTTATGTGCTACCTCCAATATCCAAGGCAGTAAGCCTATATGCACCAGTTGCTGGGGAACATGGGTGGGAGGGTGCTGTTGTACCATGTCCTGCTTATGGGTCTCTGGCCAACAGCTGGTTGGCCACTGTGTGAACAGAGTGCTGGGCTAGATGGACCCTCAGTCTGATCCTGCATGGCTCTTCTTATGTTCAAGAAAATATTTCATAATGCAAAGCTGTTCCGTTCTTCCAATTTTTCAGAAAAACAAAACAAAAACAGTCCTCAGGAAAAAAATTTGGAAAGGATGTTTATTCACGAATTTTTCTGGTGTTCGGTTTGGTTTTCCTGGGCCTTCACATTTCTAGTCATGGCTTAAATGATCTTAAGAAAGGAATACACAAATCGATGGAGGTTCATTCTATCAGTGGCTGGCTAGGCAGAGCAGCCTTTCCCCAACCCAGTGCCCTCCAAATGTAATGGACTGCAAACTTGAGCATGCCAGGCAGTTTGGGTTGATCATCTGAGTCCAAGATCCCACGTCAAAATACGTACATTATAAGATACAAAAGGTTTGACTATCTGGACTGTTTACAAAAGTTGTGGCATCTCCAAAACTAGTTATGCACAACTGCTGGTTGATTTAGGGGGTGGCAGCCCCTACCCCAAGGAAACCTTTTTGGAACCAATATTTACATCATAATATACATGGTTGAAACAAGCAGCATCTGTGAGAGATCATTGCAGGGTGTCCAAACTGATTGACTTTGTTGAGACATATCTCCTTTCTGACCCCTCCAAAAGGGGGGTTGCTAATTACATCATGAGGCACTTGGTACCATTTGGTAGAGCTTTATTGAGAACTGAGAGACAGAGGTCGTGATTTGTGAAGTGATCTAGAGTACTGTGTATGAGAGAACATATATTGTTAGTCATTAAGAGTTACTTGTTTATTATTCAACAACTTATTACTGTAATGAAACTTGCTTTGTAGCACAGGAGGCTGTAAGGCAAAAAGCTTTGGGATTGAACCTTAAAGGTCTTGGTGACAGCGAAACCCATCGTGTGTGTGAGTGAAGGCGGTTCCTGCTTGGGTGAGACAACCCTTAGAGAAAGGGAATTCTCACTAGAAAGCAGCAATGCCACTGTGTGCCTTTGAAGACAGCACAGAAGTGCAGTTAGTCCCAAATGTAGCTGCTAGGTTACTAACTGGAACTAATCATAGACCTGATTCACACAACACAACAGCCCATTGTGGTGTAATTTATTATTATTATTATTATTATTATTTATTTATTTATATAGCACCATCAATGTACATGTACAATTTACCCATGGGAGCTGCCGTGTTGTGTTGTGTCATGGGTGCCATTTTTGCAACTGGCTTGCCATGGCTTGTAATGTCATGTGAACCCAGGCATCTGGAGGTTGTTTGAAGGTTAAAGAACCATCAAATCACCAATGGCTTGTTTTAGAAATTAACCCATAGTGGACTATCATGACATGTGAACAAACCTTTCTGGCCCTTAAATACCCAGGTCTCAAGCCATTTAGGACTTTCATTTTCAAAAACAAAATCTAAAACTAAGGCCAGAAACGAAACGGGCAGCTTGTACAGACATTTTTCTCCCTCTTTTTTTATATTAGAAGCAGAGGTCATCACATGAAGCTGATCGGTGGGAGATTCAGGACAGTACTTCTTCACACAGTGCATAGTTAAATTATGGAATTTGCTACCACAAGACATATTGATGGTCACCAATTTGGATGGCTTTAAAAGTGGGCTAGGCAAATTCCTGGAAGAGAAGGCTGGGAAACATAGGCAGGAGGGTGCTGATACACTCATGTCCGGCTTGCGGGTTTCCAGTTGATAGCTGGTTGGACACTGTGCGAACAGAATGCTGGACTAGATGAACCTTTGGTTGGATCCAGTATGACTCTTCTTATGTCCTTATGTTCTTATTAGACAAGATCAGAACCATTTGCTCCTATCTGATCCACTCTGGAATCTGACGGCAACGTTTTGTACCAGCTGAAGTTTCTGGATGCTTTTTTAAGGGCCGCTCCACACTGAATGTGTTACAGAAATCTACAGCTCTCGTTGCCCTGGAACAGTCTCTCGTGAACCAGGCGGACAAAGCCGTTTTGCGTGATATGCAACAATGCTCGCTTCTGCAACAAACAGCAGAATATTTTCATATAAAACAATATTTAAGATTAAGAAAAAAATCACAATAATAAAACACAGGCCAATGACAACAAGGTCGACTTTATTATCCTCTGCTACGGAAAGCAATGGAAAGGTAAAGATGGAACACTTTGCCATGCATAGCAATTATTCAGCCTGATTACTTCCTGCCCACCAGCACGGAATGTACACTTGCAGAGGTTACGTTCAACGTTGATAGATCTAGAAATGTCGGATATTGCCGTTCCCTCTCCTAACAATGCCGCTACATCTATTGGAAGCTATTTGCCAGCAATCTAATTTTTTCCCCGCAATTTGAGGAAATGTAGCATAATATTTATTTGTGTTTCCTCTCCTAAAGGGGGCGGGAGTGGAGTAGGGCTATTTTATTAGCATTACAAACAAAGCACCTTCAATTTGAAACCTAACGTGTCTAAACAGCTGAAAACTGTTGTGCTTTTATATGCTATTATGCTCAATATTATTAGTTAGGTTATGCCTTTTTATTTTTTTTTAGTAATGTATTGAGTAGCTTGCCGATATTTTTAGTTCCTGTTTGCCCAAACAAATGGATTTCTTGCAGCCATAATTATACTTGGAGAATACACCAAATGGTTGCCGGAGTACAGCAGCAGCAACAACCCTGCCTGTCCAAATATATCATAGTGTAGCAACTTCTGCTTCCATTGAAAATGTGTAGGTATTTATTTGCATTTATAGTCCATTCTAACCCATGGACTCAGGGCAGATTGTAACAATTCGTGTTCTGATGGTTTTTGTTTACCGGGGTTAATCCCTCTTTGTTAGTGTGAGATGCTAGTTTGGCCAGTCAACATAGAATCATAGAATAGTAGAATTGGAAGGGGCCTATGAGGTCATCCAGTCCAACCCCCTGCTCTCTCCCCAAGGTCTTTGAAGCAGCTTTCCTCAACCTGAGACAGTATCCTATTCAGCACTAGCACTAATGTAAATAACACGGCACATGTGTAAGTTTGCTGATGCGCCTGGTTTCCCTTGAAAACCCATTGCACAAGCAAACACTATCGGCATTGCAGAAGAGGCCACTTATGCACTTAGTGCAACACCACTTCCGTTAGTGCTCGTGCTGAATAGGGTATTGCCCCTGGAGCTTTCCAGATGTATGGGACTACAACTCCCACCAATGGTCCAGCTGTCTGGGATGATGGGTGTTGTAGTCCAGCACATCCAGAGAGCCCCAGGATGGGGAAAGTTTAAGGGCACAATCCTATGCATGTTTAGACAAAAAAAAAAAGACCTATAATGGCTGACTTTGGCACACACATGCATGGAAAGGTGTGTGCATGAACATACTAACTGGGGGCTATAGCTCAGGGCACAGCCATAGTTCAGTATGACAGAGCACCTGCTTGGCATGCAGAAGGTCCCAGGTTCAATCCCCGGCTTCTCCAGGTAGGGTGAGGGAAAGAATCCTGCCTGAAACCCAGGAGAGCTGCTGCCAGTCAAGTGTTGACAATACTGGGTTAGATGGACAAATGGTCTGACTCAGTGGCCTGGTTCAGACAACACACTAAACCAAGCTGCTTAACCACAAGATGGTTAAGGGAATGCATTAACCTTTCGTGGTTAAGCAGCATGGTTTAATGTGTTGTCTGAACCAGGCCAATATAAGGCAGCTTCCTATGTGCCTGTGTTCCATATGGTGCCCATTCAATGCATCAATGCTGTGTTATTTTTGGTGCCAGGTTAAAATGTTCTTATTTGCCTTGTATTTTAATTTGAGTTTTATGGTTTGTAGCCAATTTAGTAATCTTCATGTTTAACTGCTCTCAGTTTTATTGTCCAATGGTTTTCTTTTGGTATATATTGCATTGTTGGTTTTGTAATTTTATTTTTGCAAACTGCCTTGGAAACTAATGTTGTGGGTAAAGGTCAATCTAGAAATGTTAAAATTAATAAATAAATGTTCAGATTTTAAACTTCCTGGAACATATAAAAGGAAAATTACATTTTTCAAATGTATATGCTTAGAACAACCCCCCTTTTACTTTTTAAATCAATGTAGAAGGCTAGTCCAAAATAATAATAATAAAAAATACAGGAGATTTAATAGAACCTTCAGCAAATACATAATGGCTGGCAGAATTGTGATTTTTGGTGAGATACTTAAGGTCACAGGATCATTTCAATTTATTTTTTTATTTGATGTATATTCCACCCTTCATTAGGAAAAAAAAAATCCAGGACAGGTAACAGCAGCATTAAAGCACCCAACAATAGAATCATATCTATATCTATTTCTCTCAATATGTGAATACAAAACTATCAATCCACAGCAGAGCTAACCAGGTGTAAATTCCCAAGTGAACCAATAGGTCTTAGGGGCCATCTATACAATGCCATTTTGATTGATTGATTGATTGATTTTATATTCTGCCTTTTTTTCCTCCAAGGAACTCAAGGCGGCATACACAATCCTCTTCCTCTCCATTTCTATCCTCACAATAGGAGAGTCTGTGACTGGCCCAAAGTCACCCAGTGAGATCCCAGGGCCGAGTGGGGACTACAACGCGGAACTCCCGACTCCTAGTCCAACACTCTAACCACTGTACCACACTGGCCCTTTGCCTACTCATTTCCCCCAAATTCTGCAGCATCTATAGGGTTAAAATGTAGGCGTTAGTGCGGGCTACCCAGCCAGGAAAAATCACAGCGCCATTGTCAGACAGCGGAAACGGGCAGCAAATACTGAGGGACCAAAAAAAATCAAGAAAACCTTCTCTTTTTTCTCCTTGGGAACTCTCCGCAGCCTTGAAAGCCTGTAGCAGCTCACCTTCACTGCTACAGTTCATTGAATTTCTGTGCTATTCATCATAACTGACCTCACTTTCATTCCCAAGACTTTAATATTATCATGGTGGCCATTATTAGGCTTGCGAGCCCAACCCCTGCCCTGTATTCCTGCGCTTACCCTGCCCTGGGATCCGTCCCTAACGACGTCCACTCTCTTAATCTGAACTGAAGCCACCACTGACAGACAGCAAACAACCGTGGTGACATCAGAGCAAGGTAAAAAGTCGCGGCGGAATGACATATCAAAAATGCGCAGTTACGCGGGGAATAGCACGATGCGGCTGTTTTTTGGTGGCGGTGCTACTGCACAGCCACAATGCAGTATATCGAGCGTAGGGACAAGCCCTTAGGCTGCTGATGGAATGACAATAAGGTTGGCACTAGGCATACCTTTTGGGGGAGGACATTCCAAATTCAGGGCGCCACCACAGAGAAGGCCCGCCATTGCTAAGGGCAATAGCATAGAAGTAAGTGCAATTAAAATCAACAGGATAAACGCCCAAGTAAATATCATGATCCTAGAATTGGTATATGCACTTAAAATGGCTTCCTTTGTAAGTGAGTAGAGGCAGACGCAGCATGTTCATTAGGGTGTACACGCAGGGATTTTTTTTAAAAAAGGGGAAACGTTTATTGCACACTCAATCATAAAGGGCATTATTTTATTCATTAGACACTGTGTTCAGCTTGCCTGACTGCAGGAGGGCCATTGCAAGTGGAAGGTTGGAATGAGGAGACACTCAAGCCCCAGCCGTCACACTGGCCAGAGGATTGGCTTATGACATGTTATTAGCCTTCGGGGGCCCTCCTTCTGGCCTCTTTGAAGCCCAGCTCTTGGCAGAGAGGCTCTGAGCGGAGCAATTCCCTGCTGCTGGGAGCAATGGCGTGCTGTCCCAGCAGAGGCCTAGTGGCATGACTCCTCGGAGAGAGGCTCCCGGCAGAATAATTCCTTTTTGCGCCTGTTGCCGGGAGCAATGGTGCTCTCTTGGAGGCAGCGGTTCTTCAGCACAGTGGCAGAGCAGCTGGAGGGCATCCTGAGGACCGTTCCCACTGTGTCTGGATCCCTATTCAATGACCCCCTCAATTTGGTGCTTATTGCTTGAGGCATTAGGGTGTGCCTGGGCACACCCAGCACACCCCTTGCACATGACTATGGAAGTGTGTGTGTGTGTGCATGAGAGAGAGACTAAGAAAGGCTGTGGTTCAAAATTGGTGGACTGCAACCCACAGACTCTGCCTTCCAAATAAACTTAAGTGTTGTTTAAACAAAGCGTTTTCCAGAGAGCTCCCTCAGGTTGGCTCTTCTCTCTTCAGGCCGTGGGTGTTGCCCTCAGCTACTTCCTGGCTCCTCCCAGGAAGCACACACAATCCAAGCCAAATCCAGTTCTTTACAATGGACAGTTCACCCAACCTCCACCACACCGTTTTTGAGGAGCAAGGATCATGTGAACTGTACGCAACACCAATTTATAATTGCTCATTATATCCACCAGTAACCTTTTCCAGAGCCTTCAGAGGCTTAGAATCCCAACTCCCTTAGTGATATTTAGCTCCTTGCCTGTATTTTCACTTTTCTCTTTCAAGAACAAAACAAAAACACACTTCTAGCCTGCCTGCTTGTGGAGATATAATGTGTACAGGCAACATTTCTACCGAATTGGTCAATAAAATGAGGCATTCAACACCTGACTGGGAGCCAGATACTCGGATAATTCAGTTATTCTAGCCAGTGCGAGCGCACAGATACTGAATGGATTGACACGCCCCTGACACACTTATGTGTTGTTATCAAAATCTATGTTACCTTTATGAAAATCAGCTAATAAACCTTTAAATGTGTTAGACTGTTTGTATTTTGATTTTTTTACTGGTTCACATTGACGAACAAAGATGCCCTCTTCTCTTCCCCATCACCGCTACAAAATCATCTGGCTGTAGGCTTGCGTTCCCCTGATAGGTATGGATCGCTTTTTGTTAATAACACTGAAACGTTGCAAATCTCCTCCTAACCTTATGCGCGACCATACTGCATCACGTGTTCCACCGTTTTGAGATTCCACCTGCAAACCCCCACCCCACCCCAACATGCATTGTTCTGTAGCACATGGAAGTCAATTACTGAAACGAAACCATTGCAGGCTAAAAGGGGACTGGCAAATGACAAAAAGCTGCAATTAACGCCGTTTCCATCGCTTGCGGTCGGGAAGGCTGGGGTGCCGTTTGAGGCAGGCAGTTCTTCTGGCCCGATGTTAGTGCTTCGCTTTGTCACTCCTTGTGTCACGCTTGTAAAGTGCTAGGAATCACTTGGGAATGCCTATTCCGGATAGCTTTAAACTCTGCAATCAAGCTTTAAACTCTGCAATTGGCTTGAAGTGGGATGTACTGAGAGAGAGAGAGGGTAATTCCCTGGGCTGCCAATAGATGCATCTGAAAACTCCAGGGTCCTCTCATTTGAATTAAAGCTTCAGCTAGGGGTGGGTTTCTGTGTGTGATACCTGAGGAGAGCCTGCAGAAGCCGAGAGGCCTGAAGCATGGCAGCTGCAACCCTAAAAAGGGTTACCAGAGCCTCTTGCTCTGAAGGATGGTGGGGTGGGTGGGAATGGAGGATTGTTTTATTAAAAGTTTTATTGAAGATAGATATCTTTTGTATCATCTACATACACATATTTGGAGAATTATAAAGGTATATATGAGGCTTCGAAAGAAGTAGGGAAGCAAATATATGAATGTTCTTCACTTCAAGGTCCAAGGGCCACTGGCAGTTCCCAATCACCTCAAGGGTCTCTCTCTCTCTCTCTCTCTCTCGCTCTCCGGTACCTGCTCACTCTCAGCAGAGGCTCCTAGATTTGCCTTGTTGTTTGTTTTAGCGGTGAGCCAACTGCTGTGATCTGGGCAACTGGAGAAGGCTTCAGGGGTGATGGGTCAGGAGACCTGTCACTCTTCAGCTGCATCGTGGCAGGGGAGGGGAAAGAGGAGAATGCAGAAACAATCAGCCAATTACCTGTGTGGGGAGGGGGGAGCCCAAAAGGTAAAGAGCAATGCGATTGGCTAGCTGTGTCAATGCACTGCACAGGTGCTGGAGGTGGAAGGGAAATTGAATGAGCAGGAAAGAGAGCGCAACGTGCACCTGCGCTGGGAGATTTTGGAGCACCAAGTAGAGCAGAGCAGGCCTACCCGGAGAGGAAGGAGGGCAAAGGGGCAATTTGCCACAGACCCCTGCATAGCGCCCCCCAAGAAGCATTTTGTATGTGTGTGCATGTGTGACAACTCTACCCCAAAAAAAATTCCATTGCCCTGGGCCCCCAGGTTCCTCTGGGTGGTGCTGGAGCAGAGCACTTCATTCCAGTGATGAGAAATCCATCCCACTCCAAGGACTAGGTGAGCGTGTTGTAATTTACCTGCTTGACGGCTGATTGTTGAGAATTTGCTTGTACGACGTGGAGGGGGAGAGGGAAGACAGGACTGGAAAGCCCTCCAGCTGTGTCTGGTGCATGGCGTTGCTGCACAACTGGAGGGGGGACACGAGGGGGGGCTTACAGCCCAAGAAAGCCCTCCAATTGGCACTGACGGCAGCATTTGGAGCCAAAGTGCTCCGTTCTGCTGGGTTCAATGGGGCTTACTCCAAGATAAGTGTGCACAGGATTGCAACCTCGGTTTGGTAATTCTTTCTGCTTTCCTCACTCACAGCAACATGGAACACATTACTTCCAAAAAAAAAAATTCCACTGAAGGCTGGCATCGCTAGTGCTGCAAACATAACCGCTAACTGCCATATATTGGCTTTTTGCTTTAATAGGCTTTTAACCAACTTTCTTAATGGACTGAATACAATTTAGATATGGAACTTGGCTAAAACGTAGCTTCAATCGGCTATTAAAATTTAAGAGCCAACTAAGATAGCTAATTACAAAAAATAAGAGTGAAAGAGAGTGAGGGAGAGAAAAGAAAGCTCCAGCGGTAATGCTAAGCAGAATTAGTAATAGCAAACGACAGTCTGTCTAGTCTTGTTCCCAAAGGGAAGCAAAACTCTTAACTGAGAAGCCAACCAGACAATGCACAAAAAAATGTGTTGTTGTTTTAAAAACCACACACACCTCTAAACCAACAATCGCAGTTCTATTACCGGTGTTATTATGGCATCCCAAATCTGGAAGCTCATTGGGACAGAGTAAGTCAGGGAACTGCTTAGCATATCAATTTGGAGAGACTGCCAAAATTATTCCATTTGGACTGTCAGAGTGTGTGTGTGTGTGTGTGTGTGTTTGTGTTGTGTATATGTATTAATAGAATAGAAATTTTATTTGCAACAGCCACAAGCCATTGCAATGTCCACACACATACTTTTAAGAATGATAACGGGGGGCAGAAAGAGAAGCGGGGGGGAAAACCAACAAGGCAGCAGGTGAGAGGGGGGTTGTGTGAAAGTTTTCAAATCAGAAAGGAAGAAACACAACTCCGTTTGCCTATAATTAAATTGGATTCTCCCTCCAGATATTTTAGATTAGGGGGGGGGGGGGAAGCAAACGAGGGTCTGTCTGTTGCATGTTTGGCACTAAAAGAAGTGTTGTACAATTCATTATCAATACCCTCATTACACCATCAGTTGAAGTGCGTACTAGTTCTCCTGTGAAGACTTATCATGTACGGTGGCCACTTTGAAAGAGGGGGATCGGGAGGGGGTGGGGGAAACCATGTAGGTAGTGGAGTCTTTAACATTCCCGACTCAAGTGTCTCCCTGCTGTGCCTGTAAATGTCAGTCCAGTTTTTTCACGGCTGTGCGCACAGATTAGAAACAGCAGGAGAGCTTGGGAGTATGACTACAATACCGGTAAGGACTCTTGTCTTCATGGCACTGCTCAAGTGATTCTTGGAATGCAGGACCCTGCTGTTTTCTAATATTTACACACAACTGGAGTCATCAAGAGCAGTAAATGCAGTCTATAAGGACGCTCGCTTCCTTTGTGTAAGGGACTTTACATTCAAATCAGGACTCCCAAGAGCTGCCGCCCCCTTCTTTCCCCCCACCCTGAACACAGAGTATATATCGCAATATTGATGTCGTCATACACTCTCCATCCTCTCTCTGCTTCTTTAAAGCCTCAGGCACTTCCCGAGAAACTCCATTCATAGATCTTGCCGGTTTTCATCAGGTACACAAGCTCATCTTTACCTTCAAAATCTCCCATTGCACTACTCTCCATATCCACATTTCTCCATTTTTACATCTGGAAACATCCCTTCCCATGAACTTCACTCTTCCTGTTCCACCACTTGAAGGTCTCCTGCTATCTAAAACTACTTGGTGTTTTCTCGGTTCTGCCTGGAACTGCCCCCCCCAAAACTAGGGATGTCCGTCGCTGGGAAATCCTGTTCATTTTTGGCTTGAAGTTCCACCATGTGTCACTTTGCATCTGTGAGCTGAACTATGGGAACATTTTTGTGTATTTTTGGGGGGAGGGAAGGTTCTGCAAGTTGCACAAATTTGGCTCCAAGTTGCACACCCTGGAATGCGGAAATTGCAGAACGTTACACACAAACGTGCAAAATTCTCAGAAAATCTGCAAACCGTCCCCACTTGCTACAGATGCAAAATGAAGTCCAGGGGGCTGACCCTAGGAAAACTCATTGATTTCAGGCCAGTGACGGACTCTCAGCCCAACCTACCTCACAGGGTTGTTGTTGTTGTGAGGATAAAGTGAAGAGGAGGAGGATTGTGTACACTGCCTTGGGTTCCTTGGAGGGAAAAAGGTGGGATATAAATGCCATAAAGACATAAATTTAAAAAAAATCAATTTCTGACATATTTCTTTGATGACCCTACCCAGAATACCTCTGCACAACCACCTCCCAAACATCTCCAAGGCCCTCTTCAAATCTCACTCTTTCAAGAAAGTCTTTGGAAGAGCCAATACCTATTGACTAAGCCGAAGTACATGTAATTGAAATAATAACATATTCTCCCCCGCCTCCATCTCACCCCTTCCCTCTGTTCTTTTCCTGTGTCTATGTTACAATTGTAAACCACCTGTGGTAGGGATCTTCCAAATCTATTCTTCGTAAAGCACCATGTACATGGATGGAGGCATATATACTAGATTTTTTAAAATACAAATAAATCGGTCTTTAAGATAATTAGCCAACTGGTGGCTGATTGGCCACAGCCAACCACAACAAACTCCTCCGTAGCAAAATTCTTCCTTAGAAACCTTCGCTCCTACCGTCTACCTGGGCAGTAAAGCTATTTTGTCTACCTACAACAGCTTTGCTACATAAAAACATTTCATGCCACCAACTACTATTTATAATCCTGTTTTCAGAATGTAGTTATTCATAAAATACAAAATTAGGAAGCTGTCTTATACATGGTCAGACCTACCTTCCATCCTTCCTAAACAATTCTAAGCTGTCGTTCATCCACAAGGGATCCCAGGGCAGCATACATAAAAGTTTAAACACAAGCATATCACAAAAACATTAAATTGGTATAGTAAGATTGAGAGGCACAATTATTTTAGCAAACAATGTGGCTTATTTAAAATGCCTAAGCAAATGAAAACATCTTGACCTAGAGCTGGAAAAAAAAGTCTCGACACCAGTCATACCGCCTTTTAGGGAGGGTCTTTCAGAGCTGGAATGCCACCATAGAGAAGGCCCTCTCTTTTGTAAATGCATAATGCACTTTTCTCAACAATGGATATTGGGAAAAGGAGTCCTCTGATGATCCCAATGCACTGGCATGCTGATGTGGAAGGATAAACTATTTCTTTATTTAAAACATTTTTATACCACTTACCATTTTTGGGGGGGGGGGACCCCAACGTGGTTTGCAACATTAAAACATACATTAAAACCACATCCAAAAGTTACAAAGATCATGAAACAATAAAATGGACATTTCAAAACATAAGGCTACATAATAGCTGGAAATACTAGCATAGAAAAGTCATCCCTCCTTTGGCTAAAAGTCTGACTTGGGCTGCCTTTAGGTTAGAAACTCAAGATGTCACAAAGGCAGTGGCTCATGTTTGCTGAGAGCTTATATTTTAGCATTGGCATTTCTGAATCCCCATGCATCCTTGGGAACATAAACCTTCTTGCCTGATGGTATACAATGGGCTTTTAAATTACACCATATAGACCTTTGCAATTCAAAGCAAAAGTGACGTGATACATTCATATTGTCACATTAGTCCAAGAAGTGTGTACCAATTCTTGGAAAGCTGCAGTGCAGTTCTCAGCTCAAGAAAAAATATCAAGTTTATATTGAGAGAAAATACATACTAAATACATATTTAATTATGTATTTAAATGCAAATTTTATGTGGATCTTTTTTTAAAGCATAGATTAATGCGGATATGAGATAGATTTATGGGCGATCTCATGCAGAAGTGACATGGATCAGAAATGAAGTGATCTATCCATCTCTATTGTAGGCACAGATCAGCTTAGTATTCTTGAAAACCTTTGCTTAGAAATAGAGAACACTTGTATGTACAGGTGAAAAAAAATGAGGTACCAGAAAGCTCTACTTCTCTTATTAAATTTCATGTTAACATTAGATGGTAAACTTTGCTTTTACATAAAGAATGAAATGTAAAGTTTAATAAAATCTCTTGCCTTTCACTTCTAGAAACTGGGCTGCTGTGTTTGACTGACTGGCCCCATTGAAAATCAAACCTTAAAAGGGGTATCAGTGAGCTGGAGAAAAGGACAACCAAAATTATTAAAGGGCTGGAGGTCAAGGGGCTATGAGAAAAGCTTACAACTTTGGGGCTTTTAGCTTAGAAAAAGGAGAACATGGTAGAGATGTATAAAATTATGCATTGTGCTGAGAAAATGGATAGAAAGGTTTTATTCCTCTCACAGTACTAGAACCTCTACATAATGACATTCAAATGGTGGGAGATTGAAAGGAAGTTCTTCTTCACATGGCACAGTTAAAACCACGGAATTTGCTACCACAAATTTAACTTGTTCATAAATGATCTGGAATTAGGAGCAAGAAGTGAGGTGGCCAAGTTTGCTGATGATCCCAAGTTATTATAAAACAGAGAGCTTGCAAAGAGCTCCAAAAGAATACGTCCAATCTGAGTGAATGAGTATCAAAATGGCAACTACAGTTAAGGGAGGAAATTTGATGTGACACACACTGGGTAAAATAATCCCAACTAGGGCTGTGCTCCGCTCCAATTCGGATCCCTGAATCGGGAGTGGAGCGACCCGATCCGCACTCGCTAAATTTGGATCTGGATCGGGTCTAGGGACTTTCGGATCAAAGCGAAGCAGTTCACCTTGTTTCGGATTGCTTTGCCTCGATCCGGAGCTACGGACACAATTTTGAGCGGTTTTTCCCGTTGATTTGTATTGGGCAAAAAAACGCCTATAACTTCCTTATTTTTAAAGATTACTGAAAATTACTGAGCTTAGAGATTGCTCACTGGGGGTCATTTGTGTAGATTTTCAGAAATACTCGTTCAGCAGTTGGGTTGCAATGAATTTTTTTAAAATGGGTAAGCGGGGGGTGGGGAAATAAGCCTTTTTCGGCATTGATAGATAGCTTCATCTCCCAATCGTGCTGATAAGTGATCACCCCTTGTGAAGCATCCTCCAATCCCAATGTAGGAGGGGGGACTAAGCCAGAAGCATACAGACGAGACACTTTTCTTTCTCTGTCTTTGTGGGGCAGGACTTCGGTCAGTGGGGAGTGAAATTTTCTGGAGCTGTGTTTGGAGGAGTTAGTTGGAAATATTTTTTAAAATTCCAAAAAAAATCAGGGCATAATCTGATTTCCTTCAAAGTGGCCATGCCTAAAGTCCTATGCAGAAGTTATCATGGTACCCAGTTGCATGTGTGTATCTTGAAAAACGATGGAGATAACTGCATTTCTATAAATGGGGGGGGGGAAATCTTTTTAAAATTCCCCCAAAATCAGGGGATAATCCCATTTCCTTCAAAGTGGCCATGACTAAGGATCTATTTAGAAGCTGTCATGGTGCCCATTTTCATGTTTCTAACTTGAAAACTAAAGAAGTTATAGGCATTTTACATTTGCAATGCAAGTCTATGGGGGGGGGGGAGAAACAGAGCTCCGGATCCACAGTGGAGGCAGATCGATCCGGAGTGGACCCGATCTGAAAGGTGCAGATTGGGATCCAGAGCGGATCGGGGGTCCGTGCACAACCCTAATCCCAACTTCACATATATGCTGATGGGCCCTGAACAAGGGTTAACTGACCAAGGGACAGAACTTGGAGTTGTGGTGGACAGCTCGATGAAAATGTCAACCCAGTTTGCAGCTGCTGTGAAAAAGGCAAATTCCAAGTTGGGCATAATTAGGAAAGGAATCAAAAACAAAACTGCCAAGATTATACTTCCCTTATATAAATGCATGGGGCGACCACACTCAGAATGCTGTGTACAGTTCTGGTCACTGTACCTAAAAGATGATCTAGTAGAGTTGAAAAGGTGGAGAAAAGGGCAACTGAAATGATCAAGGGGCTGGAATAACTCCCCCATGGGGAAAGGTTACAACTTTGAACTATTTAGCTTAGAAAAATGACAAATAAGGGGAGACATGACAGAAGTATACAAAATTATGCATGGTGTAGAGGAAGAAGATAGGGAGAGATCTTTCTCCCTCTTTCGATACTAGAACCCAGGGTCCCCACATAAAGCTCAATGGTGGGAGATTCAGGATAGCTAAAAGGAAGTACTTCAGAGTACATAGTTTACAGAATTCACTACAAGATGTAGTGGTAGCCCCCAATTTGGATGGCTTTAAAGGTAGATTGGACAAATTCATGGAGGAGAAGGCAATCAATGGCTACTACTCATGATGTCTATATATTAGCTCCAAAATCAGAGACACCATGCCTCTGATTATCAGTTCCTGGGGAACGTGAGCAGGAGGGTGCTATTGCATTCATATCCTGCATGTAGGGTTCCCAGAGGCATCTGGTTGGCCACTGAGAACAGAACGCTGGACAAGGTAGTCCTTTAGTGTGATTTAGCATAGCTGTTATGTTAAAATGTTGATTTAAAACATTAATATTTTAAAAGCAGCATCTAAATCCTGTTCTTCCTTCATACTTTAATAGACACAGCATAGGAGTGTTTAACGTTTACAAAACAGAGTAATTTTAATATATGTTTGCATAATAAAAAACAGCTCCTGTACATATTCACTTTGTATGGACACATGGAATAAAATGAAATTATTAACAAGTCACTCTTTATGTGTGCGTTTTTCAAAAGTATTTTGTCAATTCTTATTTCATTTATGGCAAAGCACTGTTACAGAATTGCATCCCTATTTAATTACTGATGCAAACCTATTCATGTTTGGACATAACTCTCAGCGTGCCCCAGCCAGCCACTATTTTGCACCTTGCTCCAAGTTGGTAAACCTCAGTATTTCAGCACCAAAGATCCTTTTATTTGCCCAAAAATTTCAGCACCTACTCTGAACTTGTTCATCTTTTCGTAACTATTCTACTGAAATTCTATTCTGATTTATTGTTTTTATCATTTTGATTTTAATGAAGAGAAGCAAAGAAATTTCTTTTTTTTAAAAATAATCTGGGCCAGTCTTTTTTTAGCTGACAACTGCAGTCATACCCCATCATGTACACATTTAACTTGGACATAAATCAGTAAGAGTCCAACAAAACTTGCATTCAAACATACTTCAGCCTCAAGTGATTTTTATTTAAAAAGACATGAGAATTAAAATTTTATTTTTTATTCAAGTTCAACAGAAACTGAACAACTGCCAAAGAGTGTGCAAAAACAGCCAGTGAAGAATTTTTAACTGCATTTGTATTAAACTGTACATTCTGTACACAAGTCTTAAAATATTTATTCTTCCAATCCCAACTACACAATGCAGTACTGAATTGTAAGTCTGTATATTAGACACATACACAAAGGGGAAATGCCCTACTGCTGCAATTAAACCAAACAAATACACTTAAGCAAAAGCTGGACGCACACCTCATTCCAGCTCTTTTACTTCTCGATCCTCTTCCTCACTTTCAGGTTTGTGTTGGCTTTCCGAGAACTCTCCTGTGACTTGGGTTTCGTGGCTCCCTTCTCTACAGTTGTTGAGAATAAAAAATGATTTAAAAATTAAAAATACTGACCACAAAGTGATGTCGAAATACAAGCAAGACGTTCTATATTCACACATTAAAAAGAGAAATCCACACGAATTTTCCAATGATTTACACCTCACATTAAAAAAAAAAAAATCATACTCACACCGGCTTTAGGACACTCTTGAGTCTCATGAAATTAATTTATAGTAATACAATTCTTAGAATAAGTGTATAATATTGCAAGCTATATAAACTATAGTTCGATAGGGCCTGCAACAAGGTAGCATGCAGGCAATATCTACCCATCTATATGATTTTATCTCACACATACCCTCCCCACAACATCAAGATTCCTGTAAAGAACATTCTACCGTGAGTACATATTGACTAAGGCAAGGTTATTAAACCTCTAGCAGCCCGAGAGCCAAATTCAATTTCAGAGAAGCTCTTGGGGGGGTCTGCATTCCAGTGGTGGGTGGGGCCAAAAGCAAAAGTGGGAGGACCAAAAGTGGGATCACCATAGTTTAGCTTAGAAGCTTTTACTGCCAGGAAATAAGCCTTAGGAGAGAAAAAACAGTACAAACCAAGGAAACAAGTGAACAATTGGGGATTAGGGGGAAAGGGGTGGGCTACGGAAATGAGCATGACCTTCCAGAGAAACCTGGAGGGCCAAATTTGGCCCTCAGGCCTGAGGTTCTAGCCCCTGGACTTAAGGGGTATGAATGCAGAAGCAGTGTTGGAGATTCTTCATCCTCCCCTCTTCTCTTAAGTTCCAGCTACTCATCCTCTGCCCTCAGGACTACTCCAGAAAAAAACATTTTGAAAATTGTCTTGTGGCTAGGGCAAGAAGAGAAGAGGTGCTTACTGATTGATTTAACTACGAAGAATCCCAGGTATCCACTTACATGTGTATACATCTCTCTGCTAGATCTTAGGCAAAGAAAAACATTTGTGTCAAACTAATGGCTGATTCCAACAATACATTAGCAGGTAAAGCAGGAGCATAAATAATTCTTGCATTCATTGTTTTTGGTAATATTTCAGTGTCTATGTCACTTTAAAAACACACAGGTCTCTCACTTTGCCTGTTGTAGGATCCAAGAGATTTCAAGACACAAATCAGACTGCAAGTGAGACACATGTGAAAATAACAGCAAGTAAAGATAGCAGACAGTTATCTGCTGCTCTCTCCTCTCAATCTCATATCTAATTTTGCCCTAACCTGGGCAAGTGTCCAATATTGTGGCCCTTTTAATTTCCAAAAGAGACATAGAAAGGTAAATACTTCTGAAACAACTCTTAATATATAAAACAGGCAGGGAAGCATACAAGCACCCAGATTGTGTTGACTAGGACTTTGTGACTTAATATCTCTAGCAGCTTATCTATTGAAGACACAAAAAAGATGGGCTACTACTAGTAGTCAAAAGCTTGCACTGTTGTAGCAGACCAAGTTCACAGACTCAAGTCTCTACTTCATCCTATGTGCTTTTTATACTGTATTTTGTAATTGTGCTTTTAACCTGTTGGTTGTTTTATTGTGGTTTTAATTTTTGTGCACCGCCCAGAGAGCTTCGGCTATTGGGCGGAATAAAAATGTAATAAATAAATAAATAAATAAATAAATAAATAAATAAATGTACCAGGGTTGTCAAACCTCTTTCAGCCCAAGGGCTGAATTTAATTTCACAAAAGCTCTCAGAGGCTGTCTTCCAGTGGTGGATGGGGCAACAGGCAAAAGGGTCAGGACAAAATACCATTATGTTTTGGCTTAGGGCTCTTATGCTCAGCAACTTTGCCTTAGGAGAGGCACCTCAACCTTTTAGAATGGGAAACCACCACCCCAAACACACACACACACACACACAAAAGCCAGGAAACCACCAAACAACTGGTGGTTGGAGGAAAGAAGTTGTGGAAAAAGGAAAGGGTACATGGCCATCTGGGTTACCCCAGAGGGCCAGATTGTGACTCTTCACATGCCACATTTAGCTCATGAGCCTCAGATTTGACACCCCTGGTATTTACTAATACCGAACTCAATTTCTGAGTGCTCATCATCCATGCACAAGCACATCAGCAGGCTTGGGGGGAAACCCAAATATTTTGTAGAAGTACAAAATTCCCTTTTATAAAAGGAAAAAAACCTTGCAGGAGGGGAAACTGAGGACTGACCATAGTCAACGGGCATAGAATGCAGACTTACTATTGTGGAGAGGAATGGAAAACAGGGAGGTGAAAAGGAATGGAGGAGTATTCTAGAAGAGGAAAGGTTTGATTGGCTGACACACTGAACAAGAATACTTCACAATGCAACATTGTGTTGCAGTTCCCACTTTGTACATTTAAATTTGTGAACCCTAACCACTGCTCTTTTAGAGTTTCAATAACATATCTCCAAATACTGAAAGCTCGGTGTATTCAGGCTGAATAGGAGGGAAATGACAGCCATTTCGAAAAGAGTCAAAAGCAGGAGATGGGGCACCAAAACCAACTCTCAATATAAAAAACACATGGTTGTTATTAGTAACACAAAAGAAACAAAAATTGCAAAACTGTTTGCTGGAGAAAACATCATGAGAAATATAGATTGTAAGCCTATGCAGCAGGGCCTTGCTATTTACTGTTTTACTCTGTACAGCACCATGTACATTGATGGTGCTATATAAATAAATAAATAAATAAATAAATAAATAAATAAATAATAATAATAATAATAATAATATACCCTGACTTGAAAGTCCTTCACTAACAGGTTAGCCAACGGTTTAACTGGAGGGAACAGATGAGATGGTCTATGTGGTTTCCAAATAAAGGCTCCTAATGAATTAAGAGGACTTTGGATACTGAAGACTCAATTCAGGCTTAAAGAGCAGTATGCAACAAAGAAAAGGTGTGTTCAATGACCTCAAAATTGTATGCCTGCAAGTTTAACTTCAGTGCTGGACAAACTGAGTAATAGCCCCAGCTAAGAAAAGACTAGTTGCAAGCACGGATGGACATTACATCTTAGAAAAGAGTCAGCATCAGTTATGTAGAGAAGTAAGCCTCAAAGATCTACTGGAGATTTAAGTAGTGCACATCATGTCCATAAGGGTAACCAAGTTGAGGCTGAACTTGGAAATTCACTCCTCCCATCCAAACTGTCCTCGCATGACTACTGTCTGGGAATTATGGGAGCTATGGAGGGCACAAGATTGGTTGGGGGAGGCTGAAATATGGCATAAGAAGCAAAATCCTTCCCTGAGTCAGAAATTGATCACCATAAACATTTTTGAAGAGTATATACATGAAATACTAAATTTTCATAATGGAGGGGAATGAAATGCATTTCAAAATATTTGGATTGAGTCCTATTTGTTAAAACCAGTTCATACAAAGTGGATTTCTAAGCCTGAACCAATGCATTAAAACCACAGAAGGATCACATAGCACTAAGGATAGCCTAAAAAATGGCAGTGAAATTTTAACACGAGTTGAAGTGATACACATGGGGGGTGGGGGGGAATAGCCAAGTCTTGGGAGTACAACTTATGGCAGTTTTTCCTAACCAGGTGCCTTCTGAATGTGTTGGACTACAATTCCCAACATCACCAAACAGCATGGTTGATAATGGGAGTTGTAGGCCAACACAACTGTAGGACACAATAGTGAGGTTGAGATTGATAAACAAATGGTCAAAGAACACCTAATTTCCTTGAATGAGTTCAAATCTCCAGGGCCCAATGAACTGCATCCTAGAGTAATGAAGGAGCTAGCAGAAGAACTCTCAGAACCTTTGTCTACTATCTTTGCAAAATCATGGAAGATGGGTGAAGTGCCGGACGACTGGAGGAGGGCTAACGTTGTCCCTATCTTCAAAAAGGGCAAAAAGGAGGAACCTGGGAACTACAAACCAGTCAGTCTGACATCCATCCCTGGGAAAATTCTGGAGCAGATTATAAAGAAATCAATCTGTAAATGCCTTGAAATCAATGCGGTGATTACTAGAAGCCAACATGGATTTGTCAGGAACAAATCCTGTCAGACTAATTTGATCTCATTTTTTGATCGGGTAACCTCCCTTGTGGACTGTGGGAATGCTGTGGACGTCATATATCTTGACTTCAGCAAAGCTTTCGACTAAGTGCCCCATGATATTCTGATTAACAAACTAGCTAAAAGTTGGCTAGATGGAACAACTATTAGGTGGATTCACAGTTGGCTACAGAATCGGACTCAAAGAGTACTTATCAATGGAACCTTCTCAAACTGGGGAGAGGCAACGAGTGGGGTACCGCAGGGCTCAGTCCTGGGCCCAGTGCTCTTCAACATTTTTATTAATGATTTGGATGAGGAGGTGCAGGGAACGCTTATCAAATTTGCAGATGACACAAAATTGGGTGGGATAGCTGGAAGACAGAAACAAACTTCAAAGTGATCTTGATAGGCTGGAGTGCTGGGCTGAAAACAATAGAATGAAATTTAATAGGGATAAATGCCAAGTTCTACATCTAGGAAATAGAAACCAAATGCAGTTACAAGATGGGGGATACTTGGCTCAGCGATACTACAAACGAGAAGGATCTTGGAATTGTTGTAGATCACAAGTTGAATATGAGCCAACAATGTGATATGGCTGCAAGAAAGGCAAATGCTATTTTGGGCTGCATTAATAGAAGTATAGCTTCCAAATTACGTGAGGTACTGGTTCCTCTCTATTCAGCCCTGGTTAGGCCTCAACTAGAGTATTGCGTCCAGTTCTGGGCTCCACAATTCAAGAAGGAAGCAGACAAGCTGGAGCGTGTTCAGAGGAGGGCAACCAGGATGATCAGGGGTCTGGAAACAAAACCCTATGAAGAGAGACTGAAAGAACTGGGCATGTTTAGCCTGGAGAAGATAAGATTGAGGGGAGACATGATAGCACTCTTCAAATACTTAAAAGGTTGTCACACAGAGGAAGGCCAGGATCCTCCCAGAGTGCAGGACACAGAATAATGGGCTCAAGTTAAAAGAAGCCAGATTCCAGCTAGACATCAGGAAAAACTTCCTGTTAGAGCAGTATGACAATGGAATCAGTTACCTAGGGAGGTTGTGGGCTCTCCCACACTAGAGGCATTCAAGAGGCAGCTGGACAACCATCTGTCAGGAATGCTTTAGGGTGGGTTCCTACATTGAGCAGGGGGTTGGACTCGATAGCCTTGTAGGCCCCTTCCAACTCTGCTATTCTATGATTCTATGAGGAAGGCTGACATATGTGATACCATATTTAATGCAGTTTCCATTTCTGCCCACTGATAGCCCCCTTTTCTCTCTTCAAACCATAACCTGCTCTTTCTTCTCTCTGAATCACTACTGAAGGAATGCCTCCTCCCATACGTGCCTGCCTGGACCTTAAGATCATCCACAGGGGTCCTTCTCTGTGAGCGCCTGCCAAAGGAAGTGAGGCAGGTGGCTACCAGGAGAACGGCCTTTTCCGCTGTGGCACTCCAGCTGTGGAATGAGCTCCCTAAAGAGGTTTGCCTGGCATCTACAGTATATCCTTTTAGAAACCAGGTGAAGACCTTTTTTATTCTCTCAGTATTTTAACACTCTATAAATTAATTTTAACTTTGCTGTTTTAAATTTGTATTTCTGCACTGCTGCTGATTTAATCCTGGTTGTGCTTTTATATTGTATTCTGTATTATGTTTTTATACTGTTATTTTATACTTTGGATAGTTTTAATTTTTGTAAACCGCCCAGAGATTTTCGGCTATTGGGCGGTATAGTAATGGAATGAATGAATGAATAAATACAACTTTCTGAGCCTCTTCCTGTTAATTCTCTCTTTTTTTCTTTCCATCCCACAACACACTCCCCCTTGCCTCAATTCTCTTTTTGGTCTGTTTCTATCTCCTCCTTTCTCTCCTATGCCTTGCAGATTTCAGAAGCAAAAGTACACAAGTCTTTCAGTATTCCAGGAACTTTGCATTGACAGAGTTTTCATGGCTGAACTAAACATTTTAGTGGCACATACACATTATGTCAATTCCTCATGAAGCAGGAGTGGTGGGGTGTCCATTTAAAGCACAGCAGGGGTGAGTGGAATGCTGACACTCTTCCCTATGTTTCCCTAAATCCACTTCTCTCCAGACATTTTTTCCCCTATTGGGGCTCCGAGACTGAAGCAATACCTACTGAAGTGGGGGGTGGTAGAACAAGCGAGTGTGAGATAGTGTGTTTGTGTTTTTCTGCGTACCTAAGGGTTCAGCATCTACTCCCACTCCATCCATACTCCCTCTACCCTGCTTTATGAGGAACTGACACAACTGAGACTGAAACACATGAATTGTGCTTCTGTAACATCACGCTGGCATCTGGCAAAGGTGGGCCACACAGCATAGTTCTGGCTGGCATAGGGTTGGGGGGGGGAAATCTTATTGAGGATAAGGCTATCAATGGCTACTAGTGATGATGGCTATATATTACCTCCAGAATCAAAGACAGCATGCTTCTAAATACTAGCTACTGGGAAATATGAGCAGGAGGGTGCTACTGCATTCCTGTCCTGCTTGAGGGCTTCCCACAGGCATCTAATGTGAACAGAATGCTGAACTAGATAGGATTCACCATACACCTATAAATTTACTGAGAAGAGGAGCAATGTGGATAGCAACATAAGAATTCTGCTGCCTCTATCCCAATTTTGATTGTTTTGGTGGGCTTTCGGATGTTCCCCATCTCTCTCTCTCTCTCTCTCTCTCTCTCACACACACACACACACACCACTCCAAAAAAAGTTGGAGAAAGCCATACACAGAGGGTAACTGGTATTCGACAGAAAGTCACAAATAGGGACACAACTGGTCCATAGTCTTATATTGTGCAGACCCACAATAGCTGATTTTTTGGTTAACAAATGAGGGGGGAGTAGAATACAGACTCACTTCCAGCCTGTACATGAAATTTTTGCTCCCCGTGTAGCCCCAGGAGTGATGGTAAAGCACAATAAAGCATCACGGCTACACAGTGGCCCTCTGAGGAGTAAAAATGTAAACCACTGAGATTTCCACCACACATGCAGCAGCAAAAGAGGGTTTTTTAAAGTTAGGGTTGATGTTGTTTTTAAAAAAAGAAAAGAAAGAAAAGAACTAAACCGCCACTGCTTCCCCACCACCAAGCATAAGCACCCGCTAAAACTTTTTTGTAAAAAAACAACACATCCCCCAGAAATCCCTCCCCTCAACTTTGACACAACCCTAGTCCTAGCAGTCTCATGTTTTGACATGATTCATTTTAAATTGCAGGCTTTTCTTTAACCTATTTGCAATCAACTAAAGTTTAACTGTAGAGAAGCTGAGTATAAAGTTGGACTAAAAAATCAATTTCAATGTTAAAACCAAACAAACCATTGAATTTTGTCCACTCTTGAGCAGACAGTACTAGATGGAGTAATAGACTGGGTGTAAGTCAGGTCCTATAAGTTTTACTCACATCCTACACCTCACTATGAATAAGTACCATCTGCCCCATTCCCCTTTTCTTGGGGATAGGCAGTAACTCATTGGCAGAGAATGTGTGTGGCTCCAAATTCTAATCCCTGGCACTTCCTGCTCAGAATGTCTCAGGTAAGAGAGCTGCAATCCTTGGTTTCAAAAGTCCTGCTGATATGCATGTGATGTTCATAAGCTGCCAATGATGCCAAAATAGAACCAAGATTATTATTCCGTCTATTTGGATAACTCCCTTTTCTTAAAGTAGCTCCACTCACTGTTGTAAATGGCTGCTGCTGCTGCTAGCCTCTGGCTGCAACCTGCTGTGATGAATTGGTCCTGGGGAGTCAGCACTTCCTGACAGTGAATTGGACAAGATAGGGGAGGATAAAAATGAGAACAGAGAGGAAAATAAATGGTGGGAAAAGGGGCAGGGAACCACCACCACCACCTTTCATCAAGTAACTGTCATCCATTTTATATGATGAGGAGCAAGTATATTTCACATTTGCTAATAGCACATAGCTGACAATCTTATTTTCTTCAAGTTACCTAACAAAAATGGTCATGTTTATTGCAAAACTTAGATTTTTAAAAAACCAAAATGATATATCTATGACAAATACTAATAGGAACATTTGACTTACTAGGTGATGCACGTTTCCTTTTTTTGATAGTCTTCACATCATCTATAGCTGTTTCAGCATCATCTTCATCAGAAGTGGCTGCCCCTGATGCAGCAACCGCAGCAACTAATTTCCTTTTCGTCTATCCCCCCCCAAACAAAAGCCAAGTTTTATACAGAGCGGAAAAGCGCATGTAGGCAAGTTAAATCACAAAATAATGCAGTATAGTATGTTTCTCTATCAAAATCCCCGACATTTGCCTTCCGTGAGTAACCAGCTTAAAAATCCTCCAACAGAACCCCCTCCACCATTTTAAAGTAATTAACATACCATGAATCTCAATCTCTTATTTTGATTTTTTTTTATCAGGTTCATATGCAAACCCATTTTAAAATATGAGATTTGCTCAGGAACAAGACTGTAGTTTACAATCATAAGATACAATTAACCAAATGCATAATCATTAAAGTGCATGTGAGTTGTGTTCAAAGACAAGAACGTTCTCCAAGCATGAAATACAACATGAGTTTCTGGGTTGTCTGAGTAGCTCAGATTTTATTATACATTTCATTTTTAATTTGTAGTCTTTACAATTTCAGATATATTTATTTATAATATATAGGCAGTATCAGCTAGGGATTTGTGAGGAATTTGATATTTGCAAATTCCTATATGAAATTAACTGACCTGCATTCTTGAACTAATGGCCATATTGGAATTTAGCTATCCAACAGATTTCACACTTATCTGAATGTTGCAACGCAGTTCCAGACAGTGGGGTACCATCCTATTATGTGTATGCACTCAAGGGAGCAACCGCTCACACAACAGGGCCTTTCAAGCTTCTAAAAATAGCCTGAATTGAGCAGATGTGCTCATTTCTGCAATGGGGCAGGGTCAGCGTTGGTTTTCTGGGGTTATTTTAAGAAGTGTGAAAGCCCCATTGCACAAGTGGGAGAACAAGAACAAAGGAACCAGCAGAGTTGGAGCAGCGCCCTGTTGGATACTGTCCAATTTAAGCATATCGAAATACGTTGCAAGTTTGCATTTTGAGAAAAAAATGCACATTGGGGGAACGGGTGGGCTTAAATTGCAAATTAATGCAGAAATAGAATGGAACTTTAATACCAGCTGAAGAATCGGAATTTAAGGAAGCCACTGCATCTGAGCCCTGAATGTTGCCTCTCATACTGCTGCCCTGTCTGTGTCAGCCTCTCTCCCACCTTTGCTAATATATTCCAGATTTACCAAGGACCCAGTTGTCACAAACTAAATTACTGAAATTTAAAGAATACACATAAAGTATCCAAAGATTAAAAAGGCAGACACAATTCAAAAGTCCAATTCCAATCAGAAAGAAAGATAAATTAATCAAGTACTGATTGTTACTGGGATTCATTTTTATTTTAGATGGTCCAATTGAAGGAAATTCTGTTTCTATAATCTTACTCAAATAGGCTGATCTTGCACAGCTAGAACACAACAGCCCATTATTCTCCCCCGCCTCCCCACAGCAAGAACTGCTTCTCAACCAAAGTTTCATCAGGTTATACATAATTCTAAAAACCACAGAGCAGACAAAATATTTTAAAATAAACTTGAAGTGTGTGTGCTCTCCCCCCTTTTTGCAATGAATGTTGACAAGCCAGTACGTTTTGCCAGACACAAACACATCTCAGTCCATAAGCATAAAAATAACTGCTAAAGTTTAGCTTGCTTTTTTTGGTAAGTTTGACAAACGTGTAGCTTTACTGAAATAGCTGCTGAAGTGGTTACAACCTCACAT
The DNA here is from genome assembly GCF_023053635.1 of Elgaria multicarinata webbii. Taxonomy (NCBI): domain Eukaryota; kingdom Metazoa; phylum Chordata; class Lepidosauria; order Squamata; family Anguidae; genus Elgaria; species Elgaria multicarinata. Next base: position 160,657,648 of record NC_086172.1, on the reverse strand, counting down.
AGCTGACGATAGAAGGGGAGAGTGCATTACATCTTTCCAAAGTGTTGCTTCATGATTACCATCTAAACCCTGCTGGGCTGAACAGATTGGTTCGATAATTACATACAATAACTGCAGTGGGCAGGTAACCCTCAGCTGGCACAGGGCAGCTCCCCTGTGAGAACTTCCATATGCAAACTGCACTGATGGAGTGCATTAGGTACATCTTTCCTGCCGGTGCACAGGCCTGATTAACGCCAACCAAGACTCCAAGGTTAGCATGTCAGCAGATTTGTGATGCATTAGGCAGGAATAAACACGGACACTTTTGTTCATTCTGACCAAAATTAAGGAGGAATATTTCACCACTGTATTACTGTTATATACAGGATATAAATGCATTCCTCCTGGTTGAACCAAAGAGGTTTTTAAAAGGCTCATTGCAAAAGCAAATATCAAATACTTTCCACACAGAAAGCAAAAGGACATTTATCTTGTTTCCAAGCTTATTCAATAAAAAGTGTTCTTAATCTTGATGCAGGTGAGTTACATGGCAAGAGAAGTCAGGCATCATTCCCTGACAGAGACAACACCCATGTCTGATGCAGAGTGCAAGGCAAACTATGAATCACTAATTCATATTTATTTCACTCCAAATATTTCCTAGCAGTTATCAAGTGCCATCAATGGGCTCATCACTGAACATAAGACATGTCCCATGGCTTGAGTAGTTTACAGCAGCAATAATGGATGCTTTCACTGCAATGCAATGAGGATAACTCCTCTTTCGACAGGAGCCAACTGAACCCATGCAAATATTAGAGTAACATCATCCATTACATATGAAAGCGAATTAGATTCAAGCCAAGTTGGGAACAATGTCTCATTAATAAATCTCAGAACTAGCATCAGTTAAAATTTATAGTAGAAAAGACGCAGATCTCCTAGTGTGAGAGAATTTCAATTAAGGTGGGCAGCAGCTGTTGCTGCTATTTCACAATACTTGCCATTCTGATATGCCATATATACACCAACTCAATCCAGATTAAAGTTCAACAATCCTGGTCAACAATTTAAAGTTAAGTTTATAAACTTATTGTGAAATCATTTTTACTCAAAAGTACACAATCAATGGAGCCTACTCCCAAGTAAGTGTGTGTAGGACTGCAGCCTTATACAAATTACAAAATAACGAACATGAGCTGTTTATACAGGAAAACCATGGGAATTTATTTTTAGGAACAGAAAATTGGTCATCTGAAAGTTCTCTGAGGACCAATAAATATGTAAGATTGTCTAACCTCCTACCCAATATCAAATTGGAAATGCCCATAAGTTCACACACTCCTCCCCCTCTTCGGCTCTAACCATGATTCCAAACCCAGATTTAGGAGCAATTATGGTTAGCAAAAAATGCTGGTACATAAATAATGTTGCACCACGGTGAGCTCTGAAATGGGAGGGGAAGGAAAGAAAAAGTTGTGTAGGAGAGGAGGGGGAAAGAGAGTGTAAAGCCAGAGGATGAGTATGCAAGTCCCCAGGGCAGAGCTAAGTTTTTACGAGATCTGATCATTTTTCAACAAGATTTTCGAATCTTGTCACAGTATAAACATTACGGCACACTAGCTATTTCAGTAGTTCTCCTCCTACAAGTATTAGACGGTCCTTGCTTATTTTTAAAACAGTACTGTTATGGTTATCAATCTTTTCTTCCCCCACCGCTTATAAGTTTGTCTCTTCTGAAAGGAAGCATCAACTATAGATAAAATGTGATCCTGCTGAAACAGATACTGTAATGACAAGTTTTTCCCGGAACGAATTCATTTCTACAGAATTCTATGGGGCTCACAGGTTCTTGTAATATCCCCCAGGCTTTTTAGCATCTACATGAAACCGTGGAGTGAAGTGTCATCAATTTGGAGAGACTACTCTTTTTCATGCACTTCAGATGAGGCAGTGATGGTGTTAAACCTGTGGTTGGGTGCACTAATGGTCTAGATGAGGGCCAAAAAATTAAGGTAAATCCAGATAAAACAGGGGCCCTGATGGTGAGTAGTTCATGTGCCTGGCTTGGTGTTCACCCGGTATTGGACTGCTGGATGGGTTGCACTCCACCAAAGGGACACAGCCTGGGGTGCCCCATGGTCCAATATTTGTTACTGGAGTTGCAGGCTTCTTTTGTGGAATGGTGCATCCGCGGGGAAGCCCAACCTGACTGCTGTGATCCATAATGCGGTAAACGCCAGATTAGACCACTGTAACATGTTATATGTGGATCTGTCTTTGAAAACGATTTGGAAGTTGCAACAGTTGTGAGACTGTTAATTGAAACTGGACCTTATATATGTGCTCTGCAAACTGCACCAGCTTCCAGTTTGTTGCCAGGCTCAATTCAAAATGCTGATTTTGATCTTTAAAGCTTTTCACAGCTTGGAGCTGGGATACTAGAAGGACTGTTTGTCTCTAATGTGCCTGCCTGTACACTATAGAGTCTGTTCTTCAGGTGTTCTCATTTTCTGAGGTGCAGCAACTGGTTACGGGGAGGACCTACTTGGTGGTGGTACCCTGACTGTGCAATGCTCTCCCCAAGGAAGCTTGCCTGGTGCCTACCTATCTTCAGATAAAACCCTATTTTCTTAAAAAAAAAAAAAAAAAAAAAAAAGTTCAGCAAATTATATACTAATTTGCATTCAGTTCCTTTCCTTTTATATCATTCTTTTAGGCAATGGGGGTTTCCTTTGTTTTATTATCATTTTAACTTTTTGCAAGCCACCCTGGGAACTTGATGCTGGATGGAAATAAACCCCTAAAATAAATAAATTCACACCTTCTTCAGGAGATATTATCATTATAATTATAATAATAATAATATTTAATTTTTATTTATTTATTACCCGCCTCTCCCTTTGGATTGAGGCGGGGAACAACATCAAATATAAAAATACTATAAAATATATAAAACCGATTAAAACATATAAAACTAATACATTAAAATAACAGCCAGTCATTTTAAAATTGGACTGGGTAAAAATATTAATTTATTACTCAGAGCTGCTATGAAGCAAAGAGCATTAATCCTTAGAAAGGGTAGAAAGGAAATTTTTATTTATTGCATTTATATCCTCTCTTTCCTCTAACCAGCTTAAAGCAGCATAAATGGTTTTAACCTGCACAACAATTTCATCCTCCCAATCTCTTGTGAGGTAGATTAGGCTGAAATACAGCAACTGGTTCAAGGGTACCCAGTGAAGTTAATGGTCAACTGGAGATTTAAACCCAGGTCCTCTATGTCCTAGACTAGCAACCTAAACACTAAACCACAAATGATTTCAACTCCACTGTGTGTGTATTTTTTTCTTGGGTAAGTTTATCATAGCAAACAAGTGAACGCTGATTAGATTCAGGATTCCCACCAAGTTAAATGCCAAGATAAACCAACTGAAAAATTCTAGAGAGGGTAGGGCTGAATGCATTAATAGATTAATTGGTTCAATTAACTAAAGTGTGGGTTTTTAACAGGATTGTAAATCAGAGCATTTCTTTTTGAAAGATGCTCAGGGCTTAGAACATTGTTTAAGACTATGCATATCTCTTGATTCAAGGAAGATTATTTTCCATGATCCAATTTCTCCAATTAGTCAAGGGGGGAAAATGTATGATCACCACCTGTATTTTAAGGCATTTAGAGGAAACACCCTGGTCCCAACAATATTTACTCAGAAGCAAGACAAATTATCAGTGAAATGCATAGCTTTAACAAAGTAAACATTGGCTAACAACCTAAATCATTAAAACCAAAAGAAAATCAACAGGCAGGAAAAGTCACCAGCTAAAATTAATTCTTATTAGGTGTAGACATATGGAAAATAAAGCCTGATCCATACAAGAACAATCACCATCAGTTTACAATAGAAGAGACACAAAGTCACAGGCCCCAGATATTTATTAAAGTAGATCTAAGTCCCACCTTTCTATGGCTGCCAGTATACACCAGGTGACTAACAAAATTTTGAAACTCTATAGGAAACTGATAAGATCTAATGAAAGGATCTTGCAACAGTTCAATATCACAAACACACTGTTATTTCCTCTTAATTGTCTCCATTTTACTTCAAGTAACTTTCAACATTTTTTTAAAATCATAGTTTATCTGAGAAAGTAAGAAGGACCTTTTTCTTCTTCTTCTTTTTTACATACAGGCTACACCAGTCAACGTATCAGCTTATTACTTCAAGTGTGCTAGTCAACATTGTGGACCAGGCTGCCTATTGACAAAACTTCACTGTACAATACTTTTAACCCCGGAACTATTATCATGGAATTACTTGCTGTATGTTCAAAGCAATATTTTTGTCATTTCAGCCTTCAAATAAATCTTATACTTGAATCATAAGCAATACCATTTAACCACATCTAGGTAAAAAAAGATTTTCTATGTATGTCTCCCTGTCTTTGGAAAACGAATACAGCAAAGTGTGTTTTTGCACAAAAGTGGCCTAGGTACTAGCATCTTTCACTCATATATACGATCTCTCTCATACACTTGTAGATGAAAATTCATTTTGAACTACAGGCATTAAAATCATTTATATTGTATTTATTTATTTGTCACATTTTTATACCGCCCAATAGCTGAAGCTCTCGGAACGGTTCACAAAAAACATAAAAATAAATAAATATACACATGATGCACCAGTACTCATGGTTTGTTGTTGGGTTAACCTCCGGGTTGTTTGGCCCCTTGACATCACAGCAATCTGGGTTCACATGTCACACTGCACAACCCCTGAAAGAGCCACTCTTGGGTTATACAGTAAAGTGGAAGAGCGTGCCCATCAGTTTTTAAACCGATGGGTTGTCATTATGTACAAACAGCTCCATTCTTAAAAAGAAAACTTTCAGAGGAGATACTGCCCAGGATCCAAAGCCCGTGTACCTAGCTTTTTCTTCTGTCCAAGGGGACTTTTGGCATATATTTCTTTCACTTCAGACCCCTATGCTGAGCAGAGTGGTGCTTCAAAGCAGTTTGTAATATGGCAGAGAGGTCCCCATTAAAGAAAAAAAGACTCCCATGGGGTGTGTGCAAGCTCTTGGACATGCCTGAAGTAGTTCTTTGGATTCAGGCCAGTGACAATAAGATTGAGCAAGCCTTTTGCCATGAAATATGGCCAAGTCTCAAGCGTACATTTATTCTCTTTCTCTTTCCAATCTTGATTTCACCTACATGACATCCATTTCTAACAGCATTCACTCTCCTTGCAGCTAAAAACAAGAGGTATTAAATACTGATCTGTATTAAGAAATAAAGACCTTAAGTGCAGGCTTTTCTGGAACATCTCCATTCTCTGAAATTTCAAAGTCCAATATACCATCATCCTTCTGACCAATTTCCTTGAGACCTCGAAGAAGTATTTCTCGTAATTCCTGGTATGGTGGTTTTGCAGTGTAGGTCAAAGCCATCACTGTTTCCATATACCTGGCTATTTCACCTGAAGAAAACCATTAAAAGTCTGAGCTCTACCTCAAACTATAATACATCTAGAAACAGCTACAAAACTCACATTGATATTACCACACATTCACATTGGTTGCCCAGAAAGAAAACATCAACATTTCATTAATAAAAAGTATTGTAAACCAATCTTCCTTAAAAGGCTTAAAGGTTTCAGATATTTGGCCTCCTTCTGGAAGATGACTGCTGAGGCCTTAGCTAGACCTAAGGTTTATCCCGGGATCGTCCCTGGGTCATCTCTGTTCATGTAAATGACACACAGGGGATCCTGGGAGCAGGCAGGGTCGACCCTGGGACAATTCTGGGATAAACCTTAGGTCTAGCTAAAGCCTGAGAGGAGAAACAGCCAGAAAGTCATCTTCTACCCACCCCCTACTTGACTGGAACCAACCCAGGTAGTAGAGACATAAGCCAGCACATAGAGTTTCTCGGCTCAGTTCATTCAGAAATGTCCACATTTCTTAGAACTTATGCTGTGTTTTTTAAATATTTTAGAAATAAAATATTCATACATTATGAATATTCAATATAAATATACACATTACGAATCTCTCAAGCAATTGATACCTATAATATGGAAGTCATATATGTTCCAAAGTCTACTATGACTGGAGAATCTGGATATAATTTAGATACCATTGAAGTCAACGCTAGAACTCTAACTGATTTTAATGGCTGTGGATTTTGCCCTATGCGTTAAAAAGAAAAGAGATTTCCTTGCAAGCCAATTTTCTTCATCCCACCCCCACCCCCGCAATTTTATGAGAACCCAAACTGTGCTGCATTTTGAGCGGTAGAAAACAATGCAAATACACCAGGTGAAACCCAACACAGTCCACCAGCTAGGATAACCAACACCACCGGCAGAATGGGTTCTCCCTCTCCTCTACATCCACCCACCTGTCCCCAAAAATCTTCTCTAGAAGGTTAGGGGACTCTGTGGAACAGACTTGGGCAGCATAAAGGGACAGCAGCAGGGGAAGTCATGTTGCATAAAAGGAGGTCTGGTTGTGCAATACTGGATATCATCACAAATATTAGGCAAGTTATTCAAGGACCATTTTAACTCTGCTTGAAAAATGCATGCCAGGACCTCTTTGGATCAAATCCTCCAAAACTAGGCAGTAGTTAGTTTTGTTTAAACAAAACCTCTCAATATTTACATCTTTCTATATTGTTCTCCTTTAAAATAAATAAATAAATCAGAAAAATATATATTATGCGTTAATATTTAACTTGAATCTTCCTACCTGGCTTATCTTTTTCAGTGAAACACTTGCACATCAATTCTGCAATATTATCAGTATACCTGACAGAAAAAGAAAGCAGTAAGTTATATTTAACAGATCAACACCTAGTTCTTTTGTTGGATTTTGATCCCTTTCAAGGGTATATACACAGTGATGAGAGCAAAAATGAGGCCAACCCGTTAAATTTTAAAATTATACTTCAATACTGAATAAAATCTTTCATACCCTACTATAGTACAATCTCATTTAGTAATATGGGCTCAAAATATTCAGACAACCAAAACCTTGGATGAATGGAAATATTATTGTATTATAATATTTTTGATGGATGTGTTACTATATCATGAAATTCCCAGAAAACCATATACATTTATCAAATAGGAAAGTCAATACCTTTAACTGGACTAACTTGCACTGGGAAAGTGGAACAAGAACTTTCAAACAGTAATGACAGATAAAATAAGATTATAAAAACATAGGGCTCTGTGGTGCATGTGTGGGTGTGGTTGCACAGTAGTTTAAGAAAGGTAGGACCATGTTCAGATGTTATGAACAATCAGAGGAACACAGTGTCGATGGTGGCTTAGTACTAGCTCAGCTCACCCAACAAGGTATCTGAGCATAAAGCTGACAAACTATGATCGTTCTGGTCATGTTAGGATTCTGTTGTAAACTGATGCAACTGAAGAAAATGGGTGGGCAACTTGTTCAACATTTACACTCTTTGTTGTATGTCCAACTTGTTCACCAGTTTTCTTCTCTGCAAAATTAGGAATATTCATCCCTTCTTGTAACACTTTGGGAGTGTGATAGAGTAATATCTAACAGCATGCTTTAGTTTTTATTAATCCAATGAAGCAAGCCTTAGAAAATACAATTATTTATTTATTTATTTATTTATTTATTACATTTCTATACCACCCAATAGGCGGAGCTCTCTGGGCGGTTCACAAAAATTAAAACCATTCAAAGTATAAAACAACAGTATAAACCATAATATAAAATACAATATAAAAGCTCAACCAGATAAAAACAGCAGCAATGCAAAATTACAAATTTAAAACACCAAGTTAAAATTTATTTATAGACTGTTAAAATGCTGGGAGAATAAGAAGGTCTTCACCTGTCGTCTAAAAGCATAAGCGAACCTCCTTAGGGAGCTCATTCCACAGCCAGGGTGCCACAGCAGAGAAGGCCCTCCTCCTGGTAGCCACCTGCCTCACTTCCTTTGGCAGGGGCTCACGGAGAAGGACCCCTGAGGATAAACTCACTTCTGCTGGGCTTGTCACATCCCAATCATACATCTGACCAATATTTTTGGATTCACAGGAGGAGGCCATTGAGGGTTTTTTTTTAATATACCAAGTTCGTTTTCATTTTTAAAATTATTTATTTTTAATTAAAATAGCCATTTACCTAATTTTGGAGTCTTTGACATAACTGGGGTCTTTCAGGTTGTCTTCCCAAGGCAGTTTGCCACTAAGCCAACATATCATACAATAACCCAAAATTTCCAAGTCACCACGCCTTGAAGGAGCTACAAACAAATCAAAGTATTAAATTTACAATAAAGTTCAAGTTTGACAGCTATAAAATGTATGCTTAAAGATCTAATACCTTTGTATATTTTACTTATAGCTTTTACTTGTATATGTTTTAATTTTGTAAAGCCGCCTTGAGGCCCAGCATTGGGCAAAAGGCGGGATACAAATAAAGGTAATAATAATAATACCACCACACTGTATTTCAAAGCTGATGGGCAGGCTCTCCTTCTTTGGCATGGAACTTCAGTGAGGGATGAGCAAGGCATTATTGGTCCTAAGCCTATAAATGCTTTCACTCCAAGGTCTCCTATGTGTGGATCATAACTGTCATCAGTGAAATGGGAAGTCCCAGGCTACTATTATGCCTGGTTGAAGATTAAGTGGTACAAGGAGAAGACGCGTGTAATGAATAAGGTTTCTAAGTGGGGTCAGACCTGACTATGGCTAGGATCCAAATAACTACTTTATGGGCAACCCAAGGGTTTTGACTTTTCTTCAAGTCCCATGCCATATCACAAATTGCTTTTGAGACTTTCCTCAGAAGCATGACAAGAGAAGAAGCTTCTTTTCAACTAACAGAAGACATTATCCAGACCCTGGCCCTAGAAAACTTAGAAGACAGTCACAATTACACCTACTTTGAGGCACAGTGCACCACACCACACTTCTTGATGTGATGCCCAATTTTTTTTTACCATTAGACTCATAGTTACTGAAGTGAGTACAGCATTACACTATCAGAATTAGGCCAAAAGCTGGGATTGCACTTTAAAAATGTCTCTTATCCTGGAAGGTAACAGATGTGCCCTTGTCCATGCATGTGTAGAAGGGAAATACACATGCAGACAGAGTGTTTCTTTTTCTCTGTAGAAGTTCCCACCTGAAGGTGAAGAGACAAGGTGGTGTGAAGTTCTTTGTTTTGTTTTAAGATTCCCTCTTCTGTGCTAGGGAATGCTACAGAGAAAAAGGAACAGTAACACTCGAGATATGTGAATGGCAGGGGAAGATGTGGGAAATCTAGCTTAGTAGTTGAGCAGATGCTGTGCATGTAGAAGGTCAGGGGTTCAATCTTCAGCATCTGTAGACAGGGCTGGGAAAGACTCCTATCTGAAACCATGCAGCCAATACCAAGCTAGATGGACCAATGTTTTGATTCAGTATAAGGCAACGTTCTCTGAAGAGGTCTCATATCAGTACACATATCCATCCATCCCTTGGGAACTGGCCAAGTTTTACAAGGTTAAAGTATCTGTTTTGTATGTTTGACAAGATAAGGAGAAATGCTAATATTTGACTTTTTTTAACTGACCAAGCAAGAGAATCCAAATCCATATTTTAATATGCAAATTAGGTTCACAGAATTGCTAAGTATTCAGCTATATCACAACCCTCTTACAGATACTTTCAGTAGTATCATTCCACAACAATAATACAATCCAATTCGCGACGCTTATTAAAATTATCCTGCTAATTATTTTGGGATTTGGGGATGTAAGCAGGCAACTTTAGATCAGTATTTCAACATGGTCATCGTGACTAAATGCAAAGAACAATGCACAAGCAGAAAAAGAAAATTACTTACCCACCCCCTTGTGTGCATCAATACTAGTAAATTCAAGGGTTCCATCATGACACCGTTTTGGATTTTCTTTGTAATCCTTGTGATTTCCTTCTGGGGAGTATCGATATGCAAGGCCATAATCCACCAGGTACACCTATTAAGATTTTAAATGCATCAAAACCAGCTTCATCCAAGAATTAAAATGACTATATTAAGATAACATTTTTCATCTTTATAATATTTAAAGAGTTCTCATTGGATCATTATTTTCAGCAATGATCAGTCCTCAAACATAACCTAAAAGATCATTCTAGTACCTATAGACTAATCATTCCACATAGCCAAAGTACAAGAGCAACACATCACATTATTAGGTGTAACATTACACTCAAGTTAAGATACTTGCTTTTCTTAAAAGATGAAACAAAGTCTGCTTGCACACTATATTTCTGTATGGACCAATCGAATACAAGGTCTCCTGCACTTACTCTTGAGTAAAAAAGAAAAAATAGCTAGTAGATATATGTTTAAAGTATTTGATTCTTCAAGCAGGAGTGAAGAACACGTTTTGAGCCAAATTGCCCTGCAATGAACCCTCTGTGGGTTGGATGACATTAGTGGGTCAGGCACTGAAGCACTGGTAGCCACAACCATCCACGTCATTAACCCGCACCCCACCAGTTTTGTCTTTCTCCATGCCTTGCAAGCCACAGAGGACCATGCCTCTCAATATGGAGAAAGGAACTTGGCTGGCACTGGGAGGTGCAGTCAGTATGGAACGCACAAAGTCACTCAGCTGACGCTGGGAAAAGCAGCCGCTCCCTTCCAGTGCTGCTTGAATCTCCCACCACCCACATCCCTGTAATCGCCAATCCAAGAACACATTTCATTTAATGGAACCATCTAGAAAGTCAGAATAGAATTGCAGCTTCCATTTGCAATCCACAAATTTCATTATAATCTCCATCCAATAACTCCTTGTTTGTTACAAGTCAGCACAAAGAAGCCTTCTGGATTAATTTTGTGTTAATCATAATAAAAGTATTGTAGCACTATTAAGTTTTTGATTGGTTCTAATTAGCAACCATGTAACCCTGTATTTATTGTTTGGATATACACCTTAAAAAATGTTAAGTATGCACCTTGAGATGAAATGAAATCCCACATACCGTACAGATCACAGGAAAGCAGATCCAAACACTTTGGGGAGAGAGTGGAATTGCTAACAATGTCATGATTATTTATTTTTCAAAAACAAGGGAAATTCAATGATCAATAAACCTGCCAGTTTAAGGCTAGAGTTTAGGGTGTCTCATGTTGATTCAAGCTACATAAAGCTGGGAAATAGGAAGCTAAAGCCAATGCCTTAACAACCATGTTCCATGATCAGAAATGATGTGAAATGTCACAAGTTGTGCTTGCTTACTAACAACTTACTATCCATGCACCCACACTTTCCCTCAGTCTTTCAGACCCAAATCCAGATGTGGAAAATGGAGTGCTTGGGACCAGCAAAAATGTGCCATGTCGTCCTGGTTCTACATTGCCTTATGAAGCATCTGTATTGCTAGAGAAAACCTCCTGTGAGTTGACCCATGTCAGTAGCTGGTATGATGGGTTAAACTAGGAGTGTGCAGAAAGCAGATTTTCAGATGTTTTGGACTTCAACTGAGCATTTCTGAGCATTTACGATGCTCAGACAGACTTCTAGGAATTGAAGTCCTAAATATCTGGAGATCTACTTTCTGCCCACCCTTGGGTTAAACAGTAGGAGGGGGGCTCTTCTGGCACCCTTCACCATTCTTATGCTGGCTCAATACAGAGGGGGCTTTTGCATGGCATTGCAGTGAGACTGGATGACATAAAAGCTCAAGTTTTGTATTCTTGATGCTAAATGATACAACTGCCCAGTGACAAAGATCAGAGTGACCTTGCCTTTCCTTCTATAGGTATATTGAGTCCATATACATGTGCATAATAAACCAGCAAAACTTTTTGTGGACTAGTACATTTCGTGAATTCATTTGCAAGGCTAGTTTTGCTACTTCAAAAGTACTAGTATTTGCTTATTCACCCCCAAGATAAGCACTTGAACAGGAGAAAATTATGGACTTCATATGTGCATTTGCCAAACACTACAGATGTAAAATAATAATAATAATAAAATTAGACAGCTACAGATATTTCTGTAAACCAATTGATTTAAATAATCAACATGTTAAAAAAATCAGGTTTTCCAAGTAACAGAACACTTATGCTTGATGGATTCTTCAAACAAAGGAAATAAAAAATTGACAAAGCAGACAGGCAAACGTAATTCACCGGTGTACTATATAATTTTAAACTTCCACCCCCAAATAGCTATTTGAAATTCGTTTTGTATCGCAAGCATTCTCCTGAATATTATTCAGGGCAGAATAGCCAATTTGATCAACTGCCAGCAAAGTGAATAAAAAATGTACAACATTAACTAGATATAAATGTCAAGCAGAAATATTAATGCTGTACACATTCATAAAGGCAAGACTTCTGCTGAGGTTCACAGCAGCTCCATTTTCTTTAAAACAATAGGTTAAACACTGAAGAAAGAAAAGACTGGAAGTTACCTGATGTGGAGCTTTGTAGCCCAGGAGAAGATTTGAGGCCTTGATGTCTCCATGCACATATTCATGTTCATGAACATACTCTAAAACATCAAGCTAAAAAAAAAATACAAAAAAGGGCAATGTCATAAAAATGCTCAACCCCACCCAGAAGGGGGGCTTGACCCATTACAGACTAACCTTAAAATCAAGATTATATTAAGCAGCATTTTAAAAAAGCAAATGTTTAACTTACTATTCTCAAGCCCAATTGTAATACTGCTTTGCGTGTAAACTGTTTTCCTCTCTCTTCAAAAATCTTCTGAAGATCTTTCCCAAATCTGTCCATCACCATAAATCTATAGCTAATTTCAAAACAAAGGGACCAAAAAATGTATTATCCATTTATTTTAAAATGTCTAAGTAGCAAAAAGGCCTTGAAAGCAACATATAATAGAAATACACAAATTTAAACACTGAACATCCAGCAGAATAAGAAGGTCTTCAGTAACTTTCTAAAGATTAACAGGGAAGTGAGCAGATGGGCCTTGTAGAGGGTGTTGCAGAGTCTGCGCAGCGCCCCATGTTACTCACCAACCATACTTCAGATGACAGTGGGACGCAGACCAGAGTCTCACCTGTAGTTTGGAAGGATCATGTGGTTTTTTAAATAACATGGCCCCACACAAAAAGTCCAGTTCTAGCAAACAAGGTTATAAAGCCACAATTCAGCAAGCATGTGCCAATGCCTTTTCCAGATTTTTGGGAACATTAGCAACCTCTCCCATTCTACCTCTTGCTGTATGGTAAATTTAAAAAGGAGCAACTGATAGCATTTGCAGCCCGACAATGCCCTAACCCTGCCCTTGGCAGTGCGCTCCTGAAGTGTCAAACACCATCTTGGTCGGGTGGCAGCAGCTGTGCAGGGCTGTCAATTTTGCCTTGTGTGCATCCCTGCCAGGGGATGGTGTATGAAACTTTATCCCACTCCTGTAAACTTCCATGAAGTTAAAGCCACCACCTCGAAAGGTGCTTTCATTCACACGGCTTTGTCAGCAGGAAGGGTCTTCAATGGGACCCATGTGCATCCCTGCTAGGGGGAGCCTGTATATCACATCTGTCCCAATCCTGTATATGACATCTGGTCCCAATCCTGCAAACGCCCAAGTGTTTTATTTGCGCCATCCCATTTTGGATGCACCCGGGGGTTTCGTGTCTAATTGTGCAAGGTTTTGATGGTGCATTGGGTGCCTCCAGACTGGGGTGGCTATGTATAAAGCTTGGTCCCAATCCTGCATACGTCCAAGAGCTTTAGAGCCACTATTCCTTGTCGGGGTGATGCTGGAAGCACTGAATTAACCTATCCCCTCTCATTAGGATATTGTGGAAAGTTAAAAGAGGTTGCTGCAACGTTGTCAATGGGTGAAACAGCATCATCGCGGGGCAGGAGGACTGCAGCAGGACAGGGAGATAACTCAGATTACGCACAGTAACTTAATAAACTATGCACAGTAGCTTATTTGTCTGGTCATGTGGGGGATAACAGTAGCTTATTTTGAGTAGCTGTGAGTAGCTTAAAGTGACGTCTGAGCACAGCCAGTGTGGCCCTAAAAACAATCGTACAGAATGTTAAAAACTAACAAATTTATTACTTTTTAAACAGCTCCACACGAGATGGAACAAATAGTACTAAAATCCCTAAGACTCAACCAACAATAACCTCTGCATGCATGTGTTAGTTCATATCTCCAAATAGTCCATCAATAACATTTACTGAAGGTTTTATCATAAATTTAACTTTACATATAGGTATTTTTTAGGTGGCAATATAAAATCCCCTCACATTTTCACAATAGACTTTTGCCAACACAATGACGAAAGGTGTCATTTAATGGTATCTGCTAAGATTAATTTTAAGAAACCAGGTTAGGGCTTGTGGAACATCTATTGGTGGAAAATGTGACTATGAGATAGCTTAAACACTCTAAAATAATATACTGTTTGTACCTTTTGCCATTCTTTTGATGCATGCCAGAACCCCAGTATTTTGGAACACCTAAGTATTTCAGTTTGTGAGAAGAAATCCATTTCTTAACTGAAAACATAAAACAGTTTCCAAATATGCACTGTTATGGTTTTCTGCAAAGCAATTATTGCCATATTTAAGAAAAAATGTCATTATTGGTAAGTCAGAAAACTGATTAATATCAGTGAATAGAAAACAAGTATTTACTACTTAGGCGCTAAGCACACAACTTAGATGACATTAAGCACTTTTAAGGCTCAGTAAAATTAGCCATGTGCAAGTCTTTCCTGTTGAAATTAACAGGATTTAAAAGTGCTTACTTTGGCTGGATTGTGCCATTGCTATTGTCCATGCATTTCATGTGTATATTTCTGCCTATATTCTTAGCAATTTTAATATCTTGCACAAGCAAATAAAAGCCAATATCTTGTCTCTTTAACAAATTCAAGTAGAATATTTAAATACAGTTGCTTATACTTTCTTCCCATTCAAACAGTCACCTTTTAGTATGAAAATTCCATTTCCCCCTTGCAAATTAGTGGCTGCAGCCTCAATGGGCTGTGACCTTCTAGCATGAAAAGGACAAGAGCAAGTGTTCCAGTTCAGTAGATCCTGTTTATAAACAATTACCTTCAATAAATATCCAACACTGCACCATTATAAAGAAACATCCAGTTATAATTAAAATGCCCTTAAAGAAATCATTTAAAAGTCCTCTATGTTCTAGTTGCCCATGAACCATATAACAATATATTACTACACCTCTCTTTAAGGTCTATATTATGACATGCAAGAGGATTAAAGATACTGTTTTATTGAATCAGAACTCAAGAGTAGACTACTTACTTAGGTCTGGTTTAGCAGCTCGCGTGTAGAAATTTAATTCAGTAAAGAGTGGTCCATTGTCACTGGGCTCCTTTAAAAATCATTTCAAAGTAAATATAATTTTTCAAACTTATTTCTGTCCTCCTAGCAAATACTACAATACAAAATAAAACTTTCTTCCACTGTCCTGTATATAAAACTTGAACTTCAACCATTTAAATTATCTTCCCTTTAATAAACTACACTTTTCAACCATTTCCTCAAAGGTTGATATGTAATGGGAGAAAAACAATTAAAAAAACAGGAACATTGATAAATTTCAATAGGATGGCGTTTGCACTTTAATATGGCGACTGAAAGCCTAACATCTGACATTCTAGTAATATTGCAGTATTTACTATCACACTGAATTACCAATATAGAAACTTTTGCTTTATTATCTGAGCATATGCCTCTTAGTACGAAGCACCCAATTATCCAATGCAGGGCCGCGGAAGGAGTGGCGAAGGCGATCTTCACCTCCTCACCCTCTGGTCCTGCAGATTTCACTAGGAGGGCTTTTTAGGCCATCTAGTGAGGGCTCTTCAGAGCGGGAGGGAAAGAAGCTCAAAATGAATCATATCTTGGCCTCTCCAGTCTCCTCCCCTCCCCCTTCACCCAGGGACCATAGGATTGCTCTCTTACAGAAGTAAATCTACAAGTATGTTTGAGAACTTAGGAAGCTGCCTTATCAAGTTTAGATGATCTGTCCTTCTAATCCAATATTGTCTATTCTGACTGGCAGCAGCTCTCCAGGATCTCTAGCAGAGGTTTTTCCCATCACAGGCTACCTAATCCTTTTAGCTGAAAATGCTAGGGATTGAATTTAAGATCTTTCACATGCAAAGCATGGTTCTACCACAGAGATATGGTCTCTTCCATGTGTACAAAGGACAGTTTTTATCTCTTCCATGTGTTCAAAGGATAGCTTTTATCTAATCAGTTTATACTAAAACAACGGCTCCAATACGAAGATTCAGTTTGTTCCTCATCAAATTTATGCACACTGCAGCCTACCATAAGACTGAATTATGTGAATGATGAGGGTTTGTGCAGCGTTTATTTCTCACTATCTCTTGTTGAAACTGGTGCCAAATTTTAGGCAAGCATGAACACTGCAGGGGACTATCCCATGTTAAGACACTTCTCTAAGTGCTATTTTCTTGTCTCTGAAACAATGCAAACTATGCCCATGCACTACATGTGTCCTACATACCAGTTCGCAAACAGATTATATTGTCCAGATTTAACTGAAGCAACTCAATCCTTACTCAGTCAACTCAAACATACACAAGAACTTCAACATATCTACATCTGCTGTCATATGTCCCTACCTCTAAGAGACAGTAACATTTACAAGCCGTCTATTCTGTAGTCAGAGGCATTCATTTATTAACACAACTTATCTCCATTATGGTTATACACTAAAGTAGACCGCAAGGCACTGATGTTCTATATAAATAAAATGTTTATATCAACATCCTTTTAAAACCGCACATATATCACCAATATGAACTATGCATTAATGCTTTTCAAAACATTTAGTAGTCAAAGACATGATGCATAGACTATTTTTACAAATGTAAACGTAATCGATTCATAGTATCTATAATCCTATAAATAAAAGGAAGCCAGAAACAGGCAAATCTACATGACACTACTGCTACCAAGCAATAATATTTGTAGCTACTCTAAACCGCACCTTATAATTTGTCACATTCAACCCTCCCTCTCAAGGAATGGTGGGAACAGAGAAGGGGGAATTGAGAGGCAGCTAGGAGGGGGGTGGGCATAGAAAATTGAAGCACACCTCAATGTCCTCTGTATCCTCTGGCACACACTATCACTTTGTATAAGGCAGTTGGCTCTTTCCTGCTGCTTTTATCTTAGTAGTGCCAGTACTTTACATGAAATTAGATAGTGCAGAAGGCTACAAGGGTAATTCCATCTTCAAGTACTGTCCCAGCTGAATCTACCCCCTGCAACCTATCAAGGAGGAAGGTGATGAGTGGTACAGCTGGAAAACAGGAATGAAGGACAGGACAATGGACCTGGTCCTCCACCACCCATCCACTGTGTAAAGTGCTTCATAGTCAGAATTAGTTGCCAAATAAAGGCATTATAGCTTTACACCTGATACCATAGGGAAATGGTATCAAAACAGTACCAAAAGTTTCAAGCCTGTATTCCAGCTCCAATCCATTCCAGCATTAGTAACTGTTCCCATCTCATGTTACTATCACAGAGACTCATAAAGTAGAATTTGAGACTACAACCAAGCAGCAAGAGGACAATGATGTTAGTTATTTTAAATAAGAATGCTTACAGCAGAGCAGATTTAAAAAGATGTTAACGTTTTCAACATACTTTAACCTACTTGCAATTATAGGACAGACGATTTTCTCCCTATAGAATTCCACAAACTATTGCAAACAGGCAAGTAGAACAGTCTTTCTAGTTTTCCCATGATGTTCTAAACAGTCAACCAAATTCTAGTTGTAATATAGAATGTTTCAAAGTAAAAAGATTAAACTTACCACTTTTATAACATAGGGTGCATCATTTGTGACAGATTTTGAAGAATTAACATCAGCTGTTAAAATATGAGAGAACTACTTTTTAATATACAGTTAGTAATTTTACAAAATAAAACAGAAACAAATATCCAATAGCTTGATGGGAAAAAACCAAAATTTGAATGTTTGAGGGAGTACCTTTGCACTAAGAAGGAATACTGCTTGACTAGATAGGAATACTACTTGGCTCCTTCACACATTACATGTGTTCCTTGGTCAATCCTGCCTCCATGTGAACATACCTGTATGATACACATGTACGATAAACATGTCTTTGCTGCACCTAATAATATAACAATTTTGCATGCACATATTAAATGCACATATTAAATTGTGGCTCTCAGGGAGCCCCCATAAAGAAGCAAGAAGCCATGGTGCTTTGATGAGTGACTGAGATGGTGACATTAGCTTGGCTGACATTTGCAAGCTGGAAAGGGACCATCCTCATTCCTTTTCACACTGCTAGTCTGAAAAGAGAAAGTTCAGTACAGACAGCACAGTAACAGTCGCACCAAGCAGTCATCATTGCACCAAATCTTGAGACTAGAAAGTACATGAGCTATAAGGTATTTCCTGGGAAATGCTTTGCATTAGCACTCTGGTCACTGGAGAAGCAAGCTATCATGTGGAAGTGCTCTTACAACAAAATGCTATTTTCTTTTTAAACTAAGATGCCATATATCACAAAACTAATTATTTTGAAGCTCATGGATCTGCCAGTTTCCAAAAGGGAATCCTGTGACTGAGATCCTTAGCACTAGTTTAGAAATAGCAAAGATTGTAGGGATCAGAAAATAATAAACTTGGGCTACAGCAGCATGGCAGGAAAGAAGCCTTGAGGCAAAACTCCTCAATCCTCTACCCCGGAATGGCCATCAATTCCAAGTTTCTAGAAATAAAATGGCTGAACCAGATTTTTTTTAATTGTGTAAATCAGCCTTTCCAAACTTGTGGTAGCCAGATTATATTGGTCTGCAACTCCCATCATCGCTGCTATCCGAGGTAATGGGAATTGTAATCCATCATCCCCTGAGGACTGCAGGTTAAGAAAGGCTCACGTAAAAAAGGGGAAGAATAAAACTCAGAAAGGCAGCAATGAGTATGTTCTGAATTACGACAACTTTTGAAACGTATGTTTCAGGTATTAATTTGGAAATCACTAGTCAAAGTGCAATTTGTATTTTTACAAGCAGTATCCAGCCAGCAGCTGACTAGGTCCAAGCTTCCACATAACAAAGGACTTAAGAACTTCCTTGCTTAATCAGATCAGGGTCCATCCATTCCATCATTCTGTTTCCAGCATTAAAGACTGGAAGTAGCCCTACTTCCCAGCATAAAGGTGATGAATAAAATCAGGATTAGCAGCAGAAATTTTGTAGGGTTAAACAAATTGTGAGGTAAGTGCATATTTGGATTCGTAAAAAGAGAATTTTGAACGAAAAAATGCTGCTGCTCTCTAGCCAAATTGTGAAAATAATCAGTTTATTTTATTGCTTCCATTCCCTTAATTTGATATGGTGCCAGCACAAGCGGAACAAACACAGAGCTCTAAATTTAACACCTTTTAAAACCAATCTTACCAAGATACAGGCAGCCAAAACCACCTTTGCCTATAACTGGACCAAGCTTCCAATCTTTCTTTAATATGTCAGTAAAAACTTCTCCTGGAGGGAATTCTTCTGCAAGCTTCCGCTTTGCAGGACCTCTTTTTCCTGCTGTCTTCTTTACATTAGGCATATTCACTAAACCAAACAAAAGCAAAACCACCAGTAAGATGCTAGGTTTATTCCACAACTGTTAAATAAAACTGTTCAGAGTTTTATTTAACAGTTCAGAGTTCCCATTAACACTTCCCATTATTCAACACAACTGTTCAGAGTTGTTTTTAGTTATTTAAGCTGTCTACTGCCACTTCCCATTATTCAACATATCCTGCCTCCACAAGTACTAAAATAAGCACTGTGCAAATTCTTGTTCCAGATTTTTAATGCTTTGAGTGCAGATTTTCTTTGGGAAAAGATTTCCTCCTCCTAACTGAAGGGTCAAGAGATGTTTCCTCTAAGAAACAAATTCCCTACAATTTCTCCAATGCCGAGGCAGATTTTACTTTCCTAGATGGATAAAAAAAACAGTAGATCTCTGTACTATTGGCACAACTACACTATTCTGAATTCTGCAGCAATAGTGCAAGAACATGCCAACTTCCTTGGGGAAGAAAGACGTTTCCCTTTGGGGAGCTGCAACTAAAAAGGGTAGAAGTCCCTACCTGCCATACCTCAGACAACAGCTGTCAGTAGGGCCTTGGTTGTTGAATGGAGAGTCAAGGCTGGTTCATACTGAAGGTTACAGTGGCTAAAATAACCTTTAAGGCCCTAAGAACCTTTGAGACCAGGCTAAGACTAGCACTTTCAATTTGGCTCCACTGAAGTTTGGGGTTTGGAACACCCGCCAGCATACAACACTGTTCAGAGGCAGAAAATATGCATTACAATCATCTAACCTGAACAAAACTAGAGCATGAATGACTTTCCTGCATCATTGCTTTTGCTGTTATTCTTTCTAAGCAGTGATGTCCTAGTACATGTTTCCATCCACATTGCCTAGACCTAAAATGAACATGCCTCTAATTTATTTTGAATACAACATTTCTGCTGTGTGGGAACACAGAATGACTCAACAGCTGATGTCCTTCCTCATTTGGTGGTGCTCTAATCCACCACAAACTGTTGTTTATTTCAGCAAGCAGGCAAGTACCATTAGGTTTGAACTGGGAACTTTATGCGCCAGCCTTCTCCAATCTCCAGATGTTTTGAAGTTCAACTCCCCTGATTCTTGACCATTGGCCATGCTGGCAGGGGCTGATTATTTATTTCTTTATAAAGTGCCATCAATGCACACGGTACTATACATGATGGGAGTTTAAGTCCACAAAACCTGGGGGGAGGCAGGTTGGGGGAGGCACGTTGGAAATATGCAGCACTGCATATTAGAACTTTTCAAAGGCATCTAACTGCACATGAGACACACCACACTCATCAAAAGGGGAAAAAACTGTTTGAGAACCCCCCTTTTATTTAAATAAGTTTGCCAAAAGGAAGAGCACCCAAGAAAGAGTTATGGCAGCCTCCCTCAACTTAGGCCATTCCATCCGTTAGATTGCAACCCCTATCACCCCACTGGTCAAGCCAGTTGGACCTGATGCAGGTTGCAGTTTCCATTATTTTTATTTATTTATTTATTTATTTGCAATGTGTCCGTCACCCTTCCTCCACAGTTATGAAAGGCTGGAACCGAAGAAGCTCAAACAGTCCAGAGGAAGCCACCTCATACTGAGCCAGACCGTGAGTCCATCCAGCCCAGTCCTGTCAACACTGACTGGCAGCAACGGCTCTTCAGGGTTTCAGGCAGGATTCCTTCCTAGCCTAACCTGGAGAAGCCAGGGACTAAATTTGGGGCCTCCTGCGCGCCACGCAGGTCCTCAGGCACTGAGCTGCGGCCCCCTCCCCAGTTGCTTGTACTCGACACTCTCCGCTCAGGCAATAAATGCGGCTCCCCCACCTCCTACATACAGCCTCAGAAGTCAGGGAATGTTCCCCCCCCCCCGTCCCTCCCCCGCGTGAGGAGAACAGGGACGCCTTTCACCCAACCCGGTGCTGGCTTACAACAGGGCTGGCTGCAGGGGATGCTGGGAGTTGTAGTCCAACACCTCGGGGGGGGGGACCAAGTTGAGAGAAGGCTGGCGCAGGTCGAAAGCGGCAGAAACGGGTGAAGGGAAGGCGAGGACACAGCAGCTCCCCGTCAGCCACTGCCCTAGTAGGGCGGAAGCGGCCTCCGACCGGCCTGACTCTCACCGCCGCTCCGTAAGAAGAGCTGAGGAGGGTGGAGCTGGATCCGTACCTAGAGGAGTCGTCGGCCGACGAGGCTCCAGCAGAGAAAACGGCGGGAAGACAGTTCGCCCTCAGCCAGCCACTGACAAGCCCTCGCTCCACACCGGAAGCGGGGCGGGGGACATTCGGAGTTGCCGCGCGGGGAAAGACGCAGCTTCCGGTTTCGGGCGTGCGACAGCCGTTGGGGCGGGGCCGGCGCGAGAGGAAGGCTTCTGAGTGGACGCCGCGGAGCTCCGCCTCCTCTTGCCAACGGTGACCGCGAGTGAAGGGAGCAAAGGGGCCGCGGCGGCGACGGCAGCTGCAATTACGCGCAGCGGCGGTCCGAATGCGCGCAGCTCAGATTCCCGCCTTGGGTTTATTTTATAAAGAAAAAAGGCGGGGGCATCTTGTAAAATAAATAAATATGGCCCTATTCAGAAGACATCTTAATCACCGTGGTTTAAGGCGTCTTCTGAATAGGACCTATATGTATGTGTAAAGCGTTTTTTCCCCCTAAGTAATGAATTAACTAAGCTCTCCTTCGCTTACACCATATAAAAAATGTAGGCGTGTGTGTGTTTGTGTATATATGTGTGTGTTTCCCACGATTAAACTTCAACTAATGTACGATATATTTTTAATATGTATGTGTGTTTCTACATACATATTTTAAAAGCCCTCTAACTAGCTCTCTAAGTTGAAGCTTGCAATGCAGTCCTGTACATGTCCACTCAGAAGTCTGTTCAGTGAGGCTTATTCCTTGGGAAATTTGAATAGGATTACAGCCTTAAACTTGAAGTCCACTTCATCTATATTCTTCAGTTTTTGCTACATGAGTATTTAATAAACTTATCCTTAAACTTTATTCTGTTTTTATTTTCTTACTCTGTTTTTATTTTCATTTTACATTGTACACCGCTCCGAATTTTTTTTCAATGGGGAGCAGTATATAAATATTCTAAATAAATAAATAATAAATAAACTATGTTCCTGCTAATGACCTGCTACTTCTTAACCCTCCTCTCCCCTTTCTAAATTTGAAGATTATTATAATGTCTCACCTGGATGCTGGTGATATGATACAACCAGTAAGCCTAATTATCTCATTAACAAACATTGCTATTTGAAACCTATGGAACAAGTTAGTCTGAACTTTAATTCCTGTTGCTTTCAATGAGATGTGTGCTGTGTAATTCTAAGCATGTTTACTCAAAGGTGAATCCCACTGAGTGTCTTCCAGCAGGCCTACTCAGATGAATTTTAAACCTAAGAATGTTAAGATAGTGTGATGGTTATTTTAATATTGTATTGGTTTTATATGCTCTTTTAACTAATTTTATGTATTATATTTTATTTGGTGTTGTTCCCTGTCTCGATCCAGAGGGAGAGGCAGGTAATAAATAAATAAATATATTATTATTATTACCTCACAGGGTTGTTGTTGTGAAGATAAAATGGAGAGGAAGATTATGTACGTCGCCTTGGGTTCCTTGGAGGAAAAAAGGCGGGATATAAATGTAATAAATGTGCGAACCAGGTCACTGTCTTTGTGACATCAACAACCACTTAACTGATCCTCTCATTTCTCTGACAATTTTACGTGGTTACAACCCCCAGCAGTAGTGCTAAAAGCAGCTGCTTGGTAGTGCATGCTACGAAATCAAGTTTGACTCATAAAAAAATGGCTGACAATTTCATGCTGTGGCTTTGGCCAACGCTGCAACACTCAGGGAGTCCCGTGCCCTGCACCACTGATATCCATGAGAAAATTTAGCTGCATCTCCCTCCCAAAATTCTTTTTAAATCACTAATCAATTCGAAACAATGTACAGAAAATAGTTAATCCATTCCAAACGACGTCACGTGCAGCAGATGAAATGGATGGTGAAGACTGAATGGGGATATAAATTGCCAAATAGCAATCGGCATTGCCTGCATGCATAAGTGTGGTGGTGTTGGATTTAGGAAGCAGAGGGATGTTCTCAGGAGCTCTGGTCAAACAATGGGGGGGGGAGCTGACCCCACCCATTTGGAAAAGGCAAAGCCAACCCTGGGTTTGAAGGGATCCTTGGCATGAGGTACTGGTATCCCCCTTATATTGGTGCCCACTATGTCAGCAGGCATCCCTTCCACTATTCCTGTTGATTTCTGGAGGGGTGCTCTGAAGCAATGAGGGCAGTTACAATGGCAGCTGCCTGGCACTCATCAAAGGAGGCTCATGGCAGCTACTGTTGGCAACAGTGGACCCTCAGCAGCCCCTGAAGCATGCCACTGGCTGATGCTGGTCCTGGCCTTGCGCCATGCTTCATACAAAGTTTTTGGCACAGCGCTAATTGGAACTGGCATGTGGCACATGCCAGTTCCAATTAGCGCTGTGCCAAAAGCTTTGACCATTCCATTTTTGGCATTTCGTGGGGGGAAACGAAAACTCGGGCGAAAAGGGCTGGGGGAGGAGAGAATTTTGGAGAATTTTCTCCTGGGGGAAGAGGACAGGCTTTCCCCATACCTTTTAAAATGTAGCCAGCTGTTTGAGGGGTCTTATTTCTCTTTATTTTTTTAAAAAAAACACTGCCAGTATTTTCAGGAGCCCAATAGTTCTTCTTGAATGCTTATTGGAGAGTGTGAGGTCACATGGTCTCCAATAGGCATTCACTAAGAACTACTGGGCTCCTCCAAAAAACGAGGGGGGGGGCTAAAAACTAAAAAATAGGAAGAAGGCCACTCAGCAACTGGCTACACTTAAGAAAGGTATGGGGAAACCCTGTCCCCCTCCCCAAGGAAAAAAATCCCTGAATTTCCCCCCTCCCTGTGAAAGAGGCAGAAAATACAATGCCTCTTTCACAGGGAGAGAAAAAGTTCCTGAAAATAGGGGGCAGGATTCGGCCCAGCATTAATTCCAATATAACAGGGATTTCCCATTTCTATTTGGAGATGCCAGGGATGGAACCCTGGGACCTTTGAACTTGACTAGCAATACATCCAGGACAGAAAGGAGCACATGGAAACCACTTCCATCAGGCTCCTACCCTTAACTTTCATCGAAGACAGCCATTCCAGCAGGCGGCTGCAGCAGAAGGAGATAGGATGGGAAGCAACCCTGCTGAAAGTAGGGTGACCATATAAAAAAGAGGACAGGGCTCCTGTATTTTTAACAGTTGCATAGAAAAAGGAATTTCAGCAGGTGTCATTTGTATGCATGTCACACCTGGTGAAATTTCCTCTTCATCACAACAGTTAAAGCTGCAGGAGCTATACGAGAGTGACCAGATTTAAAAGAGGGCAGGGCACCTGCAGCTTTAACTGTTGTGATGAAGAGGAAATTTCACCAGGTTTTCCATATATACAAATGACACCTGCTGAAATTCCCTTTTCAATACAACTGTTAAAGATAAAGCAGCCCTGTCCTCCTTTTCATATGGTCACCCTACTGAAAGACCACTTGCTTTTTCCCCTTTCCCCTCTCCCCTCTCCACCCCACACACACGCCTTTTGCATCATGTCTGCCTGCAATCAAGGTCTGCCTTGTTTTTTATTGGCTGCATACAAGGTGCTCTGGGAGCCATTTTGACAAAGGATAAAAATCCTATCAATGAATGACTTTCTCTTGCATATGCCTCTAGGGGGGATAAGTCTCACTACAATAACTATTGTGTGGTTACGAAAAGGTTAAGTTGGATCTAGCCCCCACCCCACCCCCAATGGCTTGGCTTGTGATACCAGATGAATGACAGCCTTCAACAAATTCAATCAAGGAGCTTCTTAAAGAGACACAGTTTAGAAAGAAGTTAATGAAATCAATCCAAATTAAAGGGAGGTTTCAGCGACTTTCAAAGTTGTTGTGCGTACTTTAGTTATGGCCCCAAATTTGCATTGATGACAGCGCTTCCCCCCCCCTTTTACCTCTCCCATCATTAGACCTTCTAATCACCTTCTTGAAGAAAGTACACACATAATATATCTCATCCAGGCCCACACAAGCAGTACAGTCTTCCAATGGCGGTACAAAGGACTTCTGTTTATCATCAAACATTTCATGAATCCCATTACGTGTGAAAGAATTATTATCTATCCCGCTGCAGCAAAAACACTTTTCCCTATAATGGAATTTTTACTCTGGAAATTTATTTTAGTATTAAAAGGTTCCACTTTATACTGTCTACAGTTCAATCAGTGATCTAAAAGGCACTTACATGCTTTGAACAAGATACATAAAAAGCTTTTATTGCAAATGCTTTGCTGTATCTACCAATTTTGCCATTGATCTGTTTCCATGTAAGGCAGTCCTGGAAACAGCCCATGCTGTATAAAAATCACATGGTGGTTTTTGATCTCCAGCCGGTGATTAAAGCGCATTATGGAGGTCTGAAAAAATTTTCTTGTGGCCATTAGCATACCTCTAAACATCACTGTATTAAATGCTGGTGGTGTTCTTAATACATGCTATTTAAAAACAAGAACCCCAGAATCTATAAACTTATTATTTACCACTCTTTATAGCTGGAAGGATGCAAAGCTCTTGAATGAAGTGAGTTTGGCCTTTAGTGATAATGCTTTACTGATGAAAAGAACGATTTCTTGCGGTAATTAGGACCAGGCACAATGCAAGGAGGCAGAAGGTTGTGTGTGTGTTAATCCTCATTTGCTAATACATACAATGTTAGCCACTGAGAGGCCTAAATGCTAGAGTTCCTACACCTTGAATTACACTTGCAGAGTTTGTGACACAGCAAGACAAGCACAGCACACAAGCTATGTCTGGTCATCCATCGGGAGCTTGGTAAAGTGTCCTATTTTTACAGCCAGTCTTTTTTAAAAATGGGGGGGGCGGGGGTCAAGCACCCTGGCAGTCATAGCCTGTAGTTAGTGGGCTGCAATTGGTGCCTTAGAAGCATACGGTGCCTTAGAAGAAGCTCTCTGGGAGCCTGAAAAGCCAGCTCCATTGGATGTTCATCAGGGAAGGATGGACAAACAGCCATCACGGAGCATTCCCCAACCTGTTGCCCTCCAACAATGGGCCTGTTCAGACAACATGCTAAGCCTTTTGCAGCAAATGGTTAGTGAGCGTGTTTAAACCAGGGTTAAGAATGGCTCACACAACACACTAAGCCATCGTGTTTAGCTCAAAATGCTTAACCACCGTGGCTTAGCATGTTGTCTGAACAGGGTCAGTGTTGGACAACAACTCCAAATGTTCAGCACCAGGTGGGCGAAGGCTGTTCAAAAGCATCCCTGACAATTGTCCATCCTTCCCTGATGAACGTCCAGTGGTGCTGGTTGTTCAGTGTGGGAGTTGTTGTTGTTGTTGTTGTTATTATTATTATTATTATCATCATTATTTACATTTCCATACTGTCCCATAGCCGAAGCGCTCCAGCCAGTTTACGGAGGTTAAAAACGTTAAAAATTCAATATTCAAAATTTAAAAACATTAAAAAAACACAAACAGATAATATACACAGAGACAACATATATGTAAGAACAACTTGATCGATCAACCAAACCATGAAACAAATTCAGGATCAATTAAAACCCATCACATGCTGCCAAATGTCTGGGAAAAGAGAAAAGTCTTGACTGGGTGTCGAAAATATAACAATGTTGGCACTAGGGCCAAATCTACACCAAGCAGGATATAACACTTTGAAAACGGTTTGAAAACTGTATATGGAGTGTATCTTGGGCCCCAAAAGTTGTCACTATTGTTATAAACCTTTTTAAAGCAATAGTGTAGATCCTGCCTAGGTGGGCCTCATCAGGAAGATCATTCTACAGTTGAGGGGCTACCACTGAGAAGGCCCTTTCACTTGTTGCTGTCTTCTGAGCCATCTTCAGAATAGAAATCCAGAGAAGGACTTTAGATGCTGAATGTACAGTATAGGATTGTTCAAGCCGGGAGAGGCATTCTGTCAGTTGTAGCGGTCCTGATCCATGTAAAGCTTTATAGGTTAAAACCAGCACCTTGAATCTTGCTCAGAAACATACAGGCAGCCAATGCAAGTGGGACAGAGATGGTCTTGTATGTTTGGACTTTCTGGTCTCCATTATCAGTCTGGCCACCGCATTTTGCACGAATTGCAGCTTCTGAACCATCTTAGTTGTAGCCTGACACATCTGGAGGACACCCAAGTTGGGGAAGATTGCTTTCCATTCTGACCCAGTTCACACATCATGACAACCCACCATTTTTCTAAAAAAGAAATGGTGGGTTGTGAAAGAGGCAGCATGCTAATAGGTTGCCCAAATGACCCAGGGCTGCTCCATCCCTGGGTTAGCATTGCATCCGAACCTGGACCTCTGGCTTGTCTCTCTCCTGACAAGCCAAAGAAAAAGACTCATGGTTTGTTCTAGGGTTGTTTCTCTACCCTGTCGCAGGAGAGACAAGCTAGACGTTCAGGTGCAACACTAAACAACCCAGGTATATGGAGCATTCTGGGTTGTTTAGCTGCTCTTACTTGCTGAGGGAGGAATCAGCCAGTGTGTACCAGCACACCCAATGTAGCCCTCTCATTCCCAACAACACTGGGTTTTTTTTAAAAAAAAAACCTGGGTTGTTGTGATGTCTAGACAAGACCACTGAGAGGGCTACGTGATGTTTGGGATATCTTCCCAATCCTAAAGGCATTTAATTAAAATCAAGTTCTATTAACTTCAATGAAACGTATTTTGAATCAACTGTGCACACCAGGAAAACAGGTTGACCCCTTCCATGGGTAATATGAAGCAAAATGTTTGTAGAATATGTTAGACCTTTCATAACACAAACACTATCCATATGGCTCTTACCGTAATATGCTGGAGGGGGGATGATGTCATACAGGCAAGAAAAACAGCTATGTGAAATTGGCTTTTGGTCTGGGTACATTTTTGATGGTTAAAGAAATCCTAGCTGATTAAACAGAGTTTTGAGTCTAGCAATCAACAATTAATCAATTTAAATTTGCATAAATTTATATATGAGTAATCCAACTAAGTGGCAAGGAGCACCTTTTACCAGTTTAGGCTGATATACCAACTACACCCTTATCTGAACATAGATAGCCTAGTTATCCATGCTCTGGTAACCTCTTGTCTGCGTTACTGCAATGCCTTATACGTGAGGCTGCCTTTGAAAACGGTCCGGAAATGTCAACTGGTACAAAACAGAGCAGTGTGATTGTTAACAGACAATCGCCAATGACTGTACTTTTCCAGCTTCACTGACTGCCAGACCAGGTCTGGCCCCAATTCAAAGTGCTGATATTAACATTCAAAGCCCTAAATGGCTTTGGGCCAGGTTTTCTGAAGAAACGTATCCTCCGACATGTACCTGCCCAGGGGTCCTTCGTGAGCCCCTGTCAAAGGAAGTAAGGCAGATGGCTACTAGGAGGGCCTTCTTTGCTGTGGCACCCCAACTGTGGAATCAGCTCCCTGGAGAAGTTCGCCTGGCACCTACGTTATACTCTTTTCAACACCAGGTGAAGATCTTTTTATTTTCTCAGTATTTTAACGTTTTACCATTTTATTCTTTTAACTTTGCTGTTTTAAAACTGTATTTAAATCTGTATTTTAAATGTGGGTTGTACTTTTATAATGTGCTTTTATATTGTGTTTTTTATATTGCGGTTTAAGTTTTATACTTTCAATTGTACTTCATGGTTTTAATTTTTGTAAACCGCCCAGCGAGCTTCAGCTATTGGGTGGTATAAATGCAATGAAAATAAATAAGTAAGTAAGTAAGTTCTGGAGTAAAAGGCATACATTGTTTTTAGATGTAAGGTTTGTGTGTGTGTGCAAGTAAGTGTCAAAGCAAATATCGCTTTAGAACAGGAATTCCATCTTCAGCGAGAGAGAAGGGGCATATTTCTTTGAACACAGTGCTTGCCATGCATTTGTATTAAACACTCCAAAATTTTGAAAAGCATTTGCATCAAACGTAACATCTTGTTTTAAACGAATCTGCTGCCCAATTAACTGTGGTACTTTTTCGATGATCCACTTACGTTTTTAATTGATGTAGCCAATTAATTGCAGTTTTAGTTTCAGGGTAGCAATGGTATTTGTCAGTTCCTCTCATTAAGAGTCTTCTTCTCAGTCATCACCTTTTCCTGTCTTCGGCCCCCATTAACCCCATTGACCTCCATGGCTAGCGCCACCCCTATAACAACGAAAACGTGGAGTTAACTAGCTGTGCCAGAGGCGGCAGTTTTGCTGCAGCCACTCTACACTGATGGAGGGATTTACTTATTTATTTATTTATTACATTTATATCCCACCTTATTTCTTCCAAGGAACTCAAGGCGGCATACATAATCCTCCTCCTCTCCATTTTATCCTCACAACAACAACAACCCTGTGAGGTAGGCTGGACTGAGATTGAGACTGGCCCAAAGTCACCCAGCGAGCTTCCATGTCTGAGTGGGGACTAGAACCTGGATCTCCTGACTCCCATTCCAATGCTCTAACCACTACACTACACTGGCAAAGCCATGGGATGAGGCCCATGTCTTCACCCCCAGAAGGCCTGCTGCCCCAGGTAAGCAGAGTAGATCCTGGACTTGACCTGCTGTGCCACAGGTATTTTTATTTATTTATTTATTTATTTATTTATTACATTTATATACTGCCCCACAGCCGAAGCTCTCTGGGCGGTTCACAAAAGCTTAAAACAGTAAACGTTAAAAGTATACAATTTTTTTAAAAAAAAATTACATGCAGCCCAAAGAAAAACGTCCATATAATTAAATTTTATTGCAATCATCATTCTTTGAATGATACCCTTCAAATGCACAGTGCTTTGGGAATAAGAGTGACAATTTGGGCTTACCCTCCTGTCAAGTATAACATACAGGTAACTTTGTGCCATTCTGTTTGCATCCATGGTAATTTACATCACATCTAAATAAAGTATTTAGTTTACTTAATGCTCAATTCATTGATTCCCTGATTACCAATTACAATCTCTTTTCCTGGCTCCCCCCCACCCCCCCAGATAAACAAAAGACACAAAACCACTGAATAACTCATCATCAGGTGTCCCGTTGGTTCTTGCGCTCAGGCTATGCAAACTCAAAAAGTTAACGCACCAAGACTTAACAAAAATACCGTTAATCACCACTGACGTCCTCTCGTTCGTTATGCAAGAACACCAAGAGTTTAATCACATGCATTATTGTAATCAACCTGCCAATCACATGTTGAAGTGTTTCATGTATTTTTTTTCCTAGTTTTTTTTAGGGAATTACAATACAATTCCCCCTCCCCAGCCCATCTGAAGTATGGAGATGGTAACATTGATATTGTGTGACGAAAAATGTGAACTGGGAGGGGGGGGGAAGCAAAGAGGATGCTTCTCCATAGAAATGTTACACTTTTGCCCTGTAAATTGGTTTCACTGCAAAGACTGTCAAGAACTTTATTTATTACACTTACATCAATAGAGAGCTGCCATATGCGAAGTCAAATCATTTGATAGATGGTGCGGGGAACCATCTGTTCCCCGCACTGGTCAGCAACAGTTAGGGTGACCATATGAAAAGGAGGACAGGGCTCCTGTATCTTTAACAGTTGTACTGAAAAAGGAATTTCTGCAGGTGGCATTTGTATATATGGAGAACCTGGTGAAATTCCCTCTTCATCACAACAGTTAAAGCTGCAGGAGCTATACTAGAGTGACCAGATTTAACAGAGGGCAGGGCACCTGCAGCTTTAACTGTTGTGATGAAGAGGGAATTTCACCAGGTTCTCCATATATACAAATGCCACCTGCAGAAATTCCTTTTTCAGTACAACTGTTAAAGATACAGGAGCCCTGTCCTCCTTTTCATATGGTCACCCTGGCAACAGTTCTACAAGATTTCAGACAAGAGTTTTTTCCTGCCCTACCTGAAGATGTCAGGGGAATGAATCTGAATCTTCTGCATGCAAACCGTGTGCTCTGGGCACCACACTTCAAGAAGGATGCAGACAAGCTGGAGGGGGTTCAGCGGAGGGCAACAAGGATAATCAGGGGTCTGGAAACAAAGCCCTATGAGGACAGACTGAAAGAACTGGGCATGTTTAGCCTGGAGAAGAGAAGATTGAGGGGAGACATGATAGCACTCTTCAAATACTTGAAAGGTTGTCAAACAGAGGAGGGCCAGGATCTCTTCTCGATCCTCCCAGAGTGCAGGACACAGAATGATGGGCTCAAGTTACAGGAAGCCAGATTCCGGCTGGACATCAGGAAAAACTTCCTGACTGTTAGGTTAGTACGACAATGGAACCAATTCCCTAGGGATGTCATGGGCTCTCTCATGCTAGAGGCCTTCAAGAGGTAGCTGGACAGCCATCTGTCAGTAATGCTTTAAGGTGGATTCCTGCATTGAGCAGGGGGCTGGACTCGATGGACTTATAGGCCCCTTCCACTTCTACTATTCTGTGGTTCCTCCACTAAGCCATTGCCCTTTCCCAAAACAAAGTGACTTATTTTGGGTTCCAATGCACTCTCCTTTCCAGGGACTGAGCCGGATGAGGCCTGCTTTTACCCTGGCGCCAACATTGCTATCTTTTCGGCACCAGGTCAAGACTTTTCTCTTCTCCCAGGCATTTAACAGCATTTAACAATACATGCTAAGTTTGTTTATTTTTTAATGGACCCCAGAACTGTAGTTGTTTAAATGGATACTGTTGTTTTATACTGCTGTTTTTATATTTTTGATGGTTTTAAATTTTGCATACTTTTTAATGTTCACTGTTTTTAACTTTTGTAACTTCAGCTATGGGGTGGTATATAAATTTAATTAATAAATAAATAAATTTCAATTCCACAGAGAGCAGACAGATGATACCACTCTTAGGTCCATGATGCTGTCACGTTGCTGACACTAATTTACAAATGGAGCCAGTAGTTTTGCCTGCCTTTTGTACTCAAGAATTAAGTTCAGAGCCTCTGATCTGGGGATAATGGGGCGTTAATAATAATAATAATAATAATAATAATATACAATATAATTCATAAAACTGGTTAAAAGAGCATATAAAACCAATACAATATTAAAATAACAATTACAACATCTTAAAATTCTTAGGTTTATAATTCATCTGGGTAGGCCTGCCGGAAGAGACTAGTCTTTATGGCTGTCTTAGACTCAGAGAGAATATTAAGCTGATGAATCTCCTCCGGCAGGCCATTCCACCCTACCCCCTGCTGCAGTCCCAATCAGGACTTAATGATCCTTTAAAAGGTATGGATCGCTATTTGGCAATATATGATGCAGGCACTTTGGAATAAGGGGATCAGTATCAGGACCACAACAGGGAGAAGGGTTTAAGCCTCGCTCTCTCCCAACTTAGGGTCCCCATCCAAATTATGGGGTCTGCATTTACTGTAGGGTAAAAAAGGTGGGAAGGAAAGATATAACTGTTAGCTATGGGCAGGTTCGAACAGGGGCTTTTCACACGTGGCCGGCCCCACCATGCACATGGCTCCTACTGCTGGTGGCCTGACCCTTCCAGAAACTAGCATTTTGGGGCTCATCCCTAGAAGTGCTATATCACAGCCACCAGCGGTAGAGGTGCACGGTAGAGCCAGCCGTGCACAGAAGACCCCTGTTGGATCCTGCCCTTTGTCTTTAAAGTAACATGTGCTTTGGCCCATAGCTTCAGCAATGAAACTGCATCAGGGTCCTAAAAATGTTGCTATCTGTCTGCTCTCTGGTGCTAACAAAATGATATTTATTTATTTATTTATTTATTTTATTACATTTTTATACCGCCCAATAGCCGAAGCTCTCTGGGCGGTTCACAAAAATTAAAACCACAATAAAACAACCAACAGGTTAAAAGCACAATTACAAAGTACAGTATAAAAAGCACAACCAGGATAAAACCACGCAGCAGAAATTGATATAAGATTAAAATACAGAGTTAGAACAATAAAATTTAAATTTAAGTTAAAATTAAGTGTTAAAATATTGAGAGAATAAAAAGGTCTTCAGCTGGCGATGAAAGCATACATAAGTATCCTGAAGATGCAGGCACAACACATACAGTTCAGTGACTATTTAGCGCTGTCTGTGTCAACACTTCTATGGCTAGGCTTGATTATTAGATTTTGGGCTTCTTTAAGCAAGCGTTTTCTAGCATGCTCGTGACTGGCCAATCACGGATGTTCACAAGTCATTTTGACAACTCCGTGAGCCTCCTGCCTATCTCCCGCTCCATTTCCTGGTTTTAGCGATTAAAAAAATAAGGCTCAGAAACTCAACTCTTCTGAGATATGTCAGTATTTGTCGGGATTTCCTGCTATGCACACTATAAAGCGCCCACCAGGGGGTGCTGTCTCATTGAAATGTACAGGCCACGTGGTCGCTGCTCTCTGCCCCATGTAATTCCAGCTCATTTCAAATGCAGAAGAGAAGCACGAAGCAGAGCCACAGTAAGGAAATGTGATTTTCTCCCAGATATACTAGTTTGATATCATTCACATCAGAGATCCTTTGCTCTAAACATAACTAGGGTGACCATATGAAAAAGAGGACAGGGCTCCTGTATCTTTACGACCAAGGGCAAGATGGATGGATGGATGATATTCTGGAGGTGATGGACTTGACCTTGGGGAAGCTAGGGATGGCGACGGCCAACAGAAAGCTCTGGCGTGGGCTGGTCCATGAAGTCACGAAGAGTCGGAAGCGACTTAACGAATAAACAACAAAGGAAAGGGAATTTCAGCAGGTGTCATTTGTATATATGGAGAACTTGGTGAACTCCCCTCTTCATCACAACAGTTAAAGCTGCAAGAGCTATACTAGAGTGACCAGATTTAAAAGAGGGCAGGGCACCTGCAGCTTTAACTGGTGCGGTGAAGAGGAAATTTCACCAGGTTCCCCACATATACAAATGACACCTGCTGAAATTCCCTTTTCAATACAACTGCTAAAGATACAGGAGCCCTGTCCTCCTTTTCATATGGTCACCCTAAACATAACTATAGAAACATGAACAAAGGCTCTTTAACATAGTAACAGATGTAGCCAAAACATCACACGCACTTCAAATAAAATTGAGTAAACACTTCAAATAAGGTTTCTTTGAAGCTGTTTTCATTTCCAAGGCTGCTATTTAAAGGACCAAGTCCTTGGCTAAGCAGACAAGTTGCATCTGGCAGGGGGGAGGGTGTAGGAAGTGGTCACCCTGTGCCAAATCAAATGATTTTTCAGGAACATCTGGATCTATCAAACACTGGATCTTAAAATGCATTAATTGTGGGGGTGGGGGAGTTAAACTTGCAAAAGCCTTAACGCTTTTCCGTGGCTTTTCCTCCTAACAAATGAAAATTTAGTACATTATTATTCATTTTAAAATAATTAGCCACTAACCTTTTTGCAGCAAATGGTTAGGGTGCATGTCTAAACTGTGGTTATGTAGCCACCATGGTTAGGAATGGTTCACACAACATGTTACGTCATGATTCACATGATACGCTAGGTCATAATAGGCCTGTTCAGACAACATGCTAAGCCATGGTTAGGCCGCTAACCCTTTTGCAGCAAATGGTTAGGGAGTGTGTTTAAACCTTGGTTATGTAGCCACCATGGCTAGGAATGGTTCACACAACAGGTTAAGTCATAATGTTTAGTTCAAAATGTTTAACCACTGTGGCTTAGCGTGTCATCTGAACAGTGTTGTGGTGTTTCTGGCTGTGCCACTTTTATTATTTCACTGCTTTTACTTGTTTTTAAAATTAGATGTGATTTTGTATATTTAGTGATTGATGATGTTGGCCCTCTTGGGAGTCCATAACTGAGGGGCAGGTTAGAAGTATTTTAATAAATGAACTCTCCAGAGGGAGAGGTAGGTAACGATGATGATGATGATGATGATGATGATGCACTCTGCCCTATCCTATCAAAACCAGAAATGCACTCTTGAGTCACAAGACATTGGCTCAGAAAACTGTTACCATTTTCTGAACGAACCTCTGATATCACCAATTATGTAAAACAAAGCTATCTCCAGTTCTATGTCCAGTATTCGAGGCAGTAAGTCTGCGTGCACCAGTTTCTGGGGAACATGGGTGGGAGAGTGCTATTGCACCATGTCCTGCTTGTTGGTCCCTGGCTGATGGCTGTTTCGCCACTGTGTGAACAGAGTGCTGGACTAGATGGACCCTTGGTCTGATCCAGCAGGGCTCTTCTTATGTTCACATCCAGAACAGGTACTCAGATGAAGGGTTTGGTGTGTGTGTTTTAACGGTGGGATTTGTGATACACTGATACAGCCTTTTTTTTACACATGTATTAGCTCTGTACTTCATAATGCAAGAAAAATATATAGAAGCAAGATACTGTTGACAACAGCTATCCATCTGTCAATGAAGAGGAAGCTTTTCACATTCGCAGAGAAAAATTACTTCGCCGTGACAACTTTACAGAGGGTAGAACTTTCTCCTCTGTGACAGGGCAATGGGTTACATCAGAACCAAGCCAATAATTGGAAGAAGTTATTACTATCCAATGACCATTTCGGTGTCCTCCAGGATATAATTTTGTCATCCCATCCAGATTTCTCTGTAGACAGATGTCCCCTCTCACACCAACAACTGTCACAATTGGCACTGGAGTTCCTATTAGCAGCCCATCGCTCTCTACAAAACAGGCTGGGTACTGAACGGACTGGAGAATGAATTACATCTCACCTCTCTTTTGTGAGGGTAGAGGTTTGTCCTGCCATTGATTAGGGAAGTACCTAGAAGGTTCCTGGAGGAGCCACCCCCGACCCCTTCCAGGCCTCTTTCCAAAATGTTTATTTTTCTTGAAATATGTTTCCAGATTCTTTAGTTACAGAGGTATAAGGGCAAAAAGGCAAGGAGGAGAATTCTACTGTCCCCATCTAATGGTGTTCTGACTCACCAACAAGTGCAATGATGAATGACGGATGATCACTTGGGCTCGTGGTTCCTAATCTTTCACTTTACTAACATGTAATAAATCAAGAGGCCAGTCCTTATGAGTCTTTGTTTGGAAGAAAGTTCCATTTGGTTCTCTGGGTCTTAATTTCAAGTAAGCATGCATAGGATGCCTTAGTAGGGGCTAAACTAAATGTTGGGTTGTTCATGATTGAAATGACTAATTTAACTCCCATTGATTTAATTGGGTCTACTGTCTAAGTATGTCTTAGACTTAGGATGACCATATGGAAAGGAGGACAGGGCTCCTGTATCTTTAACAGTTGAATAGAAAGGAGAATTTCAGCAGGTGTCATTTGTATGCATGCAGCACCTGGTGAAATTCCCTCTTCATCACAATAGTTAAAGCTGCAGGAGCTTTGTATCTGGTCAAAAGGGCAGGGCTCCTGCAGCTTTAATTGTTGTGATGAAGAGGGTATTTCACCAGGTGCTGCATGCATATAAATGACACCTGCTGAAATTCCCTTTTCTATTCAACTGTTCAAGATACAAGGGCCTGGTCCTCCTTTCCATATGGTCACCCTAGATTTGGCTCAATATTGAGCTTGAAATAAACTGGGCTATTTTCTAAACAGTCCAGTGGTTTCCCCCAGTCATTTCCAAGCCTGACTGGGGGAAATTACTCCATCACTAGTGACCACAGTACACGGCTTCCCCACAAGTAGGGCTGAGAAGAAATGAGATAGAAGCAGAGCCAAGGTATGTGGATAGATGCTGTAGCGATATATAGGACTAAATGACAGCTGGTGAAAGCTTTCCTAGGGGGGATCTACACTACTGCTTTTAAAGCGCTTTAAAGCACTTTGAAAACGTTTTGAAACCTGTATACGCAGTGTGTCCTGGGCCCCAACAGTTGTCAAAACTGTTATAAAGCGCTTTAAAGCAGTAGTGTAGATCCTCTGCTAGGTTATGCTGGTAATGAGCTGTTGCTGGGATGGTGGGTGTTCCTCTGAGGATAAATACTGGATAGTTCCACAACACATTAAGGGCTCCATCACACCTATTTTTTTCCTCTGGTTTGTCTCCAAGTTTTTTACCTCCATTTCATAAGCACTGCAAGGGCTTCCTCACACATGGTCCCTTTCACATGGATTTTCACTTGTTTGCTCTTCCACTCCACCCCACCCCTTCTCCTTCCTCCTCCAGTTCATTGGTTGTGGTACTCTGACAGGTGTGGGCTCTTCTCCCCCCTAATTCTAGCTTTTCTTATCTAGCAATTACTTTTAAGGTTTCTTCTGGGCTCCATTTCTGAGGGCAATGGGGGCCAGGCGGTTGAAGCAATAAAAAGCCCATTCAACCAACTAGCAAGTCCCTATGACGATGTGCTGGAGGAGGAGAACCACCCCGCCCTTCCCTTTCATCAGCAAGACTCCATTAGCACACACTCCCAATGAAGGAAAAAACGAGAGGGGAAAATAATCCAGACTTTCCCCACACCAAAATAAAATGCAACAAGGGGGCGGAAGAGGCGAGATGAGTGCAGGACAGGGACGACGTCATGTGAGTCCCGTGCTGCAAATCCACATACCAGGCATGGCGAGTGTGCAATAAATCTCTGGTGTGGTGGAGCTCTCACTGGTTTGAACTGCTGAAATTAATGTTCCCTTAAAGTTGGGTTGGGGAAACATTTTCCGCCCAAATTCAATTTTGGCAAAGCTAACAAGGGGAGCATTCCAGTGGTGAGCAGGGCCGAAGGCAAACGTTGTGGGGCCCAAAATGTGAAAAAATATCAGCGGACCGCAGCTGAACACTCTTGCTGCCAGGAGCTGAGCCTTAGGAGAGGCATTTCAGCCTTTTAGAATGGGGGTGGGGGGTGGGGGAAGAGACTGCACAAAGCTGAGAAACCACCCACAGATCAGTGGTTGAGGGGAAGGGGGTGGGGAAATTTGGGAAAGCCCAGACGGCCACATTGGAAAACCAGGGCAGTGTCTTCACAGTGTTGGGTTGGCACTGTGTCTCTCAACACCCCACCCACCCCGCCCCCGCGCTTTCCCTCCTCTGGGGTGGAAGCGTGGAGGTTCTGGGAGCCCATCCGTGGGCCAGAGCTGCCTTCGCCCTCTTCCTGATGGAAGGCGACCAATTGCAGGGACTCCGGAGCAAGCCTTTGGGTCTGTCTTCACTCCGTCTTGCTCGTCCTCGTCTCTCTCCGGAGAAAAAAGTCGAGGTACGTCCCTGGCTTCCCCCCGCCCCGCAGCTTCAGTGGAAAGCCCCAGGGTGCAGCAGGTTTGCATGAGCGTCATAAAATCGACGCTGTGCCGCCGTGCCCCCACCCTGGAGCTTTTGGAGCATTTAGACAGCCCACAGGAGGGCCAAATTTCCCCACCCCTGCCTTAAAGGATTGGGGAACACGCCTCGTGACCATTTCTTTATAACAACTTCGACTGCATTCTTGACATAGCATAAATAAACGGAACTGGCAATATTACTGAAAACTGTCCCCTAAACATTTTTTTCTCCATTCCCTGAGTAATATCAACACATGTTGAAATTTAAATATCGCTTCCATCTGCGCTCTTTTTCTCTGCTAATAATCAAATTGCAGCCATCAACTCTTCATTTGAATTTTTTTTTCGGGGGGGGGGGAATAGAGAGGCGGGGGAAGGGAGAGCCCTTAACTTGCTCTGAAAAGTAAGCACAGCCATTTGAAACCATTCTGAAGCGATCTTGGGAATGGAATTTCAATTCTTAAAAGTGTTGAGTTCATACTGCCGCCAGCTCGTAAACATATTATAATGTATATTGGCCTATTTTAGCAAACAGCAAAATGTACTTTTTAAAGGAGTGTGAAATGCTTCTTCCGAGATATAAAGCAGCGAAGATGAAGTAATATGTGAATACGGCACTTCACTCCCGACTTAATGGAGGCTCCTACATCACACGAACTAATGGCAGAATTGGCAAGGCTGCGTTGGACTGTGAGGAAGACTGTGGCCAGATCTACACCAAGCAGGATATTGCACTATGAAAGTGGTATGAAAGCAGTATATAAGAGGCAAGAACCACACTACTGCTTTAGAGCGGTATTGAAGTGCACTGACAACTGTTGGGGCCCATTGACTCGTACCATATACCGCTTTCATACCGTTTTCATGGTGCTATATCCTGCTTGGTGTAGATCCGGCCTGTGAGTATTTCTTCCATCTTAATATACCAGGAGCTGGATCCAGGATCTTCCTTCCATGAGGGGAATTTTGAGGGATCCCCCTCCTCCTCAGCAGCACAGCTCACCCATTTAGCAGTGGCTCCTGACTCTCTGGGTTTGCACATGATCACGCTAACCCGCACTCAGTGGTTGACTTGGGTTGTGGTTGATCTGTGGATTGTTCGTTGATCATGGATTAGAGTATTGTTTGAACACAGGATTTTCTGCAGGGTGGCTTCTTAACCATCCACTGTGGCTTATTTTTCTTGAATAAACCATCTTGAGAACCCAATTTATTTATTTATTTATTTATTACATTTTTTATTACATTTTACATTTGTTGTGGGGTTATTCAGGGTGGTTTACAAGTCACACTGCATGGTTAACAAGCCACCCTGTGGGAAATGGCTGAGTCAATGGCTAGAAAAGGTTCATTTCAGTCGACAGAAGTCAGAATTCTTACAGCCAATAGCTATGAGGATTTCAAAGGCCAAGTCTTTCATTTATGCCAGCTTTTTGCTGTTGTTGTCTTACGTGGTTGTAGAACAGGGGTATCCCCCCCCACAATGCCCATGGGTGTTTGGGTGCTCATGGGGACCCCTAACAGCACCCACAAAGCCATCAATTCCCTGCCCCCTTCAAAAAAATTTTTTCTTAAATAACATTTCTGGAAAATATTAGGTCAGTCTTCTTTCTTTCTTTTTTGAGCCTCTGACCTTGGTCTTTCTCTCCCCTCTATCCCTTTGCTTTGCTACTTCCCCCTTCCTCCATCTTTATTATTTCTCCCTACCACCATCTCTTTAACTCACTTTTGATGAGCCAAGCCTCTACATCAGGCATTACGTGACTAGCCACATCCTCCACGGGAGCCATTTTGTGGTGATGCCCATGGCAGTTCCTCAAATACTCAAATGTGCACACAGGTCCAAAATGACTGAGGACTTGTGCCATACAAGGTCTCAGCTTCAGTTCTTGACATCTCCAGTTAAAATAATCAAGAGGCAAGTGATGGGAGAAGGGAGAGAGCTGCTGTCAGTTAGAATAGTCTGACCCAGTAGAAAGCAGGTGAGGAGAATGGAGGGGTACCATTATTTCCCATAATTTAGATGCTATACTTCTGTTGATACAGACTAGAATTGTATTATTTATTTATTTATTTATTTATTTATTTATTTAGAATATTTATATACCACTCCCCATTGAAAAATTTTGGAGCGGTGTACAAGGTAAAATGAAAATAAAAACAGAATAAAAACAGTTAAAACAAAATTTAAAAGAAGCAATAACAGTAATCCAAGGCTGCATGTTAAGAGAAAGGCTTCTTGGAATAAAGATGTTTTCAGTAGGGGTGTGCACGGACCCCCCGCTCCGCTTCACTTCCAGATCCGCGATTTGCGGATCGGGCCGCTCCGCCCCACCCCTGCTCCGCCTATGTCCACTCCGCTCCGCTCGGAGCTCCGGATCCGGATCGGAGCTCCGTTTCCCCCCCCCCATAGGCTTGCATTAAGCTAAAAAAGTATACAACTTTTTTTCTGTGAAAGTTAGAAACCTCAAGTTTGGCACCATGACACCTCATGGAGGTATACACACGCACGCGAAGACTTAAGGCAATCCCATCATCCCCTGATTTTTGGGGAATTTATGAAAACCGGGCACCCCATTCACACCCCTTTCCATAGCTCCATCAATTTGCATGTTAAACATCTCAAACTCGCCACCATGAAAGCTTATCCAGGGGTGCACATGCACGCCAAGACTCAAGGCAGTCCCATCATCCCCTAATTTTGGGGGAATTTATGAATATCGGGCACCCCATTCACACCCCTTTCCATAGCTCTGTCAATTTGCACTTTAGAAACCTCAAACTCGCCACCATGATAGCTTGTCCAGGGATACATATGCACGCCAAGACTCAAGGCAGTCCCAGCGGCAGAGCCCGGTAAAGGACCAAGGGAGAGGGGGACCTTACCTGCCTCTGTCCGTGGTCCGTCGCCGTATTCAATTGAGCCCGCAGTTTCACCAGGAAGTCTGGGCCGCAAGCGGCCCAGACTTCCTGGTGGAACCGCAAGCTCAATTGAAGACGCTGATGGACTGCGGACGGAGGCAGGTAAGGGAGAGGAGGGCAGGGGCGGTTTACCGGGCCCTGCCGCCGTCGCCACCCATGCGCCGACGGCAGCAGAGCCCGGTAAGGGACTAAGGGAGAGGGGGGCCTTACCTGCCTCCGTCCGTGGTCCGCGGGCTCAATTGAAGACGCCGACGGACCGCGGACGGAGGCAGGTAAGGGAGAGGAGGGCGGGGAGGGGGTTCCCGGGCCCTGCCGCCGTCGCCGCATGGGCGACAGCAACAGCGGCAGGGCCCGGTAAACCCCACTTCCTTTTCCGGCGGAGCTCCGGATCAAGGCGAAGGATCCGCCTTCACCTCGATCCTCTTTGCCACGCTCCGCCGGCCCCCCAATCCTCTTCGCCTCTGCCTTAAGGGCAGGCGAAGCCCCCCACTCTGCTCCTGCTTCTCCGGTCCGATTAGAAGTGGAGCACATCCCTAGTTTTCAGGAGGTGCCGAAAGGAGTACAAGGTTGGCGCCTGCCTGACCTCCAGCTGCTG
This sequence comes from Elgaria multicarinata webbii, assembly GCF_023053635.1. Taxonomy (NCBI): domain Eukaryota; kingdom Metazoa; phylum Chordata; class Lepidosauria; order Squamata; family Anguidae; genus Elgaria; species Elgaria multicarinata. Next base: position 160,615,223 of record NC_086172.1, on the reverse strand, counting down.
CATCACACTGCTGCCTCATGGCTTAACAAAGGCACTTTCCACTTAGTGTAAGGATGGGCTATAGTTCACTGGTAGAGCGCATGAACTATGCACAGAAGTTGCAATTTCAATCTCTGGTATCTCCAGTTAAACAGATTAGATAGCAGCTGATGGGAAAGACTTCCGTCTGAAACCCTGGAGAGCTGCTAGCAGTCAGAATAGACAACCCTGCATTGGATGGATACAATCTGACCTAAGGCAGCTTCTGATGTTCCTGTCCAAAGCACATGTATGCAAATAAACCATGGTTTCTTTCCAGTTCCCTTCGCGCATTCCTGTCTCATTAACAGTTGTACAGAAAAGGGAATTTCAGCAGCCCTGCCCTCTTTTTTATCTGGTCACTCAGGGCAGGTCTCCTGCAGCTTTAACTGCTGTGACGAAGAGGGTATTTCACCAGGTGCTGCATGTATACGAATGGCACCTGCTGAAATTCCCTGTTCTATACAACTGTTAAAGATACATAAGCCCTGTCCTCCTTTCCCTATGATCACCCTACAATAAGCCCTGAGTTTGTTTCTATATCCTGTGCAAAAAGAGGCCCTTTCTCATTTCGATGTGACAGATCAAACAAGAAGAGATGATTTTTCCTATTTGGGATCTGTCCCTGGAGATGGGCTTTGGCCCAAGCTACTACAACGAGTACATTTTATTGAAGCATTTTAATACATATCTCAAATAACATTTGGAAACTGGATGGTAACATTAAGGGGTAGCAACAGATGGTCTTGGTTTTCCCCAGAGATGTTCCTCTTTTGTGTTACTAGTCTGTCTTGTTGATCTGAACCAAGTCTGGCTCTGGACGATATTGTTAGCCGCTCCCACCCCCTCCATCTCTCTTCTCTCTCTCTCTCTCTCTCTCTCTCTCTCTCTCTCTCTCTCTCTCTCTCACACACACACACACACACTCCTGCTTAATTCATTCATTTGCCAATTTGTAACATAGATTTTTTTCTTTCTATTTCAGTTCTGTTCTCCCTGTGCTAAATCTTCCTAATTCATAATATTCAAGATACACATCTCTATTGATGTGGTTGATTTTGATGTTTTCTTTAGTACCGTGCCAAATTTGTCTACTTATTTATCTTTGACTATTCATTGGAGGGAGTAGCAAATGGAAATTGCACCCACAAATTGTGGGATGGGGTGAGAATTTTGTTGAGATTCCTCAGGGTGCAGGTCTTCAGTCCTTACCTTTCTTATTTCACCATTTTTATCCCATTCTGTCCTTCCAGCCTCCCCCTAGAGGACCTAACCTGGACATTCTCCCTGTTGAGATTGCTGCAACCACACCTGCAAGGTCCTGGAAGGGGGCAGTGTTGCAGCTAGTTCATCCATGGGAATTTTGACCACAGCTAGCCTTAGGATCTCTATAGCCTACCGTGTGGTTTCCTGTGATTCTTTCCTTCTTCCCCCTCCCTCTCTGAACTTCCTAGGAGCAGTTGTGTTTGCTCTCTGTGTAATGGGACATTTGTGAGAAAGCTATTTTACCTTTTCTGCACTAAAAAAAGTGTGGTCTCCTTTTTAGCCTTGTGTGAATGTAGGACTGGTAATGCACATTCTGTTCTGCTTTTTTATTTGTTTTTCTCTGCTAATTGCCTTTCTAGCAGGAGGAATAAATAATTCCTTGGGGGTTTTCAATGCAGCTGCTTGCTGAATGCCTGAAAGAGTACCACCTTCTTCTTCTTCTTCTTCTTCTTCTTCTTCTTCTTCTTCTTCTTCTTCTTCTTCTTCTTCTAGATTTTAACCACAACAAAACAAAACAAAATGTGCCTTGCTCAGCTTTCAGGAACTCTGCAGGCAGCAGCACTATTTATTTATTTATTTATTTATTAGATTTTTATACCGCCCAATAGCCGAAGCTCTCTGGGCGGTTCACAAAAATTAAAACCACAATAAAACACCCAACAGGTTAAAAACACAATTGCGAAATACAGTATAAAAAGCGCAACCAGGATAAAACCACACAGCAAAATTGATATAAGATTAAAATACAGAGTTAAAACAGTAAAATTTAAATTTAAGTTAAAATTAAGTGTTAAAATACTGAGTGAATAAAAAGGTCTTCAGCTGGCGACGAAAACAGTACAGTGTAGGCGCCAGGCGGACCTCTCTGGGGAGCTCGTTCCACAACCGGGGTGCCACAGCGGAGAAAGCCCTCCTCCTAGTAGCCACCTGCCTCACTTCATTTGGCAGGGGCTCACGGAGAAGGGCTCCTGTAGATGATCTTAAGGTCCGGGCAGGAACATATGGGAGGAGGCGTTCCTTCAAATAACCTGGCCCCAAACCGTTTAGGGCTTTAAATGTCAATACCAGCACTTTGAATTGGGCCCGGACCTGGACTGGCAGCCAATGAAGCTGGAAAAGGACTGGCGTAATGTGATCTCACCGGCCAGTCCCTGTTAGTAAACGGGCTGCCCTATTTTGTACCAGCTGAAGCTTCCGGACCGTTTTCAAAGGCAGCCCCACGTATAACGCATTGCAGTAATCCAAGCGAGAGGTTATCAGAGCATGGATAACTTTAGCTAGGCTATCTCTGTCCAGATAAGGGCGTAGTTGGTATATCAACCTAAGCTGATAAAAGGTGCTCTTTGCCACTGAGTTCACCTGTGCCTCAAGTGACAGTTCTGGATCCAAGAGCACCCCCAAACTACGGACCCGATCCTTTAGGGAGAGTGCAACCCCGTCCAGCACTAGAAAGCCCCAAGGGAGGAAATCCTGGATAATTTCTCTAGGGTACAATCCTATGCATGTTTAGACAGAAAAAAACCCAACAACTCCCAGTATGCACCAACCAGTGTGGGTGGCTGCAAGGACAGAATGGGAAAATTTAATTAATAAATAAAGAGCACACACATCTATATCCTCAGCCACCTTCTTACAAGAGTGCAAGCACTGAAACCCTGCAAATGGAGAAATTCCTCCCAAATTCTCAACATCCCCAGAAAACAGGCAGAAAAATGTCTGGGAAATGTCACAGGGAAAGGAAGAGGTTGTGAAAGGGCAGGTGGCATAAGTTTTCTTTTATCTTTTTGGCTTACTTCAGGAGCCCTTTTAAAAGTAGAAAGAGTTTTACAAGATACGTCAATAGCAAGAAGACATATAGGGGCTCATCATACTAGCGCTTTATAGCACACTCGTTACTGGGCACTCATGGATTTTCACCGGTCCTATTCACGATGCCATCCACCTCCCGCACATCTCCCACTCTTTCTGGCCTTCTTCCCATGGCAAAAAAAAGAGACCCCGGTAAGTCCAATTTATTTTTAGAAACAGAACTTGCCGCAATCTCCTGCTGTGTGCAGTAGAAGCAGCATGATTAAAAACGCCTACTGAATGGACCATGGGGTCATTGTTTACTTCCTCTTTCTTCTCAGTTAAGAAAGAGGAAGTATTGTGCGACAGAAGCGGGGGGCGGAGAAGCAACGGTCTGATGAAGCCCCTAGGCCGAGTTTAGATACTCAATTCCTGGTTTGATCAGCCAAAGTCTGACAGCCAGGAATGAGTGACAAGACCATGTCCTCCCTCCTCACCCCTCCCATTACTTCCTTCCTTCTTTGGTACTTGTATCCTGGTTTAACCACAGAGAGCCATTATGTCTGGAATTCTTGCTGATCTATTGCAAATCGCTGAGAGACCTACCAATAGATTGAGTTCTACTTTCTGCCCACTCGTGATCAAAAACAAAGACGTGATTCACCACTGTGCATCCAAGATCCCCCTAAATATTGCTGTATCAGTATTCCTTTTACCAATGCAAATGTGAAACTTGCATTGGTCACTATGCCCTTTCATATGAAGCAGCTCTATGCTGAATCAGACCATGGGTCAATTTCTAGCACATTGCTCCAACTGGCAGTGACCCTCCAAGGTCTCAATCAGATGTTCTCTAAGACTCGACATCATCTTTCCTTCGCTTTTTAAAAGCTGGACATGGTGGGATGATGATGATTATGATGATTTTATCGCATTTCTATACTGGCTGCAGCCAAAGCTCTCTGGACACTTTAAAAAGATTTTAAAAACATTGAAACACATTATACAAAGTTTAAAAACTATTTACATCAAACACAAACAAACAGTATACACAGAGATAACATATATCTATAAATGACTTTGGGCAGTCAACCATAGCCATAAGACAGATCCAGGACTGATTAAAACTTGCCATATGCTGCCAAATGCCTGAAAAAAAGAGATAGGTATTAAGCTGGCCCTGAAATGATAAGAATGTTGGCTCCAGGTGGGCTTCATTGGGGAGATCATTCCACCACTGAGAAGGTCCCATCCTTCGTTGCTGCTCCCCGAGCCTCCCTCAGAGTAGGCATGTGGAGTAGGCACAGATGTTGAGTGTAGAGTCTGGGTAGGTTCATGTCTGGAGAGGTGTTCTATCAAGTATTGTGGTCCCAAGTCAAGTAAGGCTTTATAGGTTGAAACCAGCACCTTGAATCAAGCTTGGAAGCATATAGGCAGAAAGCGCAAGTAGGCTGGAGTCAGTCTTATATGTCGGTCTAGTCCCTGTCATCAATCTGGACTGAACCTCAACACTGAGCGAAGAGGGAGCAAGATGAGGAAGAGGAAGCACACCTGTTCCATGCATATGGCATTGATGAGCGTACTACAAAAATATCAATGTGTGGAATGCCAAACACTGGAATGGGAGGAGGAGGAGGAGGTCATCTACAGTATGTGCAAAGTACCATGAGTGTGGAATCACAAGTGCAAAATAAATGCCACATATAGCAAAGCTACATAGGGAACTCTCACTGGAGGCACAAATCTCCAAATTCAGGAGCGTATCAGATCATCTCCAAGCGAGGGACTTAATGAAGTTTATTTCTTTTTATTTACTTATTACATTTCTATTCTGCCCAGTAGCCAAAGGTCTCTGGTCAGATCGCAACAATGAAAGCCACAAAATACAACACGCTTCCTCTACAAAACTCTCCTGGCTTCTTGTTCTAATTTCTAGCTCTTTCCTCTTTTTGCAAGAACACAACACCCTAAACTGTTTCCCAAGCTTCACGTATATGCAATAATTTAACTTTCTCTGCCAAACCTTGGCCAATCAGAAGCACAGTAGAGTTATGTTAAGTTTCCACTTATAGCAGTTGCACAGGCATGTCGACCCACGATCCATACACTTAGTATCAGTAAATAATAAATATGATACTCAAGATCTAAGGCAGGAATGGAATAGAGAACTGGAGTGTCCTATTTTGCCTAATCAATGGATTGCTGCCTTCGAGTCTGTATCTGAAGCTGCTACTGATCTTAGGCTACGCAAAAAAAATTGTTCTGATTTATTGGACCCCACAATGCCTTTTTAATAAGCGTTTGTCTAATATGCATAATTGTTGGAGATGTAACACACCTAATGCTTCTTTTATTCATATGTTCTGGCAATGCCCAATAGTTGCCCCCTTTGGGGAGGAGATGATAATGAAGATAAACTTTGTATTGGAACGGTCTTTAATATGGAATGATGTACACGTCCTCCTAAACTACCTACCAGTTTCTTGGAAGTTAATGCAGGGTCAGCACAAATGGATTTTCCGAGCCCTTATGACAGCTAAAAGATTGATATTATTATGCCGGAAGGATAAATGTTCACCTCCTATAATGCAATGGACTGAGGACTTGACAACGCTATCTACATTTGAACGGGTGTTATATAGATGTGACTTGTGAGTGGATAAATACTTGGATATTTGGTCTGCTTTTCTTGAAACCTATGCATAACTCTCTCTCCCTTTTTTTAATGAATGGTGTATCTAATGAAAAACACACACACAACATTTCTATGCATGTTTGTTCTCCCCCCGCCCCACCAACCCACAATTTGTTTTCTGTTTTGTTAAATTCACAATAAAAAAGAAAAAGAAAGAACTGTTAGGTTTCCATTTCTTAAACTAACTATGGTCCTTTCAACACCTAAGGATTATCCCAGGCAAATGGAGGGATCGTCCCTGCTTGTTCCCAAGATCCCCTGTGTGTCATTTGGATGCACAGGGATGATCCCGGGATGATCCCGGGGGGAAAGGCAGGTGTAAAAACGGCCTAGGGGCATGTCTAGACCAGGTTTGGTGGGGGAGGATCTCACAATATGCTGATCGTGAGTTCCTCCCCCTCAGTCTACACATGACACGTGATGTCTGGGGAGGAAAAGGACGTCGCACCTGCCATTTTGTTTTTATCAAAAATGAGCACAGGAGCGCTCCAGCGAAAATGGTAATTTAAAAAAAAAAAACCCGCTCCCCCTACCCCACCCATGATGGGCACATAGTTCCTGAGGAGCTCCATGCCCCATGCTCAGTTCCTGGCTCCCCACGGTTACTCACGAGGAGCTGGGATGAAACCGGGACGGCAGCCCACACCTCCTGCAGTCTTGGGATCATCCCAAGACCGTGGGAAAAGTCAGGACAAAAGTAGTGCCCGTTATCCCGGGGAAAGGGAGAGATCATCTCTCCCTGGCCCTGGGATCCCCTTTGCTTCCTATGAATTGCATAGGGATGATACCGGGGTGAACCCCGGGATATCGCCCCATCTAGCCATGCCCTAGGTTTCTCCCCCACTCCTTAAGTTTCAGATTCCTGGGCTGACCTTTCGAACTTCCTGGCAAGAACAGCTTCTAAATGAAAACAAAACAAAAAAACATTTTACAACCAAGAACAGAATACAAAATGGCCGGCCAGTATATTCCTTCACACTCTCAATTGTCCTTGCTTGCCCTCAGTGACATCATCACGTAGCCAACTCTAATTAGTTAAGTGATCCCATTCTTTCTCTTCCTCAAGCATTTCTCTCTGCGTAACGCTGACCATTTGCTTCAATTCTGTTTTTGTGACAGAATTAGTATTAAATTTAATACATCTCTCACTGCGTCGAATCACTCAAAGGACTAATCCGGAGTTGGAGGAGGAAGAGCCACAGGGAAGAAACCGCAGCTGGAGAAGGAAGGAATGCATTGAACAGTTTAAAGAAGTGAATATTTGCACAGCCTAAGTGCTGTTCAGGACAAAACATCAATCTCACCAAAATTGCTAGTTTTAACCCAAAAATCAACGTGGAGAATGTTCTATGCAGCTCTAGTATTTATTATGAGATCTTGCTGTCAAATGATACCTATTCGTAAGAACAAAACTCATTTTCTTTCTTTAATATTGTATCTAACCACTTCGGCAGCATATATTATTTTAACACTAGAATTGTATGAAGCAGGGAAAATATCAGAATGGGACGGGGGATAGGATTACACCCTGTTGAAAGAAAAATCAGGGGGTAGGGAGAGAAACAATCAAGGAGTGGAGAATTGAACTGAATTGTAATATTTATTGTTGTTCTCTTGATACATCGTCAGCTGCTTTGGGCACAATCTTTGGGGAAAGTAGCATACAAATTAATCAATGGAAAAATAAAAATTAATTAAACCAGGGAACCTTTTTTTCCTCTCCTGTTGGAGCCACATTTCTTTGAGGCTAATTTGTTGGGGGCCGCATGTTGGTGATGGGTAGAACCATCATCATAAGAGAGCAGACCACCCCTCTTCTCTTTCTTTCAGCCTCCCCTCTGTCTTCCAACCCAGCAGGCTGATGGGGGTGGAGAGAACAGATACCTTGCAAAGGGCTTTAGCAGTGGTAGCTTCCAACCACCGGGGCTGGTAGGGTGAAGGACAGGGCAGATCAATATGAGATTGCCAGAGGAGGACAGATAGGGTGACCCTATGGAAAGGAGGAACAGGGCGCCTGTATCTTTAACAGTAGAGGGCAGGGCTCCTGCAGCTTTAACTATTGTGATGAAGGGACTTTCACCAGATGCTGCATGCATACAGATGACACCTGCTTTCTATACAACTGTATACAACTTTCTATACAACTGTTAAAGTTGCAGGAGCCCTGTCCTCCTTTTCATAGGGTCACCCTAAGGACAGGAGAAGATCATGCATACGTACCTTATTGTGGGGAGGGGGGACTCTGTGCCTCAAGTAGTGGGGGACAGGCAGAGGGACATTGCTCCACTTGCCCCCAATATACAACCACCTCTGAACTTTAGAAATTAAGCTGAAAACATAAAAACATAAGGAGAGCCCTGCTGGATCAGGCCAAGGGTCCATCTAGTCCAGCATTCTCTCACACAGTGACCAACCAGCTCTAGACCACGGAACCACAAAAAGGATATGGTGCAACAGCACCCTCCCACCCATGTTCCCCAACAACTGGTATATATAGTGTCTCTGATACTGGAGGTAGCACTTAGCCATCAGGACTAGTAGCCATTGATAGCCTTCTCCTCCAGGAATTTATCCAACACCCCCTTTAAAGCCAACCAAATTGGTGGCCATCACCACATCTTGTGGTAGTGAATTCCTTTGTTTTATTAGGTGCTGTGTGAAGATGTACTTCCTTTTATCTGTCCTGAATCTCTCACCAATCAGCTTCATGGGATGACCCCATTGGGTTCTAGAATTATGGGAGAGGGAGAAAAATGTCTCCCTATCCATTTTCTCCACACCATGCATAATTTTGTTTAACTGAGGCTGTAACCCACCTTCTATTTTAACCTATTTTTCAAATCCAAAATAGCAATGTTCCAAGCAAACACTTTTCCTCAGAGACCTTTGCTTAGTATTGTTAAGTACAACAATAACAACAACAAGAACCCTTCCTTCTCCTAATAGTAATATAAAGCAGACATCCTGGCATCTTTACATTTATCTTCTCCACTCACTTTGCCTGATAAAAGAAGCCTGCATTATGTAGCAAACATGGAAGTCCCAAGAGGTCTGCTTGAGATGACTATTAGGAGATAACCTGAGTGAAGTTTTTAATTATCGCTAGCATTACAAGCATAAATATTGCCTTGTTGAAGAAAATGTCTCTGAGGAAGAGTATAAGCATAAAACATTTCTATGTTAGACAAGTGGGACCCGCAACAAAATATTGCAGCTTAGGCCATTTCTACATCATTGGTTTTTGGAGGTATCATCCCGGGATCATCCCTGTGTGTCCAAATGATCCCTCCATTTCCCCAGGATAACTGAGGCCTCAGTTATCCTGGTTTTACGTGCGGTCCCGGGATGATCCAGAAGATTGCAGGCAGTGTGGGCGCCTGTTCCAGCTTCTTCCCTCTTCCCCGTGAGTAGCGGTGGTCATCAGAGGGAAGGAGCCAGGATGGGAAGAGTCCAGGGCAATTGGGGGTGGGGTGGGGAACAGGGCTGAGGCTTCTTCTTTTTTACCTTTTAATTTACGCTGGAGCGTGAGTGTGCTCTAGCTCTGCCACTTTAAAAAAAAATGGCAGCTGCGATAGCCACGATGTCCATGATGTTGTGCAGCCCGTTTAGACTGAGGGTGATGATCCCGGAAGAAGGTAAGTCCAGGATCGCCCCCTCTCCCTCTCTCTACACCCGTAGGTGTAGAAAGGGCCTCAGTCATGATTAGCTGATGTCAATGGGAGAAGTGGTCCATGCCCAGTCCGTGTCACTTTTACATGTTTTTATAGGGTGACCATATTTTGGAAACCAAAAAGGAGGACAACATGGTCGCCCCCAAGGGGGCGTGTCCACCCAAACATAGCCTTGGTCACATGTCTGATTTTACAGCACACATTTAAGCCAAATCTGTTCTACATAACATCTTAACGTTAAAATCACTGAAATAAAGAACAAGTGAGAGATTCAATGTATCTGAAATTAACTTCACTCACTCCTACTTTTGTAGGTTTTGCTGTACTTTGAAGCTTTTTCTATACTCTGTGTGTTACATTCTCCCCTTCCCTCAAATATCTTTTCTAACTGTATCTTCACTCATTGCAAGCTGCTGTTGTTGTTAACAGGGTTTGCTACTGGCCCCAGATCTGTTTCAAATTTGGTATGGCTAAAGCTCTACCTAAAAGCTATCATGGTGCCAACTTTCAGCTCTTTATCTTTAAAAATGACAGTTTAAAAAATAATTTTAAAACATCATTTTTTAAAAAAATCCTAAAAATTCAATGGATGAACGGATCTGTTTCAAATTTGGTGTGGCTAAAGCTGTACCTAAATCCTATCATGGTACAAAGTTTCATCTCTTTATCTTTAAAAATGACAGTTTAAAAATAATAATTTTAAAACCTCAATTTTTAAAAAAAATTCTAAAAAATCAATGGATGAACGGATCTGTTTCAAATTTGGTGTGGCTAAAGCTCTACCTAAGTCCTTTCATGGTGCAAAGTTTCATCTCTTTATCTTTAAAAATGACAATTTAAAAAATAATAATTTTAAAACCTCAATTTTTAAAAAAAATCCTAAAAAATCAATGGATGAACGGATCTGTTTCAAATTTGGTATGACTAAAGCCCTTCAAATTTGGTATGACTAGAGCTACCATTGTGCCAAGTTTCATGTCTTTATCTTAAAAAATGACAGTGTTATAAGCACCCCTCCCGGATTTGCCATCAAAAACCCGGACAAATCCGGTCATATGGTCACCCTAGTTTTTACCCATTCACTTTAATGGGCCTACTCAGTAGGATTTACATAGGATTTTACCCTTAATCTTTCCCTAAGACTGCTGATGCCTCCTTCTTGTGCATGGACTGTACTAGTTAGCTACGTAACACTGGAAGTAGAGAGGATGATTTCTATGAAATTCAATCCATTTGATGGATTGATTTTTCTGCCACTGGGATTGCTTCTTTGGCCCTTTTTTTTCACAATGGAAATTTACCAAATTAATGGTATACAATTAAAAAAAAGTTTCAAGCTGATAAAGAAATGTACAGTTTGAAAATCATGCATTCATGCTGCATACACACAGATGGAATCTGGGAAGAAGTGGCTTGTTCCTAGAGATGGATGAAGTTCTCCACGTCCCGTTCATCTCACCTTCACATGCTTTTACCCATTAGTCAATTCTATTTCCTAATTAATCTGCATTTTTTTAAAAAAAAATCCTATTAAATATGTATTTTAATACTCAATTAAATGTGCATGTGATGAGCCTGAGAGAGGGAGAGATACCACTTGGCTCCCCACCCATGAATAGGATTTAACTTAGTCATAATTAGCTGATGTCCCATGGGCAAAGTTGCCCATGTCCATGCTAGCTGGTTGGAATTACACACAGCTGGACTGAATAATGACAGAGTGGGATGAGCAGGAGGGGTGGCTTTGGCTTTATAACATGGGTCTGAACCTTGTTTAGCCCAAGGGCTGAATTCAGTTTTGGAGAACATACAAAGAGCTGTCGACCAGGGACCCACAAGCAGGACACAGTGCAACAAGACTCTATCGCCCGTGTTCTTCATCAACTAGTGTACACAGACTTACTGCCTCTGATACTGGAGGTGGCACATAGCCATCAGGACCAATAGCCATTGATAGCCTTCTCCAGGAATTTATCCAACCCCCTTTTAAAGCCATCCAAATTGGTGGCCGTCACGACTTCTTGCGGTAGCGAATTCTATAATTTAACTATGTGCTGTGTGAAGAAGCTGTTCTAGGGGGCTGCACTCCAGTGGTGGGAAGGGCTGAATGTAAAAGGGGTGGGGCCAAAGGTAAGGGTGGGGCCAACATCCAACCCCACCCCACCCTGAGATATTTTAGCTTAAATCTCTTACTTCCAATTAAGAATTAGGAGAAGCAGTTCAACCTGTTAGAATGGGGCATGTGGCTACATACTAACCACAAAATAAGTCGTGGTTGAGAGAAAGGGGGATGGGTGAGTGGCCATCTGGGGAACCCCGGAAGACTAGATTGGGACCCAGTTGGGCCAAATTTGGCCCAAGGTTCAACATCCCTGCTTTATAAGCAGAAAATGTAGAAGAGGGAAGGAGGGCTGCCAGGACGGAGATGGACTGCAAGAGACAGCACTGAAAGCACTGGAAAAGAAGACAGACTTGTGGTAACAATTAGGTGGTCTATAGAAGGAATGGACAATTCTCAAACCTCTCCTACTATGAGCTGGGACTCCGTGGGCCAAGAACAAAGCCCCAAAGTGGTTCCAAGCTCTGTCATCTGACATAAGAGAGGGCAGAGAGCGCTCTGAGCAATTGGGATCTTGTGGAGAGTCCCACAGTCTTTATTTTCTCTCTCTCGGTCTCTCTCCTTCTATATAAATGCGTAGTTTGATACATTTAAACTGCCGGGAATTGCATAGCTACATGTGGAGAATTGCAAAATCCGACAAATAGCGAAATTCGATTCCGCCGATCGGTCTGACAGGTAATTCCGCACAAGGATTTGCAAAGTTCAAATGCCTCAAGCAGCCCTATTTGTTCATACTCCTTAATTCTTTCTCTCTTGCAAGGAACTAACTTCTCACGTAATGTAAAGCAAATGTCCCTATTTTAATCCGGTGAACGGCAGCGGCCAGCTATTGTTATCACAGCTCCTTGCCTACATTTCCACAAAGTCTATAGTTGGGATTATGAAAGCAGGGAAACAACCATGGATTAATGAAGCCTCCTTCCATTGAGACTCTCCTACCCCAGCTTCTGCACAGTAACATTCCCTCTCTCCCACCTTTGAGTAATACTTGAAAACGGAACAACATATCCAGTCACTTACTTCTTATAATACTTTTATACCGCTTCATATATTAAAATCCCCAAGCAGTTCATGATAAAATAACAGTATAGCAATATAAAAACAAAGCAAAAGTAATGCACAACAACAACAACAACAACTCCATTAAAACATCGAAAGCACTACAATGAAACAGCGTAGTAGCAGAATCCATCACAGGTCAGGGAAAGCCTGTGTGTGAACAACTGTGTTTTCAAAAGCTATTTAAAACAAGCCACTGTTTCTGCCTCTCCAACTACACGTGGGAGAGTATTTACCTCACAACAGTCCTCTTTCCTGTGTCTACACTTGCAACACGAGAAGGGGTTAAAGGTTCATTAATGCAGGGTTAGGCCTCATGAGAACACCGGTCTCTTCTTCATGTTAGCATTCCTTCATACGGCATCCTTTCACCACATGCTAAGACCAGGGCAATTCACACTTTGTAAACACCTCTCTTTTGGCAGAAGGGCAACAAGGGATAATAGTTCAGAGAGTAATGTAAAACTGTCACATTGCTGAAACCGCTCAAGAAGGAAGCCTGAACTTTTGTTTTGCAGGTGCCAATAACCTTTAAATTCCCTTGGTATTTGCTCAGGCAACTTAAGGAGAGCCCTTCTGACTACGTTTTTGTATTCAGTTTCCCAACAGAAAGTGTTAAGTGAAATAATACCAAAAAGAGGTTTTGTAGTTTGGGGTTTGTCTTTTTTCTTTTTTCCCCTTTTTCTTTTTTTAACTTTTGCATTAAAAGCTTTACTCAGACCTGCCAACATTTGAAAATCACAAAGACGATTATTTAGGCTGTTCCGCTGGTACTGAACCCCCCCCCCCCCAATGCTTCCACTGAGACTTTATTTCAGGGGTAGGCTACACCCAGCTGCGGGCTGCACATGCCACCCCCCAGTCAATTTTGCAGTCCCCGCTGATCCACCATGGTATTGATTTGATGCCAAAATGTGGCAAAGGGAGGAATAGCAAAATCAAGTTCCTGAAGCCTCCAGGGAGTGTGATTTTGATTGAAAACATGGCTTGTTCTAAAGGACGCTCAGGTTTTCTTCCTCCCGCACTGGTGAATTTCGGCAGCAAATTCAGCAGTGTGCTGGCAGTTCTGGGGAGGGTGTGATGAGCACTGGGTTTGGGTGGAGGGCACCCTTGCTTTATTTAGTGCATTGTGGGGATTCCAGGCTCTTTACAATGCCGCAGCAACTTTGTGAGTTTACTAAGGTCAACTGCGCTGTTAGATAGCTCAAAGTTACAGTCTTGCAAGCCAACCTTCCTTGCAGAGATGGCTGATTTCAAGTGTCCAGAAAGGGAGACAAGAATCTGTTGGGAAGCTTTAAACTATGGAAAGGTGTCTGAATGTTTATGACATACTTTATGTTTTAGCATGCATATACAAATAAGGTATGGATGAATGCAAATATTCTTTATTCTTGTTTATTTTTAGTGTTACTTTAATGATTCAGTGTCAATACTGAGGACAGGGTTGGAGTGTGGGGAAAGAGTACCAATCAATATGGGCAGAGCCAGTCACTTGACTGGCACCCTCCTTTCCAGTGCTGTAAGCTCATCTATTGTCCCAAGTCCTTGTACACTTAAGAACATAAGAAGTGTCAGGCTGGATCAGACCGAGGGTCCATCTAGTCCAGCACTCTGTTCACACAGTGGCCAACCAGCTGTTGACCAGGGACCCACAAGCATGACATGGTGCAACAGCACCCTCCCACCCATGTTCCCCACCAACTGGTGCACACAGGCTTACTGCCTCTGCTACTAGAGGTAGCAAATAACTATCAGGACCAGAAGCCATTGATCGCCTTCTCCTCCAGGAATTTATCCAACCCCCTTTTAAAACCATCCAAATTGGTGGCCATCATGACATCTTGTGATAGTGAATTCCACAATTTAACTATGTGCTGTATGAAGAAGTACTTCCTTTGATCTGTCCTGAATCTCCCACCAATCAGCTTCATGGAATGACCCCCTTGGGTTCTAGTATTATGGGAAAGGGAGCAAAATCTCTATTCGACAACAGGATTGCGCCTCATTAAATATAAACCCGAATTTTCGTTGATTTGAATGTAAGTAAAGAGTGTCACACTGCAGCAGCAACAGCGATTTATTTCTTGATTTTTTAAAAGTGCTGTTATAAATGCGCACAAGCACATTATCGCATATACGATGCTATGGAGTAGAGATGATGGACTCTGTAAATTTTATATGCGGAGCTCTGCAGATTCATATAGCAGCGGGAGCGGGGAGGAAGGAACGAGGTAGCAGAGAAGGATGCCTGTTCCCCCTCTTTGTTTTCTTAAGCTTTCTCTGCGGAGCTCTGCAGAATCAGAGAATTCAAACTAAAAATGGCGCAAAGGTATGAGGCAGCTGATTGGTGGGAAATAGGGAAATCAGCCAATCACATTGTCCTACCCGCAAAGCTATGCCCACATGTCAAAATGTGATTTAACTCCTCCAAAGACACATCACCATAACGCGGTGCAAACTCCGCATGATCGAAAAGTCACGGTAAATCGCAAATGCGAATATGTGCGTTAAAAAAACCCAGCGCTACGGCGAATGGACAGCTGCGTCATGTGTCCTGAAACATGAATATGCGCATTTAAGCCAGGGTAAACAACCCATATAGACAAGCCCCACATTCTCCACACCATGCATAACTTTGTACAACTCTATCATGTCTCTCTTTAGCCTATTTGTCAATTGTGGGTGCATTAACTTGTTGGCAGCCGTGAAGTTCTTATAGCAAAGGTATAGCTTGCTGTCAGAAACAGGCCCCTGTTAGGAGCCTGGTCCCTGCATTGTGCACTAGCTGCAGCTGTGGACCAAGCTCAAGTGTAGCCCAACACAGAGCGCACTGAAATAATCCAATCTTGAAGTTTGGGATGAAGTTTGGGAAGCAGGAAGGGATGCTGCAGAAATTCGAGATGGACTAAAATGAGGTCGGATTTCTAAGAATCTGACCTGTGGAATCTGCAGCAGACCAGCACCCCCAGGCTGCATGGTGTCCACAGTCTTCTGAATTATTTTCTAAACTTTCCTGACATTTACACAAATTCATTCATAGGAAAATATGCGAATTTCTGCTGAGACAAATGCCATGCTGGAAAATATACACGGGAGAACAGCCTAATGGCTTTTGTTTTTAAATGGATACCGTTGTTTTTATACTGTTGTTTTTATGTTTTTGATGGTTTTAAATTTTGTATACTTTTTAATGTTCACTGTTTTTAACTTTTGTAAACTGCCCAGAGAGCTTCGGCTATGAGGCGGTATATAAATGTAATAAATAAATAAATAAAATGTCAAGTGTTGCATATTAACATAAATGATGTAAATTGTGGCAATCTTTCTTACAGAATTATTTACATATTTTTTTCTGCAGAATTATTTACATATCTTTTCTGTGGTGTCCCAGTCTGGCTGGTTTGCTGATTTTTCTGAGCATTCTGCAGTCCCCTTCCCCACACAGGTTTTTACATCTGCACAATTCTCCAAGCAATTTGTGCAACTTTGGCCACTATTTGTGCAAATTGCAGAACCTGCCGGGGAGGGGGGGGATGTGCCAAAAAAGTCCCTGGAGTGCAGGGAAAAGCTTGGCTCACAACGCAAAGCAAGTCAAACATGCTGCAGAGCTCCATCAAATAAAAAAAGCACCGGGTTTCCCATCGATGGACATCCCCACTCGTAGGATGTCCATACATGCTCTCCAGAAACATGGGAATGCACTTTGGGAAGCGGTTCCTACGTGGCTGCATGTGTGTGCCTCTATAAAAGTAGAGGTATGGCTGAAAAAATCATTAGAAATGGTGGGGATATTTGGATCATTGCTGACTGAAACACTGGATCTGCTTGTGTCCTGTGGACACATAACTTGTCTGTAAGCAAAGAGCTGTAGGTAATGGATCGAAGACAGCTGTTAACCCAGCAAAGGCTTGGGAGGAGACCAAGGGTTTATCTCATGAGTGGGCAAATTGTAGCCCTACCAGATGTTTTGGCCTACAATTCCCATCAGCCCTAGCCAACAAAGCCAAAGGTGAGAGATGATGTGAGTTTTAGGGGGAAAGATTTGGAGGGCCACAGGTTGTCCACTCTTAGTGGCATATTCCTTGGTAGAAAGCCAGGGTACAAATCAAATCAATAAGTAATAGCTTATATACATGCTATCAGCTATTTCTTTTCCTGGTTCAGTGGTAGCAGTTGGGTCTGTTTCCTCATTATTTGTAGCTCAGACTTTTCCCTCCTCCTGAGTAGAACTTGGGTGAAAGAGTCTCTGGCATCTTGCTGGGTGCTCCAACGACGACTATAAGGTCTCCTGTCTGGCCCAATGATACCTTTGCTCTGGAGAGCTGCGAGAGGAGGGAAGAGAGCCAGAAATGAAGGCAGGGCTTGGGACGGGGCAAACAGGTTCTTATCTACACTACTGCTTTAAAGCGCTTTATAACAGTTTTATAGCACTTTAAAGCAGTAGTGTAGATCCTGCCCAGGACTCCAGGCGATGCATCCTTGCATCTTCTGCAAGGGTGGAGTTTTCCAATCCTCCTTCTCCAAAGAGGTCTTCCCTGAGCTCAGGTTGGCCTGGAGCCTGACACAAGCATCACAATAACAGGTTTCAATTATGATTGTGAGTTCAAAAGTACTTTTGAGCCTTTCCCATAGACATACAAAATGTTATGAAAATGGATGGAAAATGGAAGCGATCCATTTTGAAACTGAGTGTAGAACCTCTATGGGATTCTACACTTAGGCCACAGCTAGACCTAAGGTTTAATCCTGGGATCATCCAGGGTTCGCCCCTGCCTGAGCACAGGATCCCCTGTGTGTCACCTAGATGAACAGGTTTGACCCCTGGACGATCCAGGGATAAACCTTAGGTCTAGCTATGGCCTTAGTTTAACAGGTGATCCTATGAACCTTTCCTGAGAAGCAAGTCCCGCCATGTTGAATGGGGTATATTCCATGGGAAGCATGTTTGGAATTGCATGTTAAAGCAACGATCCTAAAGACACTTGCTAGTAAGTCCCACTGAAGTAAGGTTGCGCTGCGCGTTTCCATTGTAAGTGTACCATATGTCCTCAAGTCCTAGCCATTTTTGCAATGAAGGACTAAATTAAGGAACAGGGTATATCTGACAACACTAACAGGGATAGATGGTCAGAGATGAAGGCCACAGCTAGACCTAAGGTTTATCCTGGGATCATCCAGGGTTCGCCCCTGCCTGAGCACTGGATCCCCTGTGTGTCACCTAGATGAACAGGTTTGACCCCTGGACGATCCAGGGATAAACCTTAGGTCTAGCTATGGCCGAATTCTCTCTTCCTTCGAGTCCACAGTTTATCTTGGCGGGTGGAGTGGGGGCTTGCCACTCAGCATGGTCTTTTGCACTCAAGAGGAGAGGACCCAAAAAAGTGAGATGGCATTGCTGATCTTCACCGCTAGAGGGCGTGCCAGGGTCACAGCTTCTAGTCTTGTGTGGAAAGAATAGATGTAAGAGAGAGAGAGAGGAAATAGGCAAGTTGCAAGAATCTTCTTACATAAATGGTGCATTTATCAATCGCGTATTTTGCTTAATGCCTCCTTTTTAACACTGAACCCTGTGGAAACTGCAGCAACGGTTTAACACCCTCTAAGGAAGCAACAAAGATTGAAGCAGACTTCAGTGTGTGTTGCTGCTATATGACTGTTTGTGAGGTTTTAAGGCACACAGACACACACACATACATACATCTGTACACCCAGAGAGACACTTATCTCGGGGATCACCCAGGAGTGGAAATGTAATCCATCTGCTCCTCAGAAGTGTGTGTTTGTGTGTGTGTGTGCGTGTGCGTGTGTGTGTGTGTGTGTTAAAGGCAACACTGTTGTTAAATGGCATTAAAGAACTACAATCTCTATTTGCAGTTGTAAATCCAGAAAAAGATTGTTTCAAATTTGGGATGGTTGTAAAAAAAAAAAAAAAAAGCAACAACAAAAAAAAGCTTTTAAATCCTGGGGAAAGAACGTGGGGGCGGGGGGGGGCATGAAGTTGTACTTGAAACAATTTGGGTAGTGCAAATTGCTTGCATGCTCTTACCGTAGAGCTGATGAAAATAACTAAAGCTCCGCTTTGTTTTGTTTTGTGGGAAAAGAGAACGCTTTTCCTTTTCCCCGCCACGTCCTTCTAATAAATGAAATGAAAAAAGCACCATTTTTGAGCCACCTGCTTCTAATTCCTAATTGTGGCAACTTAATTCTGAAATTGTTTGTTAGCTGCATAATATTGCAGCCATTAAAAATGTGCAGAAGCCATTAAGTTCTTTCAAACACTGCGCTGGGTAAGCTTAGCATCAACATTTTGTTTTGGTAGCATAACTTTTCTACTGGAGAAATGTGCTAAAAATTATATTTGTATCTACAGGGGAGGGAGGGAACACTCACCCTGCGAAACAAAAATGATAAAGAAAAGTTTTTTTTTTTTAAAAAAAAAGCAGGATGGGTATGGTATTATTTAAACACCCTAAAAAAAAGTACTCCCAGCTGTTCTCGGGAATGTTCAGCTAGATTTTGGCACTGAGACCACAGATTTTCCCCCCCTGCAAATGGCAGAAAACTCATAAGCAACATTTTGTAATAAACATGTGTTAGTGGACAAATACACATTTCTTTATGAACATCACTAGTTTATTTATTTAGTAACACAGCATGAGATCAATTAATAAGTGTTTTCAATATCAAATATCTCAACATTTTAGTGTGTGTGTGTGTGTGTGTGTGTGTGTGTGTGTGTGTAGATATATAGATATAGATACAAAAAAACAATCACTCAAGATGCTCTAGCAATGGCTGCTGTGAATTACATGCAATCTGTATATTTTTGTTTTCATTTGATAAATTCTTTCTCTCCCTGCCATAAGGAAAATTTGGAGTGTGCCTTGTGAAATACAAAAATGTATATTTCAATATTTATTCTCTCTGCCTTTTTGCTTGTGAGACATAATTGCTAAAGCAGTCTCTTTGATTTTGCATCTGCCTAACTGCAGATCAAGATCTATAGACAGTAGTGCAGCAACCTCTAGTTGATTAATCAGTTGGATTAAGCAATTAAAAACCATTTGGTTGATTAAAATGGTGTCCAATTAACCAAACAGACTCTTTTTTATTTTTAAGGGACTATATTAGAATGTAAGCCTATGCGGCAGGGTCTTGTTATTTTATTGTTTTACTCTGTACAGCACCAAGTACATTCATGCCGCTATATAAATAATAATAATAATAATAATAATAATAATAATAATAATAATTGAAGTATTTATATAAATGCAGCTAACACACACTTTCTTAGAAGGGGAATTCCTATATTTTTCACATGGCTGAGAAAGCCTCTTCTAAAATCATGCATGCTGCTACATGGGAGTGCATCATTGAATTTTGCATCATCGCAAAGAAATAATGCCTTATCCTTCAGAAATACTGCTTTATTAATATGAGATATAGAGAGACCCTATTCTGACAACACGACCATGGTGGTCAAGCATTTTGAGCTAAGCGCTGTGCTTTAGCATGTCATGTGAACCATTCCTAACCATGGCGGCTACACAACCACAGTTTACACATGCTCACTAACCATTTGCTGGAAAGGGGTTAGAGGCCTAACCATGGCTTAGCGTACTTACATGGGAGTAAGTCCCATTAAAGCCTGTGGAACATATTCCTGAGTAGACATGCATAAGTTTGCAGTGTAAGAACCTGTTCAAACACTCTAACCAGTGCAAACTTATGCATGTCTACTCAGGAATATGTTCCGCAGACTTTAGCGGGACTTACTCCCACGTAAGTGTGCAGAGCAGGGGTGGGCTGCATGTGTCCCTTTGCCAAATTTCAAAAGCGCTTTGCAAGCAACCATTTCAGACCTTTTGCAAGAATGAACTCTCTCTCCCCTGGCAGCCCACTGCGCGGGGAGCAGGAGAGAGAGAGAAGGAGGTGGCAGAAAGAGAGAGAAAAAGAATGAACCCATCTTCTTTTGGTTCTAACCACAAGTACCTATACCTTCAACCTCATCCACTTCCAGCAACCGGCCTCTGATGGATTACCCCAAAGGAATGCAGCCCTCAAGAGGAAAACTAGTTCAAATTTTTGGTGTATTGACCATAGTGGGTCTTACGTCCAAGTATGTATGTGTAGAAGTGAACTGCATATCAATTAATTAATCCATTAAAACTCGTACAATTAATCAACTAAGGTTTCTTCTATAAGTAGATATTTATGTTCCGCATGGGAAGTGACAGCATGTAACATTTCCCCATCAGAAACATAATTTCTTATCACTTGTTTTTAGCAGTTGCATCCTTTTAGCCAATGAAATTATTTAAGCAACTCTGTGATCACTGAGCATTTTTAGAGGCTGTGATATCCCTTACACACGTGTGTGTGTGTGTGTGTGTGTGTGTGTGTGTGTAGTAAGTTTTCATTCCTGAATATAAAGTACAAAGAAATAATGCAATACCGAATGATCTAAAAAGCCCAGTGTAAGGGTTAGGGGCATCTGTATTTTTTTCAATCCAGTTTTCCAAATATTCTCCAAAAGAGGCTGAAACGATGCAATAATAAATCAAGGATTCGTTTTCTTTAGAATAAAGCTGACTCCTCAGGTTCAGTGTTTGACTCATTTCAATGAGGGAGAAAATGTTGCTTTCAATGGTGCAAATCGTCAGCTAAAAAAAAGTGGGAGGGATCTTGTGAAAGGTGGTACAGCCACCTTTCCTTCGGTAGCGAAGTGACTATAAAGTCTGCACACAGCAAAGGCTAAAATGTCTGCTGCCAAACCCACTTCTCTGTGACATTTGTCAGCACACCATGGTGCCAAAAATCTGCATTTAATTCCTTAGCCTCCGTAGATTGTTCCTGGGTCAATTATCAGGGTACAAGATGAATGGATGACAGAGAAAACCATGCACAAAAGAACATAGCTAGGCCTTGCATAGATGATCTCCTCTTGCCCTTGGCTGGAGGACCCCCCACGGGGTGGGGGACCGGTGCTTTCGTTCGGTTCACCTAATCCAGGGGTGTTTGAACTTCTTGTACCTTAAAATTCAGAAACTTGACTGGTGAAACTTGTCCTTACATGACAATGTGTTTTATCCAACGACCTCCTTCGGACAGGAGAGGGGACACTATTGGCAGATTGAATCCCCCTTCCCTCTTGCAGCCCCCTGCATGCCTCCAGATCTGCTCCAGAGGGTTGGGTGATCCTTCAGAGAAGATTTGGGGGTTCACTGACCCTGCTCTGTGTGTGTGTGTGTGCACACGCGTATGCACATCAGGCTATTTTTAAAGGCACGGGAGCAGGGTCAGGAAAAAAAAATAAAGGTGGCAAATCTATCTTTAGCTAAAGTCAGCTCTGAATATCAGGTTCGATTTCCAGCTGCATCTCCTGGTGGGGCTAGGATACAATCCTGCTTGAAACCCTGCAGAGCTGCTGCCAGTCAGTGTAGACAATATTGGGATAGTAGATAGGCCCATGGTCTGACCCAATGTAAGGCAGCTTCCTATGTTCCTAACATAGAGAGGTCAACAAGTGCCTTAGTGGAGAGCCATAGTTCAGTGTGGCCCTCCAGAGGCTGTTATGCTGCGAGTCTCATCAGCCACAGCCAGGATAGTCAAAGGTGAGGGATGATGGGACTTGCAACCTAACAACATCTGAAGGGCCACATTGTTCCCGCCCCTAAGTTAGAACACTCCCACTCCCATCACACCAGGCAGCAAGGTGAATGGTCAGGAATGATCAGAGTCATAGTCCAAAAACATCTGACAGGCTGTAGCTTCCTCCATGGAGATGTAAAATTTCTGGAAATTTTGAAGCCATGGGGGAAAAATGTGGTCCCCGCCCCCCATTTTAACTCCAAAAAAATGTGATATTTTTTTTTTTGAAAAATTGGGAGGGTGCAATATTAGCTCTTTTTATAGATTGAAAGTCAATTTGTTACTTTAGAAACATAAAATGTAATTATGTACAAGTTGGTTTGGCATAAAATTATCACAAGCAAAAAAGAAACTGAAACCTTTTCCCTTCTCTTGTGACAATGGCAGCACCCCCTAGAGGCAGAAATGCATCTTGCTCTTGCATTTGAGAGTTGTAGTCTCAGTGTGCACTGTCCTAGGTGCACAGAAATCATAATAATCTGATACTGTCCATAGTTTTTTGAAATCATTTGGAGAAGTAAATATATGGACACCTTGCCTTAAACATTTTATTTATCATGCTAAAATAAAACATTCCATAATCCATTATTTCTTCATTTCCCACCACCCCATTTTTTTGGGGGGGGGGAAACAAACAAAACAAGTCTTTGGGGAGGGGGGAGAAAACAGCAGGGGGAAATGTTTTTTCTTGGGTTTTTGGGGGGAGGCTTCACATCTCTATTCTTCCACCCATGAATTAGAAGAACCTCATGTAGCAGGGCTGGAGAAGAGCTTTGCCTGAGACTTTGGAATATGGTTGCCAGTCAGAATAGATACCATGATGCTAGATGGACCAGGGGTCTAATTTGCTGTAAGCCACCTTGATATATTCACCAATAGGCTACTTTATCTGAATGAGGCTCAGCATGACGTCAGTGATGTGATGCCTGGCAAGCCACCTGCCTCGTGTTGTAAATTCTCAAAGTTGTACTACCGGGGTGACCGCTTTGAATAGTTGATTGTGCCGGGCCAGGTTTTAATCCTCTGTGTTTCCCGTCCTGCAGGGATGACCTTTCAGCCAACGGTCCACTGATGGCTGCTGTTTGAGTCATAACAACTGGGGGCACCTGCTCACTTAGCTGAATAGAGCTACGAAGGTGGTGTTGGTGTAAGGGTCAGCAAGCTCTAGGATTTGCATGGGAAGAGGATGATCAGCCAATCCTGTGCTAGCGGTGCATTCTGTAGGATCAAGATAGAACAGAGACAGGCCTGCAAAAATCGAAGGGCATAGCTAGACCAGGCCTAGATCCTGGGATCATCCCTGTACGTCCACATGACACACAGGGGATCCCGAGAGCAGGGTGTGATGATCCCTCCCTTGGCCTGAGATATGGCCCTACACTTTTACCCCACTTTTTCCACGGTCTCGGGATGATCCCGAGACCGCAGAACAGGTGGGCAGGCATCGCAGGTTGTCGCGGCTCCTCGCGAGTAACCACAAGGAGCCGGGACCTAGGCACAGAGCTCCTCTGTGCTCATCGGGGGTGGGGTAAGGGGAGTGGAGAAATGTATTTTTGAAAAAAAATCCTTACCGTTCTTCGCTCGAGCGCTCCGTCTCCTTGAGAAAGAATGGCGGCCACGATGTCGTGTGCCGCATGTAAACCAGGGCGATGATCTCACGATCATAAAATCGCGAGATCGTCACCCTTTTACCCCCTCGTCTAGCTATGGCCTAAGTTTCACTGTGGTGCAAGTAAGGTCCTAACAGCCATGTAAGACCCAGGGGGGATCCGCACATCGTTCTCAGGGAGCTTCCATCCGTCCCCAGTGCACCCCGAAAATGATTGTGTAACTCGCCTGTAAAAGAGCCGAGGAAGAAGCGTCCTTGCCGGCGCCGGCGCCGCCACCCAACTCCCTCCTCGCCAGCCGGCTCGGAGAGCTCAGCAGAAGAAGGCGGGGTGGAGATTGTTTTCGGGGTGCACTGGAGGTGGATGGAAGCGCCCTGAGAACGACGTGCGGATTCCCCCCAGTCTATAAATCTAAATTTCTCAGCCTTCCTATTTAAGGAAATCACTGTCAGGACAAGTCACCAGATCTGCATAAGGCATCTTAACTGGTGAATTGTTGGGCCTCCTTTCATTTTCTGTCCTTTGGTGACTGCAGCATCCCAGCAGCATCTCCAACATGGAGCAGGAAGAGGCTGTTGGCAGAATAGTCAGCAATTCTATTGCTGGGCAAGTTGGGTATGAATGATAGGAATCCGTTCTTTCCCAGGACCAGCCCGCCTATGCACCTGTCCCCAGACACCTGCTGCTCTTTCATGGCCTACGCTCCCTCTGAGCCTTTTCCCAAATTTGCTACCTGCTTTAAATTCCTGTTTTGCTTCTTTGCCAATGTCCTGCTTATCTCCTTAGGCCGTTTCTACACCTGCCTTTTTCCCCGGGATCATCCCTGTGCATCCAAATGCCACACAGGGGATCCCGGGAGCAGGCAGGGACGATCCCTCCATTTTCCTGGGATAACCCTTAGGGGCAGAAAGGGCCTTCGTGTCCCTGGATCAATTCCTGATGCCTTAACCCTGCAATCAGCCTTCCATAACCTGGTGCCCTCCAGATGTTTTGGACTACAAGTCCCAACATTCCTGAACCTTAGCCATCCTTGTTGGTGCTGATAGGAGCTGAAGTCCACATTTCTGGGAAGCTGCAGCAATTTATCATGTTTGAAAAAGCATTGTGAAAATACACATTTTGCATCCGGAGGACCCGTTTTTCCTTTTTCTGACCTGTGTCAGGTGCTCTCCTCCTTTTGTTTTTTCAATTTATCGGGTCTGACTTGTTTCACCTGACCCTGTAAAGACTCGGGGGTCAGATCTCATAAGTCTACCTATTAGGCGAAATCCAACGTTGCACAAGCAGACATCCACTCGTGCAAAGGGAGTTCCCCTTCCCCCTCCTTCCCCCTGAACTCCCAAATTTGCTCTGAAGCAGATCTGGAGGCATTCAGGGGGCTGCAAGAAGAGGGAAGGGGGATTCAATCTGCCAGTGGTGTCCGTTTTCCTGTCGGAAGGAGGCCGTTGGATAAAACACGTTGCCTGCTCTCCAGGATCTCTGGCATTACACTACACTGGCTCATCATTAATCCTATTTCAGCACTCAAGTATCCTAACGTGCAAACAAGGAGCCCAACTACCATTTAAAAACAAAACAAAACCCCAACTCATTTCTTTTAAATGGTTACAATTCTTTCGATATGCCGTGGAAGTGCTGCAAATGTGTTTTGGTTGTGGGTGAGAAAGGCTTTCATTACTTATTGTAAAAGGAATTAGGGTTAACAAGAATGTAGAAAGACCTGGGGAAATCTGTTGTTAACAGCCAGTTTTTGTTGAAAATAACCGCCTGAGATTGAGAGGCCTATCCTCCGTGCTGGAGCTAGGCAACATTTTGGACCTGTGAGCACACTTGGAAATCTGAGAAACTGTCCTGAGCACAACCGCAAAATGGCTGCCTCAGCTAGTTACAAAGAACAAGAACGCCCGGAAGCATCCATGGGAAATGAAGATGGCAACAGCTAGCAGCTCTCACTTTGCTTTGAAGCAATCCCAGTTGCCAGTAAGAAAATATATAAAAAATATTTTTAAAATAAAAATTGGGAGAAATGTCTCGGGGGGCACCAAGGGAGAGGCATTCAAGAGGCAGCTGGACAACTATCTGTCAGGTATGCTTTAAGGTGGATTCCTGCATTGAGCAGGGGGTTGGACCCAATGGCCTTATAGGCTCCTTCCAACTCTACTATTC